>NC_091016.1:102474615-102824322 GCF_041296385.1 Aphelocoma coerulescens
TTGTTGTCTATGTAAAAAGAACCTAAAGATCTTCTTGATCAAATACATAACTGGGCTATGTTAGGGTTTCTATGTTAGATGACATTTATACAAACATTATAATGCTAAAGTCTTTAAACCTGACAGTAACACAGCTTGACAATGTCCTTCATACAAATAATGTCAATAACTTGCACCTGTGGCTGGAACTTTGTTAGTTCAAATGTATTTGCCTATGATTCCTTGAAAAGAAGTCAAAGAAAAAATGTGTGTCTTTTTACGACATAAAAAGAAAGCTAATGACAAAAAACCCACCCCACCTTGTTCTTCCACAAGTACAGAAAACATGTAATCCGTATATAAATATTTTATATTATGAAAAAAAGGGGCCAATGAAGTTGCAAGCATGAGCAGCTGCTCCTTTTTTTTCTTAAGTGATAAACTGAAATCTTTTACACTCGACTTTTTATTAAATAATAGTTATTTGCTTCATCCAAGAAAAATTCCTTCCCAAACCCCCTTTTTAGGTCTGATTTATTCGTTTATAAATATTATAGCTCCCTACTAACCCTCAAAGTGCATAGGATCTTTTAATATACCATAGGAATTTTGCTAATTTCTTTGATTTTATTAAGTTTCTCCATCTTCATTAATGAGATAGAAATTCTCATTATAGATAGATCCTGTCTGTGACATGGTGAGTTGAAATGAAGAGTTACGGTGTATTTATACAAAAATGGCAGAAACACAGAATCATCACAGAATGGCTTGGAGGGGACCTTAAAGATTATATCTAGTTCCAACCCTCCAGCCATCGATGGAGATGACATCAACTGTATCAGCTTGATCAAAACCCCATCAGCCTGGCCTTGAACGGTCCCTGAGGTGGGGCATCCACAACTCCTCTGGTCAGCCTGTTGCAGTGCCTTTGGGTAAAGAATTCCTAATCTAACATAATCTAATTGGAAGTCTCTCCTCTCTTAGTTTAAAAATATTCCCCCTTGTCCTATCATTATATGTCCATGTAAAAAGTCCCTCTCCCTCTATTTCATAATCCCCTTTTTAGTACAGAAACCCTGCATTGAAGTCTCCCTGGAGCATTCTCTTCTCTGTGCTGAACGTACCTAGTTCTTTCAGCTTGTTCAAAGGAGAGGTGCTCCAGCCCTTTGATCATCTTTGGGACCCCCTCTGGACCTACTCTAACAGACTCATGTCTTTATTGTGCTGGGACCCTAGAGCTGGATACGGTGCTCCAGGTGGGGTCTTATGAGGTCTTAGTAGAGGGGGTGAATCACTTCCATTGACCTCCTGGCATGCTGCTTTTGATGCAGCCCAGGATGCATTTGGTCTTCTGGGCTGAAAGTGCACATTGGCACGTAATGTCCAGCTTTTCTTCCAAAAGAACATCCAAGTCCTTGTCTACAGGTCTCCTCTCAATGAGTTCTCTCAGTCTTTACTCATGCCTGGGACTGCCCTGACCTAGGTAGAGGACCTTGCACTTGTACTTGTTCCCACGGGCCCACTTCTCAAACTTGGCCAGGTCCCTCCAGGTGAAGTCCTGTCCTTCAGTTGTGTCAACTGCACCGTTCAGCTTTATGTCATCTTCAGACTTGCTGAGGGTGCACTTGATTTCACTGTGTCATTGATCAAGATATTAAAGAACACTGGTCCCAAGGTAGAACATCATATATATTAATGGTACGGCATCTTTTTACACTTGCCAATCCAGATTTAGGAAACTGAAAAGATCTAAGATTGAAATTCTGGGGCATTGATACAAAATAGCCTTATAAAAGAATGAATTAATGCTTTCCATAATTCCTTTACTAGGGAACAAAAAGACTTTTTTATAATCCCTTTCTGTATCTTCAATCTGCATAAGCAGAATTTATTTTAAGACTTTGAAATGTAGAAAAAATTTCATAGTTTATATTAGTAAATTTGAAAATATTATAAGATTTCTGTTCTTTTCATATGTGGACTCTTAAGTCTACATGAATTTATGTATGAATTCAGACAAAAGCACCATTTAAGCTTTTTAATCATGTCCTAACAGCTGACAATAGAAACAGCTTTACTGCCTTTATGATTGGTTTGCATGTAGACAGTTTATGTTTAACAGACATTGTCAGAGCTCTTACATAAATTATTCTGTTCTGGGTTTTTAGTGTTCAACAATATGTGTTTAAAGCGTAGTATTATATGGAAAATATTTCCACCATAAAATTGTGTGTCATGTGAAAAAAATCCTCCTAAATATATCCCCAGTAAAATTCTGTATGAATTGTTTCATCAGCCTTCTTTAGGCAAACTGAAGCTGACATGCATTTTCATTTAGCATTTAATAACATCTACATGGGATATACCATTTAGCATGGGATGAAGTTTCTCCCACCTGAAAGAGATAGACAGAGCAAGTTTGTTGTGGCTCTTGAAAGAAATAGTTATTTCTAGTCTTGGATTAGTAATTGCCCAAGAAGAAACTCAAGTGTTATAATGTGTATCCTAGGGAATACATAAAAGAATACTTAAGAATCACTTCTGTTTCAATGTAGGAGGAATATCTGGCAGTGAAACTTGTCCTGAAGGCCATCTAACATCACAGTTTTGTTTATCATATTTTTGAATTTCATCTGTCAATTTAATAGCTTCTGCAATATGTGAAGCCAAAAGCGTACACAAACAAGTCTCCTTAACTTTTTTCTGTTTATCAGGAAGATTGAGACTTCTTTACATATTAGTTACATTTCTTGATGTAAATGTACAGAAGAGGGGAAAAACACCACCATCTTTTCAATTAATTAAATTGGAACTATATTTTTGGTGTAGTTCTGATAGAAATAAAGCACAGAAAGAACTGGAATCTCTGCTGATTTTTGGTGAGCATAGCTAGTGTCTGTCTTTATGCCTAAAATTAGTATGAAATCAATAGGAAGACAAATGTGGTAAAATTGGTTCAGAAATATGTAACAATGCACACTGAAAACACTACCTTTAAAAAAAACTAAGAGGAGAAAGGTAAGATACAGAATCTCTATCCTCTCTTTGGCAAATACATACTATAAGTTGCTGCGTTTTACACTGGTTCTATCAAGATTCAAGAAATCAAAAAATGTACCTTTTCATTGGTTTTCTCCATGAAAACATTATTTATTCCCTTGTAGAGACCCATCATAGAACCATAGAGTCATACAATACCATGCTGGAAAGAACCTCAAGTATCAACTGGTACAACCTTTCTTGGCAAAAGCACAGTCTAGACAGCCCAGCACCCTGTCCAGCTGAATCTTAAAAGGGTCCAGCACTGGGGATCCACCACCTTTCTGGGGAGATCTGGAGATCTGGGGATGGCTGATGTTACTCTGTGTGAAAAATTATACTCTTGGGTCCAGTGGGAATCTTACCCCTCATCTATTCCATGTGAGTCCTTACAAAAAAGGGAATCTCCAACTTCTTTGTAGCCACTCTTTAGGTACTGGAGTACAGTGACAAGGTCCCCCTTTCTCTGGGCTGAACAAGCCCACTTCTCTCAGCCTTTCTTCACATGGCAACTTCCCAGTCATTGATCATCTTTGTGGCCCTTCTCTGGACCCTCTCCAGCCTGTCCACATCTTTTTTGTGGAGTGGGACCAAAACTGAACACAGTATTCCAGGTGTGGCCTGACAAGCCCTGAGCAGAGTGGGACAATGACTTGTTTATCTCTGCTGGTCATGGTGTTGTTGCTGAGCCCAGCACCCTGTTGGCTTTCTTTGCAGGAGCAGCACACTGCTCGTTCACATTGAGCTCGCTGCCCACCAGGAGCCCCAGGTCCCTTTCCACAGAGCTGCTTTTCAGTGCTGTTTGACGGAGAAAAGGTAGAAAACAGAAGCAAAGCACTTAATTTTATGGAGCTTATGATGTTTCTACTCTTGTACAAAGTAAGATACTATAAAAAGACATATCAATCCATGACTTAAAAGTTGAAGATTTTATGAGATAACTATTCACAAACTGCAGATCTAGAAAAAAACTGCATATAAATAGTGATTCAATATTTACAGATCCACATTTTACCCTGGAATTTAATATAGGAAATTTCTGAGTCATCAAGAATATTGCTTTATGATAACTTATGAATAATAGTGAATTATACATTTAGATCAAGGTCACCTGAAAGATATTTAACATATTAGTCATAAGATCTATGGTGGAGTTCATTAAATGCATTTATGAACTGTGTCAAGTGTGTTCTCTTCACAATGGTTACTTGAAGAATTATTTCCATGCTGATAAAAAAATGCACAGTATTTGCTAATTACACTATTTTCCCCATTTTTATTCTATTCTTAGTCTTTATGGTTATGGATATTATATATAAATTCACTAAGATAACTTAGGAAGCAAAAATAATTGAGAAATGAAATTCTAGAACTTCCATATTAAATAAATTTATTAGCTTTTATATTGTCTGGGGTGAAAAATATTACTCTCATATGTCTTTTGTTTTAGTACTCTCGGTCAGGGATGATGTAAGTGATAGTTCATTGTATAAAGAGCAATGCAAGATAAAGTATTGTAAATTATCTGTACAGTACAGTGGTGATATGCCACTATTGTGATGCATTGTTACCAAGGAATTTATGCATCTGCAGATTATAAGGTGTGGTAGAGGACTTCTGAAAGGTGTGGCAGACTTTGGATATCAAACCCTGTTCCTCTACTTAAATGTTTTCATTAATTTTTATTGTTATTCAGTATCCATGTAAACATGAAAATTCTAAATATTCCCAAATCAAAAAAACCCAAACCAAACCAAAACAACCTAGTCTTCTCCATTCTTAGGGGGATGATCCAAGATGGGACTCCAATTTCCTGCAGCTGCAGTCAGATTCTTTGTGGCTTGCTTGAATTTTTGGCTCTGTCACCTGCACAGTAGTCCTTTTTAGAAAAATAAAGAAAAAGGAAAAAATATTTCAGAGGTCAGTAGCTGAGGAATGAAAAATCTGAATTTTAATCCTGTCAAGTTGAGGCAAGAATAGGACCCAGGCCTCCCACGAAGTCTGAGTGTTGTAACCAATAGGCTATTATGTAAATACCCAACAGCACTGAGATATAAAGTGACTGCGATTACTGTGCTTTGTGCTGAGTTCATGGCTGTCAGTGTGTGGGAGGCATGTTCAAAGCAGACAGGTTGGGCTGAACTGTGTTGCTCTGTTTGTAAATCACCCAAAACCTTAGCTGTTCAGATACTGTCTTCGGTGAAAGTGTCTGATCTCTGGGAGTGTACACTAATGCACCTTTTGGTGTCAGGGGAAGAGTTGTGATGAAAATCTAAGCTCTCTATAAACTCATAGGCATTATAGTTAGGGATTTTCTTTTGAATATTTTAAATTGAATTGCCTAGATTTTATATTGGCATGCTTCAGTCCTTTTCTGTGCTGCAGTAGTTCATTACAGCTTAATAAAAGTTCATCTAAAAGAAAACTCCTAATATCTATATATAAAGGTGATTATTATTGCTGGAGACAATTTATTTGCAAGAATCGTGCTGGCAGTCAGACCGGAAGTTCCTAGTCACTCTGAGGGTGGTCTACTGAGGAAGGAGGGGAGGAAGGAGGGAAGGAAAAAGGGAGGGAGGAAGGAAGGGAAGGGAAAGGAAGGAAGGAAGGAAGGAAGGAAGGAAGGAAGGAAGGAAGGAAGGAAGGAAGGAAGGAAGGAAGGAAGGAAGGAAGGAAGGAAGGAAGGAAGGAAGGAAGGAAGGCAGGCTATGGCATTAGAATCATAGTTAAGTTTGAAAAAGACTTCTGAGATCAAGTCCAGCCTTTAACCCAGCACTGCCAACTCTGCCACTAAACTATGTCCCTTAGTGCCACAGTGATGCATCTTTTAAATACCCCCAGGGATGCTGACTACACCATTTTCCTGGGCAGCCTGTTCAAGTCCTTGACAGCTCCCTTTCAGGGAAGAAATTTTCCTTACTATCCAATTCAAACCTTCTCTGGCAGAACTTGAGGCCATTTCCTCTTGTCCTGACACTTGTTACCTAGGAAAAGAGACTGACCTCCACACAGCTACAGCCTCCTTTCAGGTAGTTGTAAAGGGGGATTAGGTTCTCCCTGAGCCCCCTTTCTGCCAGGCTAAATAATCCCAGCTCCCTCAGCTGCTCCTCACCAGGTTTGTGTTCCAGACCCCTCACCAGCCTTGTTGCCCTTCTCTGGACATCCTCCAGTACCTCAATGTCTTTTTTAGTGAGAGGCCCAGAACTAAACACAGGGTTTGAGGTGCGGCCTCGGAAGTGCCAAGTTCAGAGGAGTGATCACTGCCCTTGTCTTGCTGGGATTCCTCCATTAAGTTCCTCAATTAAGTCTTGATAAATGCATATAACTTGTGTTGGCTAAATCAGTTTAACCAATTAAGGCAATTTAAAATAACAGCAAAGGTAAGAAAATGAAGACTCTAACCTGGATTTGCCACAGTGGGTATGCTTGCATGAGTTGCCAAGTGAACTACTACTCTAATTACCTTGTTTTTACTTTTTTTTTACTTAGCCTAAGTAATTAGCTCAACTAATTAGGCTAGTGAACATTAGCTTTTAAGAGCATGCTTTTTTTTCTTTTCTTTTTTTGCACCCTCAGTAGGTCCTGGGAGCCAGCAAAAGCAGAGCTATATAAAGCATATTATATTTGTGTCTTTTTAACTTGTAAGGCTTAGTATTGCTGAACATACCATGCATAGAATTATCAGTTTGTGGTAATTAGTTCTTTACTTTCATTGATAAACTGAAACAACCTGTAACTATAGGAGAGAAACCTTCAGAACCCTACTGAATATTTTGTAGATTTGTTTTCAAAATGACATGTTGCGCTTTCCATGGATAGGTAATACACATTACACAACTTCCACTGGATCAAAATGGGCTTACTTCACTATTCTCCAACCAGAACAGAAGTAGAAGAGGGAGCAATTGAAAAAGCATGAACAGGGGATGCAAATTATTTCTTAATATAACTTTTGGGAAAATGAAGTTAAAAACATCCAAAAATTAGCGTTTTCTTGGGAAGGGAGTGCCAGGAAAAATACATTTTCTCCAGTAGTTAAAAGCCTAGAGGTTTTGCTCAAGTGTCTGCAATGGATGTTAACACCCAGTCATTAAATGAAGAAATATATGTATTCTACATCTCTCAGGTCCATTATTAATGGAAATAATTTTGTGGACATACCTTCATAAGGCATATTAGTTTATCCAAAATGCCCAGGCATTTCTGAACAAAATTCAGTCCTATGAGTTACATATATATATATATATATATATGTATATTATATATATAGGTTTGGTAAGAGAGAAGATAGTGCAGGGCTTAACAAAAATTCTTAGCTTTTAGTGAGTGGTACTTTATGGCAGCTGGTGAGGGGGTCAGTAGCTCTGACTGAGGAAGAGGTGACTGGCCTGGGGAGATGGTCCCAAAAGGAATCGCCTTCCCAAGGCCCGGTGTCTTCCCTCAGCTGCTGGCCAGGAGGGTCTGTGCAGAGGCTGTCAGCTCTTTAGTGATTGTCAGCTCATGATTTCAGCTCAGCTCTGCAGGGCAGCCTCCAGGCCAGACCAGAGAGAGATGAGAGGCTCGTGTGGCTGGTTCTGCACGAAGGTAACTTTATTGCGAAGGGAAAGCTAGGGACGAGCAGCTCTCTCTTGCAGGGGCAGAGGGCTAGCTCTTATAGGGACACAGGGGGTGGCTGTCAGAGGGTAAAGGCCAATGGGTTACAAAGGATCTGCATAGGGTCTCCCAGAGGATTCTGGTTGTCTTTTTCTCTCTGTAACTAAAGAGTAGCTGCCTTCCCGGGGGGGTCCTGCTGGGAGATTGCTCAATCTCCTTATCTCAGCAGATGTCCTTCCAGGGCAGTGGCTGGGCATACCCTGCAGTACTTCATATGAACTGGATGGCATTTTATTAATTGTAAAAAACCCAAACCAAAAACCAAAAAAAACTTGACAAGCAAATGAAAATTGTCCACACATGTGTCCACACACGTATATGTATATCTCCGTGTTATGGACTAGTTCAGAGACATGATTTTGTCTCAAATGGTCTAACAGTAGATGAGTCATAAGCATCTGCAAGGCATTATTTTAAAGGCATGTTGAAGTGGATCTTTCAGGGTGATTGGATTGGCTTCTTGGGTAAGAGTGTTACAAACATCCCTTCTCCATTAATATGCTAATAAAATTAATAAAAACTATGAGAATTTTAAGTTGATACTTAAGAGTAGTTTTGTTCAGTTTAGTAATATTGTTCTGGAAATGCAGGTGTCAGTACTTAACTCTATATCAGTATTTGTTCTGACATAGATAAAGGACTTCTGTAATAGTTGTATGCAGCAAACAACATACTTAAGTATAGACTGACAGTGGAAGAACAAGGTGAATAGACCAGATGTGAATACAGAGTTATGCATCATAATATAATATGCTATTATAGGTTACTCTGAACACTGATCCCTTTCCTGTGATAAATTACAAGGTGTAGGAAAATAATCTTTTTCATCTTTTGAAAAAAAGAAGTGATATTGCCAACACAGGTTCTGCAGCAGCATTGTATTGAAACCTATAATAATGCTGACTTGCTCCCAGTTTATAGCATAGTCCACAGCATGCTATGCTTTTATTCATCCCACAGCGAGTTGAAGGCAGGCTATACACCTCTCTGTTAAACAAATACACCAGCTTTCATTTAATAATTGCTCTAAATGACTGCTAAGTAGAGCTACTATAATGCTATTAATATGCTTCTAGTTCATTTTATGTTTTGACAGAACAAAATAAGGAAATCTTAAGATTATAAAATGAATTCAATTTAACAAATTTTTATCTTGAGAACAAAGTAAAAATAGATTATTCTGATCATTAGGTAACTTTAATATGCCTTCATATGAAAAGTTTTGGCACAATATTTCAGTGAGCTGAAATTTAATACATAGAAGAATTACATAATAGTGGTAAACGGACTACAGAATAAATCTAAACAGGCAAGTCTTTTCTCTCATTAACTGTGCTTCAAGAACAAGAGAGTTCAGTATATGATTGCACTACTGATTTAAATGCTTAAAGTTGAGCAATCAATACTGTATGGAGTCGTAGATGGAAAGAGGTCATATCAGCATATATAAAAGCTATATAAGAGCTTGGGAGTCTTTTTTTTTTTTTGTTTTTCATAGATAGCATTGATTGTGCTGCTAAAAGAATTTGTGAATTTATCCTGGCAGGTGATTTGAAGTACTGACTTCATTAATAGTATTTGTTTCTTATTCTTTGTTCTCTTTAATCAGAATTAGAGATCTAATTTAGATTGCAAAATTAGTATTTTTTGCATATATATAGGGACAGGCATACTTGGGGAGCACTGAAACTGGCCCTGTGAGAAATGCTTGAGAATCTGTTGTTCCAAAATGATGAAAATAAATGGATACTCTCATGAAGTATAGCAGTTTCTTGATCTGAGTTTTGGTGTGGAGACACTTTATAGTGATGCTTGAATTCTGACAACTCAGTTAAATGCTATATTCTATGTGTGTGATCAGGAATTAGTTTTAAATATGAAATTCTTTAAAGATTTTGTCACTGTTTACTTTTCATGTATTTTTTCTAATTTTTGAAACAATTCACAATATTAGTGCAGGATTTACATGCTAACTAAGATGTAAATGTAATGGCAGGTCTTCTGTGTTAAAACTGTGTCTTAATTTGTAAATGAAAAGCAATGCCTCATTTTTAGGAAGGTCGCACTTTCTTTTTTTCTTTTATTTTTAATGAACTGAAACTCCTCCAACTTATTTTGCTGTGCCACTCTTCAAACTGACATGTCCATTCTCTTCTGACCTCTTACAGATTTATTTATATATGTATTTTGGAAAAGCTTCAGAAAGTAACTTTGGATTAAAGTAGTTCTTTCCCTTTCACATAGAAACTGAATTCAGTTGCCATAGTAGGATTTTGGACTCAATGATGTATTATAAATGCATAGGATGAAACCAATACATATGAACTTGAGAACTGTAGTGAGTGAAATTAATTTATGCCACCAACAGACTAAATATGGAAATACACATTTACCAGTGTGAGATGGTTATTTTATAAAATAATCATCCCTATCCTGTCAATCCTTTTCTTGAAGGAAGCTTACCAAGTGCATTTTAAAATCTGGGGACTTTAAATTCACAACTGCTTGACACAAAAGTCCACAGTTTCAGTACCCAGGTTTGTTTTGTGCCTTATTCTAATTTTTCCTCTGATTTCAGTCTCTCACCCCTGCACACTAGAGCCGTTAATAGTCTTAAGAGTTTTCAGTGTGTGTGCTTCATACGTAATGACTCTTCTGCATGCAGTTTCCTAAGTAATTATTATAACTTTTAAACTGAAAATGAGAATTCAATTTATGCTCAATATTGTGTTAATGTACACCACAATGTAGCATCCTCTTCTGCTTCTCCTGTGCTTCATCATAAGGCCATGGGTAGAATTTCATTAGCTCTGTGACCTGATGGGAAATTAATTGTCTGAAAAATGTTCTTAGCTTTTCCTTGGATGGACAAGGCAATGTTATCTCTAGAAACAGCATGAGGAAAGAGGTTGAGGAAAGAAAGCAGAAGGAAAACACGCCTTCCCATTTTGCAGGAGTCTCTTCTAGTGCTAGGTTAAACATAATAATTCATCTGGGAAGAAAAAACATTTTCCTCCATTAAGCTTGGAGTTTCTTTTCTTTTTTAAAAAAATTAAATTCTGACCCATTTATATATATCTATAGCTCAAATGTTTGACTTCATTTTTCAACTGTAAATAAATATCATTAAAAAATATATTTTTTCCTATCAAAATTATTATTCTTACATTGAATTATTATTCTTACATACATAGAGTGTATGTAAGTGTATGTAAGTGTTTTTTACACTCTTATTGACTTGTGAAATTTTTTACATATTTGTATTTGCTCTGAGAACAGATTTAAAATAGTTGTAGTTATGTCATAGAGAACAATTATGAATATAAAGAGAGGAAGCTACATTTTAGGGGACAAAGATTATATAGGTGATATAGCAACACACTCATAAAAGTGGTTTTTTTAGTACTTGCTTCCATCAAATTTTGAACCTGTCTCTTGATATTGATAAAAGGTTATAATCTTTATTTAATCTTGAATCTCTCATTCGAATGAGTAGTTTTGCTGATGAGAAAAGATCTGCTCAGTAAGCAAGAGCTGATAATAAAGACTGTAGAATTTGTAGTAACCTCCATAAAAATCTTGCAGTCTTCCAAAGAAAGTATTAGGCTAGATAGCTATGTCTGCAGTATCTGTGCTCAGAGATAACAAAAATATTTTATGACTCAACACGTAAGTGACCATAGGTTATTTGGCCTTGTGCTTTGGTCTGAAACCAGCATATTTCATGACTAGAAAAGTATTTCCTGAAAGAAAGAAATACCCATCTATTCAGACATATAAGAAATATAAGATTTCCCTACATGCAAGAAACTTTAGAAACATACCAGCTAATCAATACAAGAGATTAAGCCTATGGATCTGCTAGAACTATCTTTCTGTTTGGAATTTCTGGGACTGCTCCAGGGCTTTGAATTCCCCCTTCCTGGATGGTTCCAGATCCAGAAGTTCAGTTTTGGTTAGGGTTTTTTGTTTCCTTTTGGCTTTCCAGTTTGATTGTTTCTCATTACCAAGTCACGGCTTCAAAGTTTCTAAGGTATTCATAGTAAATCTAATATGCTGTAGACACAATGTTTTTTATTTAGGACAGTGACAAAGAAGTACCTGAAACATGTAAAAGGAGCCAGTCCTTTCTGTAAAGGGTCCTATTGCAAGCAGGAAACACCTGAACCACCTCCACCTGCTGAGTGGTGAAAGGGAAATGTAGTTTCTTGCCACCAGCTGTGCAAGATCTTCAGAGAGTGGAATACATGATCCTATTCTTGTGTAAACATCAGAGACAGGTTGGATGGAGCATGGAGCAACCTGGTCTAGTGGAAGATGTCCCTGTCCATGGCAGGAGGCTTGTAATCAGATGATCTTTAAGGTCCCTTCTAACCTGAGACATTTTAAGATTCTATGAAACCTATCAAATTACTGTGAAGTTCTGCATATCATCTGGAGCATGAATAACCGCTTTATCTAAGCATATCACTCTCCTAGGTTTTTACTTGATAATTTTCAGTATTTGGTTATCAGAAGGGGCAAGGCCTTCTCCTGGTGAGGAGAAAATTAGACACAAATCCCCTTTCCTGTGTAGATGAGTAACTCGCACCACTTCTTCAGATATCAAAAAAGTTATGTACATGGTAATTTTAGTGTTAATATTTGCACTGAGGCACTACAATATTCATTATATGCACACTGCTGTGAAATTCCATTTAGTGTGCAAAGCCATGTCTTATATCTACAGTGAAAAGAGTGGTGTGTAATGCACCAAATGTCTCTGTCTTTACCTTCTGTTTTTCACTGTATGTTACAATGGTCAGATGGTGTCACAAAATTTATGGAATTTGGAAAGAGGGAAAAAAGCTTGGAAAGCTCTTTTAAATCTGGGGGAAGCACAGATTGTTTCCACCCTTTTATCATTAGTGGGACAGCAGGGCTCAGCACTTTCCTATAATCCTGAATACATAAGAGACTTGAGTATGCATAAGGGATTTTCACATTACTATTTTTGTAAACAATGCATTTATGCAGCTTTTCTGATGCATGGAATAAATTTTTAAACCAAGAATAGTGAGATACAGTTGAGAAGAAAGCTCTCACTTAGACACCTTGATCACAATCTCTCTATACAAAACTTGAGCAATACACAGAACAATAGAATTTAACTTAAAAAATCAAAGTGAACATCAAGGAGAACATAAGAATAGCCTTTTATATCCCCTTACAACTCAAAGTAGTTGCTTCCTTTATTAAAGAGTGATTTGTAAATTTTGCAACCCTAAAGGATGTGCAGTGATTAATCACTTCCTCATCCTTGTGTCCCTGTTTAGTTTCATTTAGTTTCATTATTATGGAAAGAAAAAATTGCCGAGTTGTTTCTCTTCTGTTTATTCCTGGGCTTTCAGAAGTTTTGCTTTTTGCTGATACTTTTTTTCTCAGCCGTTGAAATTGATACATTTCTCATACTGTCAAAATAAATATGCTTTGACAGAATTGTGGTGATCTTAATGCCTAACTGTAGTATACAGTTTCTGGCAATAAAATTTAATAAGCAATTTCTTTTTGACGTCAATTACAAAGTATTCCTTCAAATCAAAAGAGAAGATTTGGAATGATTTCCATCATGAAAGAGCTCTTTTACATGTGAAAACCATTTTCTAAATGCAACTTTTTGCTTCCAATATAGTCCTGAAAGTATTTGTGTGTGTGTGTATATACACACTCGTATTGATACACGATATATATAAATACATACATTTTTAGCAAGTCTACTACTGCTCCTATTAAAAAGTTAAGTGCTCAGAACTTAACTCAGTTGCTGCAGCTGTGGTATACCTTCACAGGGTTGAAGCCAAGAGGTAAAACTATTCTTATTTTAAAGATTACAGACTAGAAAAAACACAGTACTTTAAAATACAATTCATACAGACTTTCAACTTCTCCCATCAAGGGAGAACTCTCTGCTTAGTTCATTAGACTAAGGCTAATATAAGAGCAAATAATATTATTCTTTTTTCTCAACATTAAAGAATATTTATTTATATGTACATTTTTCTAGAGGGAGTTCTCATAAATGTTTTGTCTATTTATTTACATGAAGGACATTTAAAATTCTAAAGTTAGAATTAAACATATTTATTTTGCTTTAAATTAAACCTATTACTGCTGGTTTCCCAGCAAATAAAGATTTTTAAGGATTTCCCTTTTAATTTTATTGTACTTAGCAATCAATTTTGTCTCTGTAATTCAGGAAAATAATAACTAATCTTTTGGTGTTAATTCCTTTTGATAGAATGCTTATAATTTCTGGTAAGAAAATGATCTGTAGAAAATTGTTTTCAGGGTTTGTGTATTAGATAAAATTAATTCACTGTATAAATTTCACAGAGCCTAGAGAAGTGCTAAAATGTTTTTCAACAGTAATGGCTCAATTCCATGCTCAAATTGAGCATAAGAGGTTTCCTAGAGGGAGGAATGGAATGACTTGTCTTTTCTAAGTTTGATGCATAGTTAAATGTATTGCTGAGTTGGAAAGGTGAGGTAGTATTTAACATCTCATCAGGTAGCCATGTAAGAATTAGGCATCTAGTCTGATCTGTTTGTTCAAAAGATAATGGAGAATGACATTCATAGGTGATTCATATCTTTGTAAAGTTTTTATCTAAGATAAAATTGAATGATTCACACTTCTAAAATTCTCATCTATCTCTAAAAGGGAGCCTTGATGAGTAGTTTAGATTACATGACTAACCTTGGGTGGTTAAAGTTAAGTAGGAGTAATCCTGTCCACAGGATTTTACATATAAGCATAATCTGACATCACTAAGAATAATCACTTCTAGAAATCTGTGCTACTGAATTCAGAGGAAGAATCAAGTTTGTGTCAGAGTCACATGTTTTTAACTGAACACCACTCAGTAAAGTTTGAAGAATGTTCTCCAAACCAATGATGGGAAAAAGAAAACATGTAGAACAGGTCTGTATGTTGAGGAAGGCCTTAAGGAATTGTTGTAGGATGTGGTCAGTTGGTCTGATAGTGTAAAATTTGCAGATGGAAGAAGACTGAAGTAATTTAGAGGCAATATCTTTAGAACATGTTGCAGATGAGGAAGAAATTCTGCTTGCAGATTAAATGATACATGATAAAGAGAAAACATTGCTCATGGGAGAGTTTGAATTTTGTGGAATAAAACAGGGTTGGTAAGTTTAAAATGAGACTTTTTATATTTTCAGTATCACATATTTACACATGTTGTATTTTCATTAGAAAACCAAACAAAAGCAAATCAAAGCAAAAACCTGACATATTTTAGTCTCTAGTGTATGGATGATAAGTTAAAAAAAGGAAAATTTTCAGGAAAATTTGCTTACTAGTAATATATTTTTAGGGTTTGTTTCTAAAGCTTTTTTTTTCTAGGCAGCTATGAATAAAAGTGAGGTTGAATACTCAAGGTGTCTTTTAAAAGACCTCATTAATGACTTAAGCAAGTATATGAAAATCATAGTATTGTTCAGAGTGGAACTACTTTATGTTGATGTGAATGTACATTACAGACATGAAGGGTAGCTCTAGGCAATCCTTTATAAGTAGAAATGTTAGACAGGTGAGTACCACACTGTTCTCCCTTGGAAGTACAGGCACTTTGTCTTGCAATACCAGCTCAGGCATTCTAAAGATTTTACATTTTTGTAACTGTTGATTTGTTTCCAGATTTCTTCAACTGAAACCCTTCTAGTGCAGCAAAGGCCTAGATTTTATCCTGGATCTCAGATCTTCTTCATTCTATCTTGGATAGCCATTAGCTAAAATTCAGAAATTGTTCAGGAAGTAGACTTGAATCCAGGTCTTCCAACTGTGTGATGAAAGAGCAGCCCTACAGAGAAGGACTAGGATACTGGTGGGTGCAAAATTGGACATGAGCTGGCAGTGTGCACTCACAGCCCAGAAAATCAACCATTCCCTGGCCTGCAGCAAAAGAACAGGTTGAGGAAGGTGATATTGCTCTTATGACACTCCATCTGAGTGCTGCATTCAAGCACTGGGGTCCTCAGCACACAACATGGACTTGTTAGAGCAGGTCCACAGGAGAGCCACGAAAATTGTTAGGGGGCTGGATCACGTCTCCTATGAAGATAGTTCTGAGAAGGTTCGGGTTGTTCAGCCTGGAGAACAGAAGGCTCTGGAGAGAATTTATTGTGGCTTTAAGCCTCCTTGAAGTGGGCTTATTAAAAGGAGAAAGATTTTTCACCAGACCCTTTAGTGACAGGAAAGGGGTAATGGTTTTAATCTGAAAGACGGTGGATGTAATGGAAGAAATTTTTTATGAGAGTGGTGAGGCAGTAGAACAGCTTTCCCAGAGAATCTGTGGCTTCCCCATCCCTGGAAGTGCTCAAGGCCAGATTGGGTGAGATTTTGAGCAACAAAGTAGAAGGTGTCCCTGCCTATGGCGGAGAGGTGGACAGGTAATCCCTTTTGGGCCAAACCATTCTGTGAACTTAAACTTGTGCTTAATTGTCATTGGAGTCATTGCCTCATAGATTTCCTCCAGTACAATATTTTGAAAAGTATGGGTCTGCTTAATTAAGAAGCTTTGGTCAACTAGACCTCATGTGGTTTTTAAGGCAGTTGCCTAAACTCTATAGAGGGAGCAGAATTTTTTGCATACTTTTCCATAATATTTAATGAATGCTACATTCCTGGCAGATTTCTCTTTGTGGGGAACTTTCAATCCCTCTTTAGAGGAGTCTGAATACGTAATAAGTCTACTTGTATAAATTTTCAATTGTAGTAAAGATTAGAATTTGGAAAAAGTGAAGCAGCAAAATTGCAATGACCTAACTAAAAGCTCTAGATTTTAATTTCAATTACCTGTTACTCTTTTAAGTAGCTTATTTGGATGAAGAAGAATAAACATGTTTTTTTCAGGAGAGAACTATAATGACATTGAACTGGAGAATGTTTACAAAGTAAGAGAAGTGGTTAAGTAATGGAAGGAGACTGGATGTGAAGGAGAGAATTTAAAAAGTATGAATATGTGATCATACAACTAAAGACTGTCAACATGCATAACTAAAAAGCACCATCTAAGTTTATGTAATTTTTTATGTTTTTATTTTTTAATGGGCTTAAGGCATATATTTATGATTTTTCTCAGACTTTTAAAAACAAAGCCCCCAAA
Organism: Aphelocoma coerulescens; assembly: GCF_041296385.1. Classification (NCBI taxonomy): domain Eukaryota; kingdom Metazoa; phylum Chordata; class Aves; order Passeriformes; family Corvidae; genus Aphelocoma; species Aphelocoma coerulescens. The sequence continues at coordinate 102,491,451 of NC_091016.1, forward strand.
AACCAACAAATCTTTTGCCTTTCTTTGTCACGGCCTTTGCCTATGGATCTATTTCTTTCTCCCACTTATTCCAGTTCAGTGTTTCATAGTTTTTTCCAATCTGTGAGTGGAGTGTATGTGTGTGTGTAGCACTCTTGCACACTATGGTGACTTTTGGAAAAACACCCCCTCTTCCTCTCTATGATACCATACTTCTCTCCAGTCCAAAGCAACTGGAAGCATGCAGCGCAGAGAAGTCACTGACCCATCATAAGCCTGGGCTTGAATATGTACTATTAATGTGTGAGGGTGAGGTACATACATACACTCACTGTTCAGTTCCAGAAGCCACATGGAGCCTTAGAATGCTCCCTGAGGAAGGAATCAGTGGAGGTATTGTCTGTTCTAAAACTAGAATTCAAACACCAAATATGTTGTCACAACTGACTCTAGTTGAACTATATTTTCATACAGATAGCAGACACATACAGTGACTCCATTTCCCAAGCACATTTTAACACAGAAAAGATACTATTTTCCTCTAGTTTTGAACTTTTTTCTGAAGTAGAACTAGAAAAATAAATGGATAATATATTAACATACCCAAGAGAAATAATAAATTTTAATATTGGTTGAGGAATTGAGAGAAAATAGCCTTAAAACATGTCATGCCACTCTTGTAAGAAATGGTGCCATTCAACAAAATAATGAGCACCAACAGCAAGTGCAATACGAAAATGTCATCACTGAATTTATCCTTGATGAATAGTGTATGAACTCAAATCAAAATATTTGTATGAATAGAATTTCATTGAAAAAAGCTTTAATTTGCAGCTGGTTTTAGTGCTAAATAGGACCAAAAAACACCTGTATACTAGTAGAAATATTCACTAGTCAGGTTAGTAAGAACATAGCACTGTTATCCTGGAGAGGAAATCAGGACCTTCTCACTTGAAACATTAAAAAATACTCAAACTGAAAAAGTCAAAATGCTGCACTTACTAAAGTTTTCTTTATTTTCAGTCTGAAATGTAAACAGTATATTTTACAAAAGAAACAGATTTTCAGCTCTTATATATAAGCTAAATCTGCAGGAATATATCACCATAACCTGCCTGCTTATTTTAGAAACACCGATTCACCCAGATTTGTTAATTGCACCCGTGTCTCTTGTTTGCTGTTCTGTGCAAATATTTTTATCTTTGAAGGAGCCAAGCTCCTGTCTCTACTTTGGGCATACATTGATTTCACATGACCACACATCTTGTGTACAGCTTAAGGAAAATCTGTCTGCTAAAGATCAAAACTAGTTTTGTTCAAGTACTTTGTCAATCATTTCAGTCACTACCCTTTTTGAAAGGTAAATATTTTCAAGAATGCTATATGTGAAAACAGCAGTCTCATGGAAGTTTTTTGGTTCAAGGAATATCTTCCCACCATGAAAACCCAGTATTTCAAGGTTTCAGACATATTTCCCCACTGTGAAGTTACCTATTATCCAATTATTTCACAACTTGCTTAATTGGCTGATTGAAGAACTGACCTGTAGTACCAAAAACTTAGCTCTTTTTTGAGAAAAATGTGTGTTTTTTCTCTATTATTCAAAAAACATTTTGTCTTAGTGGGGAAAAATTTTCAGAAAAATTACTGTGGTGTTTAACTAAACATTTTTTGTGGCCTTCTGCAACTTGCTGATAGCCCAGTTAGTCCAGCAAAGAAATTCTCTCATTCTCATATGAATGCCAACATCCCCAAAGAAATTTCCAAGGTCATTCCAAAACTCACAGTGTCTGTAAATGCATCTAGATTCAGCACAAATTAGGCATGGTGTTGCAAAATAATAGATGATGTTTAATGAACAGGGTCTGTGAAAATCAAAGACCAAACTATTATATTCTTACAAACTATTGTTTCTCACGGAACAGAAAGTGTTTGTTCCTCAAAATTTATTGCTCAGTACAGTCTCGTGGTGGCAGTCTAACCCACGTGTATTCCTTTCACTTACTTCCTACTGGGACAAACAAAAATGTTTTACGCAAATATTAGGTTTGCCAAAGCTCACGTAGCATGAATGCTTGATGGCAAATTGGAAAATCCTTTTCATTATAAATGTGTGGTTTAAGACATTCAGTAATAGCTACTACCGCTATTAATATTGATCAGCTACGGTAACTGTTGCTCTGCCTCGCTATTAATAATGCTTCTTTTCATTTGGCAAAAAAAATGACAAAGGTCTTACAAAGAAAGGGGAACCAATGTAGTTAGCTCTGCTAATATTTTCCATGAAGGCAATAAAAGCAAAGGCTAAAAATGGCTAATATTCTTCTTAATAATGTGTAGCTTGTTAGTGCCTTTCAATGAAAAAGAGAACAAAAGTGTTAAAAAAAAAAAACCTATTCATTAGATGTTATTCAGAATCTGACATGGATAACCTTTGATGCTTGGAGGTCTATCCCTCCTCAGTGATACTTCCTGCTTGGTAGAGCTGACCAAAGTCCAGAGTCTGGTGTATTATATATGTCTGACTAATAGCAGATATCTAGAAAAACTAAGACTATAAGCATATTTTCAAAGATACTTCTAGGTCTGTGTGTCTGAGAGACTTGCTAAGCCAGAGGTTTATACTTCCTTTTAAATGATCTGAATGTATCTTCCTTTTTTTTTTTTTTTTTTTGCTTTTGCTGATTTCCCTTTTGCTACAGTCAATGCGTTCCACTGTTTATTGATGCACTAGGTGAAAATATGTCTCCTTTTGGTTTGGAATTATCAGCAGAAGGAGTGTTTTGAGGAATGAAAAACAGGACAGGAGAATACTTTTTCTTACCCCTGTGATGCTGTGGACCCCCTCTCACCTTCACCCTTCACGGTCTCTTTTGCAGGCTAAAAGATCAAAGTCAATTTAGGCTCCCTGTGCAGAAGCTATTTCCTGCTTTTAACCATCCTTATAATTCTTATTTACACCTTTTCTGATAAGATTGTGGGTTTGAACTTGTGTACAGAGTGCAGATTAGACAATGATCATATGCAGGGTTTAATGACAGTTGTTTGTTTCTTCTAATAATTTTAAACATTCTGCTGACTTTTGACTCTCATGGTCTTATGAACAAATTACTCCAACAGTCCAGTCCAATCACTCCATGGTTGCTCTCCTGAGTTCTACTAGGTAGATTGGAATCCATTGCTATGTGTGCAAAATTCACAGCGTTACTGTACCTGTGCCAAAATGGAATTTCTCCGTATCACAAAGCCTTCCTGCAGCTCTTCACATAGCAAAAGCAAGTGAAATTGCAGCTAAATTGAGTATCTATTCTGTCCATCATGCAACTAATCAGCCAAATAATCTGGAAAAAGATTTAACAAATGCAATAAACAGACCTCTTCCCTGCACTTTCTTTGATTACTAGTCATGTATACAGGGGTTTGCCTCAGAAGCATAGAAATAACAAAGTCATTGCTAGAGTATCATTAAGAAGATCAGACTAAAGAGTAAGTAATAAAATGCCCTTGCCAAGGAAGGAAGGAAGGAAGGAAGGAAGGAAGGAAGGAAGGAAGGATCATTGTATGTGTTGGAAACTCAGCTAGTGTTACAGTTGATCCGATGTGATGTAGCTGGTGAAGACATGCCAGCTTATATCAACTGAAAATCCACAGAGTGTGACACAAAGACAGTTGGCTTAAAGAGGGCATAAGATAAATGAGATAAATCAAAGATATTTAACAAGAAACCTGTTTGCTGAAGATTTTTTTTTTTTAATGAATAGCACAAAAAGAAGGGAAGTGTGTGTGGGGGATGTCTTATGTTCTTCAAATACTGTAACTGTATGTGGTAATACTTTTATGTGTGACCTCTGATGTTCTGTTTGCTGGCTCTAGTTTTTTTTTAATAGCCTACAGAATAAACACTCTATAAATGCAAACATGGGAAAACACCTGTTATATCAAATGACAAGAATCACAAACAATATTTGCTTAACTTTTTAATTATTTATAACTTTTTAAATTATTTATAATAAATGTGATATTTCATGACCAGATTTTGTTTATAAACTATACAATGCTGTGAATCTTAAATTTGTTTTCAAAATACACTAATAAATCAGATTTTTTCTGTGAAATTGTAAGAACATTGTTTGTATGGACTGGATGACTGCAGGTCATGACCATACCTTGACTTACACAATTTCAGGTATAGGTTGCAATGACAGGAAGAAGATGTTATGGTTGCAGCTGAAGCAAATAATCAATTTAATAATCAATGATATAGCTGAAGCATCAAACAACATTTTGCTATCTGTCCTGCAAGCCGTTGTGGACTATTTAATTTTAGAGTTTCTACCACAGGAGCCATATGTTCAGTGTTTTTCACATACTTATGATCATGTTCCTCCCTGAATAAGGAAAGTGTAGATAGAAGGGTGAACTGAGAGTCCAGTGTGCTAAGGGCATGACAGAAGCGAGCACTTTCAGAATTTCAAGAGTAAATCATGCCGCTGTAGTTCAATAACTAGTACAGTGCTCATTGAATTATTAATTTATAGTTACTTGCATAAAACTTGTGGAGTTGATAAGGATTTTTACTCTTGGGGACAAGAATCTTCCTAAACTAATTAGAGCTTGTTTTATGGTATCTGCTAATTGACTATTCACCTCAGTTAACATAAACATGTTTTCAAATCACTGCTGTTGTCTCTGTCTTTTTATGTTTTGTAACAGAAATGTGCCTGTCAGGTGAGATGTGAGACAGCATGACATAATACAGTTTGATGTAATATGAGTGAAAGCTAATATTTTAGATTCTTATCCTGCTCTTATCAAGGGCCATGTGCAGTCTCCCAAAGGCATGTGCACTTCTGTTGAGCCATTCCAATAGTTTCCCCTTTGGATTTTTTCTCCTGGAAGCAAGACAGATATGTAAATTATTAGGGTCTGTATTTACAAAGTAGATTCTTCAGTCACTGAGGTCTATGGATTCTATGACATTGACTTCAATGGGTGTATGATAATACCCCTGGACACTTCCATAGTCAGATACACTGTGCTGCTGTTCAGAAAGGCTGGGATCTCAGGACCAACACCTTCCACCACTCATCTCCCCCATACCTCAGCTATTTTATTTAAAGTCAGGTCACTTGATTATCACAAACATCAAAGCAAATAATTTTAGGCCTAGAGAAAGGGGACACAATGTTGTATTTGTACATTGTCTAGAAAATTATTTACATTAGAATACTTGTGGAACTGTAAGGGTATCTCCTGTGAGTGGTAAATTAAAAATATTCTAGAGAATCTCCATGTCATTTTGTGGAAGCAAAACATTAGAATAGCTCACAGGTCTGAGAGCAATTCTGCACCACAGACACAGCCCTGACATGGCAGATCAGCCTACATTTCACCCACCCTGGCACAACCAGCTTTAGCAATGCCAACATGAATATCATCTACTTGCTGTGCTTCTTCTGGCTCTGCATTTCCTGTCAGTCACACGGGTTCCTGAGGATGAGTCAGTGATGCAGATAGCTTTTTTCTTTTCTACATTATTTCACATAAAATGAACATAATAAGGTTTTGCTTGTAATACTCTTGCAAAGAGTAGATGTCTTCTGTGTATTTCAATTATGCCTTAATCAAGGATTAAACATCCCTTTGAGAAATTGAGTTCAGGACTAGTCCCTGAAATAGTGCTCCTCTGTTGTGATTTAGATGCGGTAGGCTAGATGAAAAGGCCTGAAATAAGTTCAGTTTCTTCAATTTCATGTGATTTACCTTGTATAAAGTATTGAATATTTCGGTGATTTTTTCAATTTGGTATTTAAAAACAGCATCCACCATAATTCCATGAGAAACTATTGTGTGATATATAGTTGGAGTGTCGCACTATTATGTGAAATCATTTAATTATGTGATATCATAAGCATCCTCTTGCATCTTTATAGTTCCAATTTGTACTATCATCTAAGTCTCTTAATTTACTTGAATTCTACTTTTATTTCTGCAGCATATCTGAATCATGTGCATGGGCTGAAGATGCTTAATTAGTAAATACACATACTATATATACACTATCTATAAAATATTATTCTAATCAACTGTACCCAAAAGCTAATGCTAATTGCATTTTTTCTCACAGTTTCACAACATTACTTGCTATTATTTACAAATATAAATAATTGTTTGAGATTTACACCATGGAAAACGTAACATTGAAACATTCTATTTCATATGGGAGAAATAAAACTAGATCTTACAGTGATACAGAAAAATATCTTATTCCTTATCCATTTACTCCAGTGTGAACTGGGGGCACCAAATCAAACTAGCCACATTTTGGCACCATTTTGAATTCATATAGATAAGGCCAAAGGATTTGGAGCAATGCTGAACCAGCCCTATAGTTACTCATTCAATTGTGAGTGTTATTGATGCTGCAAGATGGTGGTTAACTACTCCAGTCTGAATATAGCTGTGCATAAATCTTAGCTACTGACATCATGACTCAGGCACAGCAGCTGCATCACCCTTCATGCCATCCCATTGCCCCATTAAAATAAGAAATTACTTTAAAACTGTGTAAACATATCAGTAAGATACAAAACAAAAGGTACTAAATTTCCTGTGATTAAGATTATTAAAACACATCATTTCAGTTCCATTCATGAATGTCTCACACAGCTGTACTTTGATTTTATAATCTTGAGCAAAGTCTGTTGCATCATTCCAACATGGTGATGTTAATGAATGCCATAGATTGTATATGTTTTATGTGTGTAAATTTGTGTTTTATGCCTGCACATGTTGCCCCCTTACCTATGTTTTAATTATATTTCACTTTGCTAATACTGCAATACTTTGTGCTGTTACAATGTTTTCATTTTTTCTTGCATATGCATTGCATAGTGCAAATATTCTGCTTTATATAAAATTCACATCTAAATCAAAAGCAAAATTATGTGCATAGAAATAATGCCCCTGTCCAGAAGAATATTTCATGATTTCTTGCAGTAGATCCATAAAATTTAATTTTTAACCTTATGGATAAAATTTTTCTTGCAAAATGTGCTTTTACTAACAAAGTGATGGTTTTAACAGTAAACCCTAATGTAATATCATCTGATCTTTCTAAATTAAATTCTAAAAATGTCTTCCATCTTAGAAAACGAAAATTCTCTAATGACTGCTGAAAAATTTATTGTCACTCATTCTTTTTCCTCATTATGACTTAGCAATTTAATTTGGAAGATAGTATTTGTCTTTCTCAGTTGGTATCAGTTGACTCCGCTCTGTTTTAAATGCAAAGAAAGGATGAATTCAAGTAACAGAGATGAACAAATTTGAAACCTTTTCTGGACTAGCTGTGTGATCACACAATGGAAAAAAAAATGCTGGAAAGCCTGCTGGATAACAGAAGTGATGCACAAAGTAATAACTGTCAGGGAAGAGAGAGTAGTTAACGTCGATGATGTTCATGGAGCAGTTACAATGAGACAAATGGATTTTCCCTGGTCTTCAGAACTGGGCTTTTTGACAATAATTTCTTTAGTAGTAGTTTAAAACCAAACTGCTTGAACTATGGTACACTTTTCAGTCTCATGGTGTAGGCGTCCTGTGACAAAGATTATAATAAGAAAACCTGCTGTAAGATCCTGACATGTGAGCAAGGCTGTCAGTGAAGTGCTCTGGGAGAGTGGCATCAATAAAAGACATCAATAAAAAATGAAAGTCAAAGTGACAATGCTGAAGTGATCAGATTTGGTGCAGACAATTGTCCTGTATGTTGCAGGAGTCTGGCAGAAGAGAAATAAAGAAATCCTCAGAGCCGCTTGCTTCTGTTGTGTTGCTGATGTTCCAGTGAAACTCAGAAGAGAATTTGGTTTATTGTTTTGGTATTTCACAAACAATGCAATCAGCACTTTCCTTTTATCTATCTGAGCTGTACAATGCTCTCTAATTCTACCAGCTCTTGCTAAGCAACTGTAACAGTAATAGTGATGTTTACCTTAAGCCTGAACTTATTTTACTTTATCTTAAAAAAGTAGAAAAATAAAATCCAACCTGTCCTAGGTGATCTCCTTTTGCAGAATGAGTTTGTGTCTATGAAGAATAGTCTTTTTTTTGCAGGTACTAAATCTGCCTTTAGCTCAGCATTTTAAAATATAGGATCTTACTCTCCATAAAAGAACTTTTTCAACACCACCTTCTACATATTTCAAATCTGGTATATGACTTGCATTGCTTTCCTCTCTTTTTGATGCATTTTTTTTTCCTTCATTTTGATGAATCTTAAGAGAAATTGGAGTAAATTTAAAGGCAGAAGGAAGAGAATGCAAAGATCTTTGCTTTACTGGGACAAAAAATATATTTTTGAAGGAAAAGGTATAAAACAAATTCATATAATCTAGTTGCTTTTAATGAAGAAATTATTGCTTTGTCAGAAGGAAGCACTGTCAAGCTGTAGCCTTGAAAGAGTGATTATGGTCTTGGTTTTTTTGCCTCTACTAACCAGTGGCACAGAGTTTAGTGTTATACACTGGATTTTTTTTAAAGTATTGAAAGCCTTTTCTTTAAAAAACAAAGTATTTCCTGCAGAGGATATTGTCCCACGTTTTATTTCCCCATTAACCTTTGTGAATACTGATTTATACTGTCTTTTTGGGCAATCCAATATTGAAAAGTGAACATGAAATATCTTTTACTCAATTTGTAGTGGCAGCATAATCCAGTTTATGTATAATATGCATTTCAGCATTGAGGACTTCATTAAAAGAAAAACTTTCACATACCAGCAATTAAGTTGTTTTGCTCTGGTACACAGAAAAGATAGCATTATGGGAGAACTGTTTCAGAATTTCTTGTTGAATAGTAATATTAATCTTTAACATTTATGACAATTTAATTTCGTTGAGTTCTGGATAAAGACTTAAATATACATAGGGAGTGGACCAAAAAGCTAGTGCCTAACTCTTGGAGTACTAATCTGAGACTTTACAAACACTAGCTTTTATGTTTCATCAGCACAATCAATGAATATGTAGCATGTGGCTAGAAGGTCTGAATTTAAAATACTTTATAGATTGGTGAAGTTCCAGTCACCTTGTAAATGTCTGCATCAGAGTTTAAGGTTATTACATGCATTCAAGCATCTCATGTGAGATGGACTCCATGAAGGTCCTAGACTGGTCACAGCCAAAAATTGCAGGGTTGAATAGATCTGTATTTATAGGAAATCCATCTAAATTTTGTAATTTTGCTGCCATTTTTCTCTATTTTTACCTTTAGTGCCAAGCTACTGAATATTTAATGATTCAGAAGCAATTGATAGTATTTGGAAGGGTTGAGCCCAGCAGCCAACAGAGGTGGGACTGCCCAATTCTTTTCCAGATGCAGGCAGTGACAAGGCTGAGCAGCTTTTCCCAGTAGGTGCAGGCACACAGACCACGAGAATACACCACGTACACATGTGCACAGGTACATAGCTGACTGCGTGGATGAACAGAACACACTCACACTCAGATGAGCTCAGGCAGCACCAGCAACCTCACTTGGTTTCCCATCTCTGGCCCAGGGCAGTTGTGTTCCACCCACCCACCCATGGAGCTGACTAAAATTTCCCTGTGCTGCAGTAGTCACCCAGCCCAGGGTCTTGTCCTTGAAAAAACTTTCCTGTGTTCCTCTCCTTGTCCCCTGCTCATCACCACAACTGTCCAGATGTTCACCAGCAGCCACACTGTTGCACACCTGCACTGGCTCCTGGTGCTGCAATGCAGCCTGACAGGCTCTGGCCCAGGTCCCACTGCAGCCTGGGACAGGCTGGCAAAGGCTGGGCACTCACTGGGGTCACCCCAGCCACTGACCCCCAGACACTAATTATTTCAGATCAAGTAATTTTGAAAAAAAAAATTTTAATAATTCTCTTGAAATTACTATTTTTGCCTGGGTCTTGCAAAAACATAATGAATAAATTTACACTGTTCTCATTTCACATTGCACTGGAACTGTCTTGAGTATGTTTAAATATCTGAAGTACTGAAGCCCTGCGGCACCAGTTCCCCCTGAGGCTGGAAGGCAGTGGTGGGCACAGCAAGCAGACTGGTGTGGGGCAGCTGATGCCATGAAGATTTTTGCCCTTTCCTTTATACCCCTGTTATACCTTTTTACAACTTCTGTATTCCTAGTGCTTTTTTGCCTACATTCTTGGACTTGTTTGTTAAGCTAAGAGACAAAACATTTTAGAAGCTTCGTAGCCAGAGATCAGTGTGCCCCAGACCCCAAGGTCCTCTCCAGAACACATTCTGTAAACCAAGATAGAACCATCCAGGGGAGAGTTCCTTGGGGAAGGGGGCTCACTTGAGCCTCTTATTGGGGAATCTTTGATAGATATGCTAATTAGTAAAACCTATAATGCTATACCCAATGTTGGGGGGGGAGAGAGAGGTGTGGAGACAGAAGACGAAGACAGAGATAGACTCGGTGGGGTACATCTCGATGTATATTACCTAGACGTGTACACCTAAGGATCCTTAAAATAAATACCAAGGTAAAATCCCTTTTCCCCTTCTAACCGTGTGTGACTCCTGATTTTAAGACCAGGAAAAGGCATCACAGCAGCCCTCTTTGTGAGATCTCTGTGCTGGGGTGTGCTCAAGGTATGCCAGTAAAGATGGTGGCTTGCAGTTGTGAATAAATCTTCAGTGATACCTAAATAAAAAAGATCTCAGTGCTTTCTGATTTGATTAATTCCCTGGAAAGTGCCTCGTAATGATGTTGTGAGGTTCTTTTATGGATTTTTAAAGGACACTTGAAGTAGCTACGTGCTATTTAAAACAGTCCTCAAAGAATAGTGCCTCTGCCTCTCTGGCCATTTGACATTTCCATTCTTGATTGAAGTTGCTTTAGGAAATAGCAGTTTTAGTAGCAGTGAGTAGTAAGACAGTCAGAAAATGTCTTGAGGTTATCCTAATGAGGAAGAAGTGATGAAGGCCCAGTGCAGAGCACAGCCAACTGATGGCAGGGACTGCGGGGGCCTGCAGGTCTAAGTGGGGATAGGAAGTGCTGGCAGATTACATAGAGGTCAGGAGAGGAGAAAATACAAAGAGAGAATATAAAAACACAAGAGAAAGGAAAAAGGGATGGTTGAAACAAGGTGTGCAAACTACCTGTTCATGTCTTACAGCTCTCTACTGCTCCACCATCTCAACTGATAGAAGCAACAATTTAAATCTGTAGTTATCTGTTGTAGTCCAACAGGAAATAATTTTTGTTCTATGTACACATAACACATTTTTGCACTATCAGGAAGATTTCTTTTTTATCCTTTTTGTTAAAAGTCATATTTACAAAACTGTTGCTGTCATGCACTTTGCTGCTCAAAGTCATTTAAGTTGTTGCTAACACTGCGGTAACAAAGTTCTGCAACTGTGCACGTTTGAGTTAAGTCAAAATTGCAGGCATGAGGTACTCTGGGGACATGGGAGATGTGTGTCTGACTTTACTGTGCAGCAGAGAGGATTTAAAATCTTTGAAGGCTCTAACCATTAACTCCTATAATTAAAGCCTCACAGATAAGAACAGGAGAGAGATGACGGGACTCATCCTGCTATATATACTAATCAAGTGGTCAGTGTTGTTTTGTGCCAGAGAGAAATAATCCCAAGGTAAGGTGAGTGAAAGCAGGTGTATCAGTGAGATCCCAGTAAGATTTACGGGCTGCTGGGCTCTCTCTGAAGGTTTTTCTGGAAATAAAACATTAGTGTCCAAGAGCATTGCAGGCCAACATTGTAAAACTAAAAATTACTCCTCTTTTGAACACAGGTGAAGCAAGTACCCTACAAGAGACCCTTGGTGGGCCAATAGATACTAACAACATAAAGACTAGAATAAGGAAGACAACGAAAAATATATATTCATTGTAATTTCCATGCCTGAACTGTTCTCTCTGGAAAATTCCTCAATGTCTCTGTTTAAAGTTGAAAATTTTGTAGAACAGGTTATGGAACTAACAGACAAAATAAGCAGTAATGTCACAAATACCAGAGTTTATCCAGAGTTTAAAAGACAATCTAGGAAAAAAATTGCTGCACAGCAAATGTAATCTCCAGCTTCGATTCACCTATTTAAAAGGGACTAAGGGGCGTTAAGGTATAAAAGCTGGAACACCTGAAATTTGTGTTAGGAAACCCTATTAAGGAAAAAACTCAATTGACACATGATTAAATATGACATATGGAAGAAAAAGTTTAAAATTATATGCTTCTCAAAGCTATTGGAGTTCTCTGAATGAGTCAGCCTGAATGTGTATAAAGGTCATCCGAATTCCAAAAGATATTGAACAAGGCTCCCCAGTAACAACTGTAAATGCAGTAAATCAGGTAGGGCAAAAGAAAGTTTTACATTGCTGAAAGGTTGGATAAAATTTGTGCCTCAGGAGAAAATTGATATTTTGTACAATGGAAGGAGTCACCATGGCATCCCAAAGAGATCTGTGCTGGCATGTGTGTTCAGAAAACTCATAAGTGATCTGCAAAAGAGGGTAAGCAATGAAGTGACAGTGATGATAAGAAGTGATGAGTTAATGAAAATGAGGACCAATTGTGAAGAATTACAAAAAATAGCCTTATGTGACCAAGTAAGGGGGTGTAGGAGTAGTTGCTAAAATTCAGAATAGACAAATGTGGTTTGATGTGATGTACATAGTAATAAACTGTAGGAAATCTAATAAATCACATTTGTCTATGTAGAATGACAGGCTCTAGCCTCACTGTCATTCCAGAGAAAAGAAAACTTGGTTATAATCCATAGTAATATAAAATGTTGAGCTACTACTTACCTTAGAAAAGACAATAGGAAATTAGTGAGAGAAGAGGAAAGGGATTAAAATTATCACAGCATCAAAATGATGTATATACATTTTGAATATTACAAGAAGTTTTGGTATCCCTGTCTCATGGAGGGTATAACACAGCATCAAAATGGTCGTAGAAAGGTGATAAAATGGCTTAGGTGCAAAGAGCTGTATGAAATGAAACTTTTGAACTTGGAAAAAAAGAAGCTGGAACATAACAAAGGTCAATGAGATGTTAAGTGGCACAGAAAGCATAGGTAAAGATCATCTGTATGCTCTTTTCATAAAAAAAAAAAACTTACTGGGGCATTAAATTAACCTAACAGATTGTAAGTGCTGAATAAACACAAAAAGGATGTTTTTGTGTTTTAGGATTCCCTCTACAATACATTAAAGACCCTAGAAGTTGGTATAGACTCAGAGGATGGCTCAGAGATGAGTTCATGGAAAAGAAAGCTATCAAGGGCTTTTAAACAGAAAGACAAGGGTATTGGAATGTCTTCCTTTTAAGAAATCCTTGAGATTCTGCTCATGAACAGGAGGGAAGTTTTTTGTCGAAGCGCTCCCTCCTTTGACTTGCTGTTGGAGAAAAGGTACTGAGCAGAATGAGCTGTTGATCTGGCTGAATGCAGCTCTTCTTACTTATTAAACTTACTAATACAACAAATTCATATTAGAAACTATTTCAAAGAATGAGGAAGATCCAGTCTGAGAGGACATATGGTCTCAGCCTCTGTAACTGCAGAATGGAAGATGCTACTTACAGTCATAAGAATAAACGTGACTTCATTTTCATTATTATGATTGATCTAGCGTCACTGACTTTACTAGAGTTAGTTTTGATGTCTTTTATAGTTTTGTTGTTGAAAATACATCTACCTTGCAAAAATTCCTTACTATTGTTATGTACATATGTCTATGTATACATATATATACATATAGTTTTCCACGGACTACCTTACAAATCACAAGGAGAGAAATGCTCCTTGTTGCATGTTTCTTGTAGAAGCATTTGAAACTTGAAACAATAAAACAAAAAGAAGTCAATGAATATGGTTAACAGGGTGGGAAGTGTGTGTAGGCGGAGGATGGGAGGATGTGATAAATAAACTTAATGGCCCAGGAAAATAAAAATCATATTTTTTTAGGAAGTATTTTCTAAGTCTGTATTTTGTGAAGTTTGTTCAAAATCTTACAGCAAAGCAGTATTAAAATTATACTGATTCTTAGTGATTCTACCACCCATTTGACACCAGTATTTAAGGTAAAATGAGAGCGTTTTGTGTTCTTCATTGGCTCTCACTTAGGGATCACAACTGAGAAATGCTGAGCTTGAGCAAGTGCAATAGGATGGGCACAGTAACTTTGCAAAGTAACTTTGAAAAATAGAATAAGGATGTAGTCACTTTAAATATTTTTCAACTATAAGCCAAGAGCATCAGTTTTCTTAAAATACACTTTTTATATCGTAAGGTTGTTGGAATTGTAAAAAGGAGAGAGGCCCGGGCTCCGGCAGGGGGAGAAAAGCAGTCCAAAACCAATGTGGTTGATAAGCGCAAAACTCCGTTTATTAGCAATCCAAAGGCACTTATATAGTATACCAGCTTGTTAACTCTTGAGTGGCTTAAAACTTATCAAAGCACATTTCTGCTTCTCCCTAATTGGACTTACATTGGCAAGCTTCTACAGTTATGTTATGATTAAAAGAATTCAAAGTTTACCTCCCTTCTCTGGGAATTGTCTGAACAGCTGCAAGTCTTCAAACACCCTCTTTGTTCCCCAGGCCTTTTCTCACGCAAGAATTTTCTCATGGAGAGTTTTTCTCACACACAGGCCTTTTGCTTGCAGGCTCTTGCTACAGTTCTTTTATTGATCCCAATAATTCTATTTCCCAACATAAGGTTAAAATAGCTGCTCAGGAACATCTTCCTATAGACAACATACGGCAGAAAAATAATAATAGCAGCATAGTTTATACTCATATAAACAATTACGTGGTGTCATATGAATAATGGCAGTCTAAGACACCTTTAGTATTCAAATAATTCAGTGTACTCATATTGTACTCAATCAGTGACTGAACATCTTGTGAAAAATGGCAGTATTTAATTTGTTATTTGAGACAAAGGCCAAAGGTAAAGTGAAATGTAGAAGTAGACCTTTTTGGGGTGTAGTCAGTGGTATTCAGTCTACATTCAGCTCAGCTCAACTACTTAATCTCTGCTGATATTTTTTTTTTAATTTTCCTGTAGATATGTTTATTTTCTTTACTTTGTTGAATCATTCTTCTCCTACAATACACATAAGAAACAAAATGCTCTTAATTAATCTCATCACTGTAATCTTACTGGTCTGTGGTGTCTCTACACTCAGAAACTGTATTATTTCTTGTGGGATATTGTATGTTTAACGGCTATCTAATTTGCTGCTATCACTCTAAGTCTCTTTGTTCCTGTTCTCCAAGTATATCCTCCAACTGAATCTCTCTTAAGTGATTTGATACTGAATTTGCTGCTTTGAAGAGGTGTATCATTTGACAGTCCTGAAGGTTTTATACTTACATATATTGACAAAATAGGTATTATACAGATAGCAGCTGGCTTTTTTTTTTTCTACATTCTGCCCTGTTAACATGCTTGTGTCTTAACTAGGCAGGGACAGAATTAGAAGGAAATGTGTTCTCTGGGTCTGTATAGCTCTTAAGATCTCTGAATATTGCTTACTTCAGAAGCAAAATCATCCTTGAAATTGTGAGTGTGCAGCAATGGGTTTGCTGGGAGTTAACTGTGTGTTAAATTTCTTCTAGGATTTTTGCTGTTTTTTTTACTGAACACTAAGTAAATAAGTATATATTTATATATGTGTATAAAATTAGGAAGAAACCTAAATAACATTTCACAGTAATAATTTTTCTTTATGATTCTCCTTTGTCTCATGTTTTTTTGGGTATAAAGTAAATGGGCAATATGTGTATGAATAGTTTCAGAACTGGTAAAACATTTTCTGCTTTATTTCTCATTAGAGTTTGTTTATTTTCCAAAATAATAATGCACATTAACCTGTATCTACAGATGAGTACAAAGCACTGTCTGGAATAAAACCGGGAACAATCACTGGCAATTACAAAAAGTTCTGCAAGTGGGTAGCAAGCATCTGTGTAAGGAAACTGCTAAGTTATGGCCCTGTGGGGACCATGAGGGTTCACTTACTACCCCAGCAGTATGGAGTTTAAAAATAAAAGTTAATAAAGTTTATATTATAAAATTTATAACCATATAACTATAAAATTAATAAAGCTTAAAAATAAAGGTTAATAAAGTTTTACTTTAAGCCAGCTCTAGGGCTCCCAAAGAGATTGGGTACATGATTTGTTTATTTCCCTGGAAGTCAGAAATGTAGTTAAGATACTGCATTTACATATGCAGTTATATATGGTGTACTATATTCTTTATACACTAGGATTATAAATTTCTGCTCCTAAAATGGGGCTCTATCTTTGAAAGATTTTAGATTAATTGCTAAGATGCCCTTGATGGCTCTCCTTTTTTAAAACAAACCTTTCACACCCGAGTGGTAGAAAGGCTGCTGTGCAGCACAGCTTGCAAGGGGTGCTTGACTTACAGAAACCTATGTTGGAGACATAAAGTAGCTGGTTAGAGTAACAGGGTGGTGGTCTGCCACTATGATTTTCCTTTTCTGTTTTTAGACCATCAGTTCTGTAGTAATTAAAGTATTTTAAATTGTTTGTGACATTGGTATGAGATTTCCCCTGCAGTTGTAGGACGAGGGATACAATGCATGGTATCTGCAAGAATGCTGCTAAGTTTTAGTGAACAGTACATAACTGAAACATTCATGCTAAGCTCATGGTGTAATAGGTCCCTTCTTTGCAAATGTTTGATAATAAAGATGTCTTATTAAAGTGAATCAAATGATTCTCTGGTATACCAGAGAAGATTTTTACTTTAAAAATTTCCTGTATCCCCACAGCCTTTTTATCTCTTCATTAGAGTTATTATATTTGAAATTTAGGAAAAAATTATTACCTATAAGTTCTTTAGTTTTAGCAGTAAATCCCTTTTATTAAATCCATCTTATTAAGATTTAGATTCCCACAAGAATTTGACAGCACTTCTTTGAAAGATTCAGTCTGAGAGACCCAATGCTGGTAAGTTAAAAACAAAATTGCAGTCAGAAATACTTTTCTGGTTTAGGTATAAAAATAAAATGTGGGATTATACTTGTTCTGAAGTGCTTAAAACACATATAATAATCCAAGTATTACAGTGCACAGAATGTCCTTACATTTTTCTCTGTTCAAATATTTCATTAACTTCTGAGCTTCTCTCCAGCTCAGTCAGTACAACTCTTGCGTGTGGGATTAACAAATCAAGTAGGAAACTAGCAACAGTGTGCACTGTAAGTCAAACTTTCTTGCAGAGGACTTCCCGTTAATGAGCAATCATGCCCTCACAAAGTCTGTAGGATGTACAAACCAGATACAAAAGCCTGCTGAGGAAACCCTTTGCGTTATTTTTTAAGAATAAAAATCCCCCAAAACAGAGCAAAAACAAACCAACAACCAAAACCAAACCAAACCAAACCAAACCAAATAAACCACCAAAAAGACCAACCAAACAAAAAACCCCACTTTTCTTATCACAAAACACATGGCACTAGAAATATTACACCACAAAAATTTTGCTGTGTTTTCAAAGTATAGAAATCTTGATGTTGTGTCTACATTTTGCTCTTCATGTTAAAGTAGGTTTCAGAATGTCAGAAACTCTGATACTTTAGTATTTATATAGAAACTTTTAAAATAGCATTTGCCAAAAAGTTTTTAACACTCAGACCATTAAAACTGCCAGTCTGTTGAATTTATGGCATTAAGGCTAATGGTGAAATTTCACATTTGAATGAGTAAGTCATACATTGTTAATACTACAGAACCTCAAATAATGATTCAGTGCATAAAAAGATGTTAAATATGTCAGAAAATCCAGCTATGGGTGTTTTAAATATAAAGGGAAGATTGTATAAATGCAATTTTATGTACCGTTTGTAATCTAGAAAAAAAATTATAACACTAAGTTATACACACAGGTACTTATGTAAGAATATATACTGAGTGAGGGAAAAGGAAACCAACCGCAAATTTTCCTTTCTTCTTTTTCAGGTCAGAACTGTGGAGGCTTAGTACAGGGACCAAATGGTACTATTGAAAGCCCTGGATTTCCTCATGGTTATCCAAATTATGCCAACTGCACATGGATCATTATCACAGGGGAGCGTAACAGGATACAATTGTCATTTCATACTTTTGCCCTCGAGGAAGATTTTGATATTTTGTCAATTTACGATGGACAACCACAACAAGGCAATTTAAAAGTGAGGTAAGGTACCTTTTTCTTTCCCAGTTTCTTTCTTTCTGTCTCTTTGCCTTTCTTTCTCTCACCTGAATATATGTTCTGATGATATGTTAGAACATACACTGTGTTTCCTTAGTTCATCTCCAGCCAAGGGGATAGTAGTGCCCCAAGATCTCCCAGTGAAAGATGGTAATCCAAATTTCAGATCTTTATGGCCCTAGCTTGTGTATCAGTAACATCAGTTGCACCTAAAATTTGCACAGTTCAAGGTCAGTTTTGGTGAAGGCCCTAAGCACAAAAGTATTCCACGTTTAAGTGTATTATTTTTATTTGTCTGCTTGTGGAATCCAGGTTTGGCCAAGAGTCCCTTTCTTCAAGGCACCAGTCACCAGTTTTTGAAAGAACTCTCACTGAGATGAGTTGAGCAGTAAGTTGTTTGACAATTGAAATTCTTATCCATTAAGCAGTTAGGGATCTTTAAAGGTCAGAAACTGGTGTGTGTTATCTGTCCAAATACCACTGAGGCCATAAAGAGGCCTTATTGAAGCTTTTTGATCTTGAAGCTTTTCACAACTTCAGGTTTTGATGCATGAATTTCATTGGTGTCTTTTAAGTTCCTTAGTCATTTGCTGGATCTGGACTGCAGAGCTGGAAAGCAAACACTGCTTTCAGTGCTGCTCTGTTGTTTTCTGTTCAGGCATGAGATTTATTGAGTACTGTAAAATGCTGCTGTCAGTTCTGTTGTCTGATTACCCTTTTACATGCTGCTGATTTATACTATACTGCTAAAACAAATGTGGGAGCATCGCCAATTTGTTTCACATTTTAGTGGGTATCATCACTGGATGTTTTTGACAAGAATAATGTTCTGCTTGATTGTTTACTCAGTTCAAAAAGTTCTGAAAACTGTGGAAGGTAGTACACAGCTACCAATGGTTTAGTTGCACAGTGTGTGGGCTTCATTTACCGTATTTAACTGACCTTTAGTACTTGTACCACCTGTGTATAGGATAAATATTTCTTTTTTCATCAAATGCTTTTATTAGCATTATCTAATATGCCTGCTTGTTTTTCACTAATCTTGGTAGAAAATTGTTTAAAGGAAGAGCACCAACAAATGTTCAGTGGGTACGAGCATAGTAAACAGAAATTCCTAAGTATGGTCTTGATCCAAGTGAAGTCATTTTAATTGCTGCTGATTCCAGTAAAACAAGGATTTCACTTCCAACTTCCAGCAAGGAAGCAGATATTTTTTTCTCCTTGCTTGTATTTGCAGAGGTTAGCATAGCAGAATTTGAATGACAGGTTTCTGTTGATATCTCATATCCCACGTCATACCCTTTGTTGTACAAAGAACATTCACAGGTGTACCCCTTTGAAGTTACACATTTCAAAACAATGCCTTCGGCAAATATTGAAAAATTATAGTCTTGGTCTTTTGGCTGACAGCATGCAGATGCAAGAGAGCATCTTGGAAGTTCTGCTTCAGGGCATGCACTTATTTTTCCCCATAGAGAAAAACACTCAACTACATTTTGGATAATTGTGTTTCTTTAGCCATCATGCAAAATCTGGAGCTTTTCCTTAATAATAGCTGTGTAACTATATCACCATCACAAACTATAATAATTAACACTCACTTCATAATTTGTGTATTATGTTGATGCCATGATGATTTTTTGCCTTTTCTTTTATAACCATTATACCTTTTTACAACCTTTGTATTCTTAGTGCTTTTGCCTACATTCTTGGACTCTAAACATTTTAGAAGCTTCGTAGGTAGGGATCAGTGTGCCCCAGACTCCAAGGTCCTCTCCAGAACACATGCTGTAAACTAAGATAGAACCATCCA
Source organism: Aphelocoma coerulescens (assembly GCF_041296385.1). NCBI lineage: Eukaryota > Metazoa > Chordata > Aves > Passeriformes > Corvidae > Aphelocoma > Aphelocoma coerulescens. The sequence goes on from NC_091016.1 coordinate 102,511,489, forward strand.
GGGGAAGGCTCCTTGAGGAAGGAGGGGGCTCATTCAAGCCTCTCACTGGAGAATTTTTGATAGATATGCTAATTAGTAAGACCTATAACATTATGTCAGATCTTTTGGGGGGGGGGAATTGTGGTGTGCACTTTGGTGCATTCGACCTGGATGTGTGCACCTAAGGATCCTTAAAATAAATACCAAGGTAAAATCCCTTATTCCCCTTCTAACCATGTTTGACTCTTGATTTTAAGACCAAGAAAAGGCATCATGTTTTTCAGCTGCTACAGCAAAATTGAGTAAAAATGAATAGTATGTTCAAGTAGTTTATTGTGCTGCCTGAAGGACCTTTCGGTATGCTAAATGTGCACCAGGATACTTTCACTACTTATTGATTGTAAAACCCTAAAAAATAGAAACAGATATAAAATATATTGAAATGATTAGACAAAGGAATAAATTGGTTTAGGCTGTTTGTGTGGAGAAAGAAAAGCAAAACAGAATGATAACGTGTATACGAACTTCGGTTAGTGCATTATTAAAGCATGCACTGGTTTAAGGGGTAAATTACACATGGTAGTAATCACAGGCTTTTGTAAGCTATAAGGATGTCAAGAATTAAAATTGTAGCAGGAACAACAGTGTAAACAGAAGATACGGTACTAAAAAGTGCTATTTTACATCTTCCTATTCTTCTAGAAAAAATCCAACTAGCAATAATTCTGTGTAATTCTGAGACCTGTGGCTCAAAATTGTCCTTAAGAGATTGGCACAGTGACTTTATGTTTATCATTGTAAATATAATGAACACAAAACAGGATTTGATACATAATACATAATTTTATATATGTATATAGTGTGTATATTTATAACTATATACATATCTTTCATCCAGGAGTGCAGCACAGGTTGGGATCTATCCATCAGGGGAGTAGCTCTGTGGAAAGGGACCTGGGGCTCCTGGTGGGCAGCGAGCTCAATGTGAACGAGCAGTGTGCTGCTCCTGCAAAGAAAGCCAACAGGGTGCTGGGCTCAGCAACAACACCATGACCAGCAGAGATAAACAAGTCATTGTCCCACTCTGCTCAGGGCTTGTCAGGCCACACCTGGAATACTGTGTTCAGTTTTGGTCCCACTCCACAAAAAAGATGTGGACAGGCTGGAGAGGGTCCAGAGAAGGGCCACAAAGATGATCAATGACTGGGAAGTTGCCATGTGAGGAAAGGCTGAGAGAAGTGGGCTTGTTCAGCCCAGAGAAAGGGGGACCTTGTCACTGTACTCCAGTATTTAAAGGGTGGCTACAAAGAAGATGAAGACTCCCTTTTTTTTGCAAGGAGTTGCATGGAAAAAATTAGGGGTATAGGGTACAAGTAACTTCTGGGTGGATTCCAACTGGACACACAAAGAAAATTTTTCACAAAGAGAAGCATCAGCCATTGTAATAATCTCCTGAGAGAGGTGGTGGATCCCCAGTGTTGGACACTTCTAAGATTCAGCTGGACAGGGTGCTGGGCCATTGTAGTTAGACTGTGCTTTTACCAAGGAAGGTTGGACCAGATGATTCTTGAAGATCCTTCCGATCTGATATTCTATGACTATGATCCTGTGATATATAAAAGAGGAACTTTTAAGTCTCCTGCCACCACCAATTAGTTATGCTAATGCTTTTTTGCATAATGTAGTCTTAATTCTATAGACAAACATGAAGTTACATAATTGATTTCACCATATATTATAACCAAAACAAATATTTCAGTTCTATATTATTGAAAAAACTTACATTAAAGCAAAAATATTGCTTTATCAGTTGATGGAGAAAGATTTCAAAATATAACTACATTCTAATTTAACTGAGAAAAGATGCAAAATATATTTTTGATTTGCATTTTATATTCTATGGAAATTTCTTTTTCTAGATGCAGCTAATTGTCAGCATGTAGAACTCGGATAAACAAGAGATGCAGGTGGGCTGCACTGAGACAACAGTTATTATTCAGATGTACTCCTTGTGGATTGTTTCCCTAAGCATCATATTCAGTAATTCACTGTAACCTAGGAGCTAGCAAAGGTTTATTTTGATTTTTTTTTTCTTTGTCATATGTATCAGATAAAATAGTAAATGGAAATATCTTTAAATAGGGGACAGAGGTCAGCTGTGAAGAGGCTCAGCATAAAGGGAAATATGAACTGACAGTATTGACCTATTGACCTGTGTACTGCCAGTAGATACATTACCTGCCACAGAAAAGTGAATTCAAAACAGACTTCTCAAGAGTTTATAGATTTCAAAACTCATTTCAGGGCTGGTTGTAATACATACCTATTTTCCACATCTGAAAAGAGAGAAATCCTCATTAATTTTAGCATAATTCTTGTTACAGTATATTTTTTCTATGTGCAGAATTCCTGAATAGGGGTTTCATAGAGAGGTATAAGGAAACCATAGCAGGACTGGATAAACAGTAAAGGCTGTATCAAAACCTCTGTTGCTAAAGAGGTGGGGTGGGGTGTAAGCTGGGCATTAAAACAGAACTGTGAATTTTACAAACACAGTGAACTGAGACCTTGTATGTGCAATTGCCTCCATCTCAGTTTATACCCTGATGTTTCAAACTTTTTTCTATGTCAAATACAGGTAAATGTTGTAATCTCTGTGTTACAATGTCTGGCAGTAAAAGTTACTCTTTTAGTATCTCACACAGTTTACCTAAGAGTCAGTTGCAGATCTGTGTGATAAACTCTGGAAAAAACTTTCTCAGTTAATCTTTCAGACAGTCCTAAAAAACTTTTAAAAATGGATTCCAAGCAATTTTGGTGTTTTTTCTGACACAGAAAACCTGCTAATTAAATTATATGCACTAATGGGAAGACACAAATACACAGATGTGAATATTTTTTACTGTGTGTATGTATATCTGTCAGTTATTTTAGACATACATGATATATATTCTATGGAAAGTGATTTTAAAATGTCTACTTGCCTTCATGGCTTCTCAGGCCTTCTAAACATTATTTAGTTTACTGCAGCCTAGCTAATAATATAATAGATGCTGCTTGTTACTACTCATATTAATTGAAATAAACAGTTTTGTTTTAATGGAGCAGTAATGCTTATGATGAAAGTTGCTAACGTAACATGTAATAAAATACAGCTTACCAAAAATTTTCTGATAAGAATATATAAAATATGTGCTTAATAGCAATATATACCCTCTGTTTTCTTGAATCACGCAGATATAATAGGGATTAAATATGAATTATTCACAGTATTCACTTTCCCCTATCTCCAGCAAGCAATAAACCATATGTATACTCTGCACATCATAATCTAAGCATAGAGGTAAAAGATAAAGTCTGAACTCTTGCTTGCTATTAAACCTCTTTTATCTTAAAAAGCCAGGATTTATAATGTATTCAACATTTAAATTTTGTTTTGTTTTGTTTATGTTCTGTTTCTTTGTCATTTATTATTTGATTGTTTCTTCAGAAACCATTTCTGTCTTCCATCTCTCCAGGGTCAAGAGAACAGTGAAGCAGTGATGGGGTGATTGACTTTTCTACAGAACTGCTGACACTGCAGCAGCAAGAGCTTTGGGCAGTTTAAAGTTCTTATTTCTTTTTTCCTTCCCCATGAAAAAGACATATGTAATTTTTTTTACCTTTTTATTGCACATCATTTCCTACAAAGTATATAACACTTCTGTGTGTGTGTGAGCTGGTGACTGTGAAGAAAACAGTATAGGAATGAGCATAGTAGCATTTTTCCAGCTGAAGCTTACCTAGAACACACTAGTAACAGACTAGTTCAAATTTTTAGAACAAGACTATTGAATAATTTCAGCAGAACATTCTGATGCTTCATGTATCTGTAAGAAAGGGAGAACTATTACTGTATATTATACAATTATTACTGAGTTCCTGCCAGTAGATGTGCCAATCACTGACTACTGTTCCCTTTTTTATGTTAATCATAGAATCACAGAATAAAATACAGAGTGGCTTGGGTTGGAAGAAACATTAGAGATCACCTAGTTCCAACCCACCTGCAATGGTCAGGGACACCTTCCACAAGACCAGGTTGTTCAAAGCCCTGTCCAAACAGAACTTCAATACTACAAGGGGTAGTGGACACACAGCCTCCCTGGGCAACCTGTTCCAGTACCTCAAAACCCTCTTGAGTAAAGAATTTAACATCTAATTTCCTCATCTACAGCTTCCCTCTTTCAGTTTAAAAGCAGTGCACCTTGTCCTGTCACCTGTATAAAAAGTCCCTCTTCCTCCTTTTTATGTTTCCTTGCAGTACTGGAGGCTGCATTGAGGTCTACCCAAAGCCTTCTCTTCTCCAGGGTGAGCAGCCTCAGCTCTCTCAGACTGTCTTTGTAGGAGAGGTGCTACAACCTTCTGATCGTCTTTGTGGCCCTCCTCTAAATCAGATGTTTCTTAGCTTTTTCACCTACTAACATATTAGGAAAAGGAAACTTTTGTAGTATAGAGCTAAAATGTGATTCGTTATACATCACATAGCTATTTAAGGAAAGAAAGACCTGATCAGCTAAATGCTGACAAATAGTTTCTGCCAACATGAAAAGAGCATGTAATGGAAGGTAAGATAATTTACGTGTGCAATACTGGCAGGTTCAACCTCATGTACAGAGTGTTGTTGGGTTTGTTTTTTTCCCACATGTGGATAAAAGGTAAATACCTATTCCCAAAATTTTAGCTTCCTGATTCAAAATCATAAGCTGGCTAATTTTGTTGGCAAACCTATATGCTAAAAAGATTTAACAGAAGTTATATTAAATATGAAGTCAAATAAAGAGTCTTCTTACTAGCAAGCTATTTCTCCAATTATTATAGGACATATTAATTACATGTTTTAGGCTGATACTAAATGATGGCCAACTAAAAAAGAATTTTTTTTCCCCCCTAAAACCATGGAATTCCCACCTAAAAAAAATCTATTTCACATTTAAGGAACTACTATTTCTTGGGGGAAAAAAAAATAAGATTCATTTAACAAGGCAAAGCAGTGCAAGAACTTATACTGTTATATTCTTCATTGGTAATTTAAAGCTTTTTTGAATGTAGTTGTTTAACTCAGCGTGATAAAATGAATGTGAGAGTTACCATAGTGAAATGTAGCTGTGCTCAACTTCTTTGTCCTCTTGGAGGTGGATCTCTTTTTTCATCTGAAACTGGCCATAGTACATCTTCAGAGAACAGTTGCTTCTTTGCTTCTTACATGCTTTTGAAACTGAACCCGTAGAAGTGTCAGCAGTGGCTTGATGCATTAGTATGTAGTACTGCACTATCAAAAGTATTACTAGTAAGGATTTAGAAGATGAGAGCTGGGATATGGTTACAAAACAGACAAGTTTCCAACTAAACAGGTGATAATAATAACTCAATTACTGGTTGTATAAGCAATTTTTATTCCTAAATTCATTAATGTTTGAGAGTGAGGACAATTGCTTACCTTTATTTTCTGTCATCTAGACATATATTACACATGCAGAGTGCATTAAGCAGTTTTATATTAGTCTTCCTGCATCTTCTGTTATGTCAAAAAAGATAAGTCTGTTTTATTTTAAATGATATATGTTGAATTGACATGATTATGTTCAGAAGCCCTGCCGATTGGCATCCCTAAATACTGTGGATACAATAATTATTGCAACTGTTCTTGCTCAGACATCAGTCACTTCCTTTTGCTTATATTCTGACTGCAAACTAATAATTAAATTATAGCCATTGCAAAATTTGAAGCTGGACTCCACAATGAGACTAAAGTTCAGTTGTCAAAACCTGTCCCCTTTTGATTTGTTGCGGTACATCCTTATTGTGGGATTTTCTATCATTTCTATATAACTGTGATAGATAACTTTTTACTTATTAAATTACCTGTGTGTTATGAAGAATTTTTGATGCTTGCTTGTTTTAGATAGGAAAAACATATTTTATATATTGACTATCAGATTAAAGGGGACCAAAAAGAGTTTTATAAAATGTAGTAACCACATTTCTGATGCATGTAATTAGGTTAAACTCTGAATCATGTTCTCTTACTGTCATCTGGTAATTACCTGCTTGCCTTAACTGAGCCTTGTGATTATTGACTGTATGATCACAGTATGGTTTTGGATCACACTGTGCTGGACAGGGATGTATTGATCATGGGACAGATACAAAATGAGAAATGTTCAGGTATTTGAGGGGAATTCTGCAGTCCCTCACTTCTGAATTTCTGCAGTGGAAGTTCAGCATCCTTTCCCTTGTCATCCAGTCATAAACAATCAATTCCTCTTGTAAAATAAATTTTGTAGACAAGTTCTCATAATCTTGCAGTTTCCAATATTACTTGGAGACTTTCCTTGGTGTTTGTACTGTTCGTGTTCACAAGACTATCTGCTGACATTATTAGGGGCCTTGGATTTTGACAGTGATGTTTTTCCCACTTAATGATGTCTAAAGTATACTCCTGCTGACATCCCAGATTATTCCTGTGTTCATACTTCAATTTGAGTGAAAACTACGCATTGTCATCTCCATTCAATTCAATGAATTTATTAAAAATGCTAACTAGCCAGTGGCTAACTGAAACACATAAAATGAGAGTGACTCTCATCATAAAGCAATTTGGAGAGAATTTTTTTTAATAAGCCCAATATGAACCAGACAGGGAATAGCACTCTTTAAAACTTCTTTTCTGTCTACAGATCTCATTTGTATGATTCTGTCTTTCAGCAAAAAGATAATTTAAGAAAATTATCTTTGGTTTATCTCCCACACCCCCAACACAGACACATATGCACTGCCGGGTTTTTTTTGCAGAGTCTAGTGTGACCAGAATCATTAAACAAAAGCAAAATGGCAAAGAAATGAAAAAACCAGATGCCAATATTAGACTGCTTTTTATCTTAGTTAAGATGGGCTACTTTTCTTGGCTTCTGAAGTTAAATACGCATATTAAGGTCATGAGTAAGAAAATTGTGATGAATTTTAATGTAAATTATTAGACACTATTTACAAAAAAACCCACCATTTTTTGTTTTTAAGTACTTGACATAATCTTAAATTAATGAGAGGAACTGGGGAGGAGTGGCTGGAAAGTGGCTCAGCAGAAAAGGACCTGGGGGTGCTGGTTGACAGCACCTGAATGTGAGCCAGCAGTGTGCCCAGGTGGCCAAAAAGGCTAATGGCATCCTGACCTGTATCAAGAGTAATGTGGCCAGCAGAACCAGGGAAGTGATTTTCCCCCCGTACTCAGCACTGGTAAAGCCTCAAGTCTGGTGTCCAGTTCTGGGCCCCTCATTTCAAGACTGAGGTGCTGGAGTGAGTCCAGAGAAGGGCAGTGAAGCTGGAAGGGTCCTGTGAGGAGTAGCTGAGGGAGCTGGGGTTGTTTAGCCTGGAGAAAAGGAGGCTCAGGGGAGACCTTATCATTCCCTACAGCTGCCTGAAACAAGGCTGTAGCCATGTGGGTGTCAGCCTCTTCTCCCAGGCAACCAGCGATGGGACAAGAGGAAATGTCCTCAAGCAGCACCAGGGGAGGTTCAAGTTGGACATCAGGAAGAAATTTTCACTGAAGATATGTAGCATCCACAAATTCTCTGGACATCCTGTTCCACTGCAAAATAAACAGTTTCTTCCTAATATCTAATCTACATCTACTCTCAGTTTGAAGCCATTCTGTCTTTTCCTGTCACTACATGCCCTTGTATATAGTTTCTCTCCATTTTCCTTGTTGGCTCCGTTCAGATACTGGAAGGCTGAAGTTAGGTCACCTTGAAACCTCCAGTCTGAACAAACCCAATTCTCTCGGCTTTTCCTCATATGAGAGGTGCTCCATCCCTTTGATGATCTTGGTGGCCTCCTCTGGACTCACTCCAACAGATCAATGTCCTTCCTGTACTGGAGACCCCAGAGCTGGATGTAGTGTTTCAAATGGAGCCTCTGCAGAGCAGAGTAGAGGGGCAGAATTCCCTCCCTTGCCCTGCTGGCCACGCTCTTTGGATGCAGCCCAGGATACATTTGGCTTTCTGGCCTGTGAGAACACATTGCCAGGGCATGTTCAGCCTCTCATCCACCAGCACCCCCAAATCCTTCTTGTCAGGGCTGCTCTCAATCTTTTCATCCTCCAGCCTGGACTGGTATTAGAGCTGCCCTATCCTAGGTTCAGCATCTTGCACTTTGGCTTGTTAAACTTCATGAGATTCCGGTCCCTCTTGATGACAGTCTGTCCTTCAGGTGTGTCAACAGCAGCACTCAGCTTGGTGTCATCTGCAAAATTGCTGAGGGTGCACTCGATCCCCTTGTCCGTCGCAGTAGTGATTATCCTTTACTATACTTAGAAATTTTAACAGTTTGGTGTTTTGAGAGCATTCATCAGAAGGAAAAATGAGACAAGATCATTGCTTTGTCCATGGTGATGAAGTCATGAAGTAGGGATTCCCAAGAGAACTGTGCAGGGACCACGTGTTCCCAGATTCAAGGTAAAGAGGAGAGACATCCTCTTGTCTCATAGTTTATAAACTTTCCATCATAAAATTGATTAAACTTTCCTATTAAAAATACAGGGTCTCTCTTTGCATTTAGGCTGCCATATGACAGAAAATTACTCAGATACTCCTTTTTGACAATGAAAGAAACATCTGTATACTTTCCTGAAATTCTTCCTAACTTCTTTTCACTAAAGGGAAGATGATTGCCAATATCTAATAGCAGAAATTACAAAAATTATTTACCTTATGATAGAGGGCAAATACTATGGAAATCATTGATTAGTGGCATAATTTCAAGTATCAAAAGAGGAAGAGTTATTGGTGTGTTACAGAAAGCAAATGATTTTAAAGAAAATTGCTTTTAAAGGTAAATATTCCTGTTTTTAATGACAGAAGTGTTAACTAGAGAAAACAGTAATATTAAAATTATGTTTCTAATAAAGTCCAAGGCATTTGAGCAACTTGGTCTAGTGGAAGTTTCCCTGCCTGTGACAGGGGTTTGGAACTGGATGATCTTTAAGGTCTCTTTCAGCTCAAATCATTCTATGATTCTGTGAGTACTTTGGAGCTTTTAATTCCACAGGGTTTTAGTTAGAGTACAATTCTTGTGTGCTATTAGATATTTGAGACAAACATGTGCAGCCAAGTTAGAAAGTATCAAGGGCAGTAGTAAAGTAACCATCCTTTCACACAGTGAAACCATCATTTCACAACCAATGTAGTGAAATCAAGATTTTAGTCCATACTTCTTGCATTTGGTTTTCTATGTTACATCTTTCAAAAGCCTAATACCAGCCAACAAATGACATAGTACATTAATTAGATTGCTAAATTTTGTTCAATATTATGAACTTAAGTAGTGGTATTATGGTGCATATACCAAACATCATAGCAATCACTTTTATGCTACACATCATTTTATTTAGTACTTGTAATAGGAAAGAGTTATTTACAAAATGTATGCTGTCTTAATTTTGTTTTATCTTGAAAGAGGTCGTACTGAAAAAGAGGTTTTAAAAAAATCTGAAGTAACCTTGAAATTTCAGTGTCACTAAATAAGCTTAACATCACTCTGTACAGTAAAAGAATATGTTGTTTGGTTAAAACTTGCTATGTTCCACAGCATACAGATTGTGAGGCTCTGAGAAGCATTTAACAAGAAAACCGCTCTCAGCCATAGCTTCATGTTTTTTTCCTGTAGAAATCATTGAAAATGGATGGAGAAAATGCTTCCTTTCCTTATAAAGATAAAACACCCGAACATTAAAACACCAAGCCATCAAAATTTCCTTTGTGTGCTACAAGCATGAAAGAGCAAATTGAGCATAACAAGTAAACACAAGGATCATGAATAAGATTTCGTGTTTGTTTCTTTCTTTCTTTTTAATGTTTTTAGGGCCTTTAGCCAAATATTCCAATATCATGCTGTGTGAAAAAGATGTTGGTTTCTCTGCTTGCTGTGAAATGTTCCAAGTTTGGAAGAAACTGCCACTCCGAAAAAAAAAGGATGAAAATATACATTACCATGGATAACTCAATGCTCTCTAGTGAGGAAAGAAAATCAAGTTATTTACATATAAAATGAAAAAAATTACACTCTAGCAGTGAATGAGTATCTAATATCCAATTGAAAAGGGGCCAGGTTTGGACTGGTGCATGGGACGTTTGCATGTGAATTCCTAACTTATAATGAAGGCAGTTGATCGCAGCATTCAGTTTGCAGTGACCTAACACTGACGCCAGTGAATGGAAACATATGTATGAATTGTCTAGCAAATTGAATTTCAAACTTGATAACAGTTAAGCATCTTATTAATAAGGATTAAAATTTTCAGTGCTGTTTTAGAAGAGGAGTAAATTACGACCTTGTAGCAAGAGCAGAAACTATGGCTTCAAGAAGTTCCCAGGTCCAGTTTTGGATTGTGATAGTGACTGTGCAGCAGTGACTGAAGTTAGAAAGGTGCAAAGAGCACTGATAGTGCCACTCTTTTCCCATTTTTCACAACATCCACACTTGATCTGTGCCTTACTAATTTTTTCAATCCAAGATTTCTTTAAGTTTTTGTCTCCATCTACCCATAGTTTCTATGGAAATTACCTTTGTATCAACCTGGGGCTTATATGGTCCCTTTTATGTTTTACCTAACCGTTTTTCCTGGTCTTTTTACAAATTTCTTGCCCATGATCTTTCCATGTCTGCCAAAATAAAACTTGCCTCATACACTTACAATGATTTGTAATTTTTTTAAGAGAGAGAATCTTTTAAACATGAGTGTTATGAGTCAATATTTGAGAGAGATGTGGAACTGGAATGTTAATGCATTTGAGTGGACATAAACTAAGTCTGTGCAACTCTGCAAATTATAGACAACTATGCTCTTTTTTTAAATTCCAAGAAGCCTAGGATTCAATGACCATAAAGCAACTGATTCCATAGACAGAAAGGATTTTTCAGGCCAAGAGTTAGAGGAGAAAAAAGGATTTTTTACAAATTAAGCTTTCAGAACCTATCTTTATTTTAATGTTTACTCCAAATATGACACTTTGGAGGGAATGAAAAATCACAAAACAAATATGAAAGCAACAGTGAATCCTAATATATGTAGATGTGGACTGTAGGGCAGATCTAGTTTAAAGTATTCAAAGCACTTAACACTTTTTCTACTTCAAACAAAATCATAATAGAAGAATTCTATGAGGCAAATAGAAAGCCACAGCCAGGAATTCTGAATTCCCTTTAAAATGCTACTTCTGAAATCCCGATTTTCAAATGTTGCACTTCTCACACTCCTAAGGTGAGAAAGAGCAGAGGAACGGAAGAATGGTGTGTTGTTGTAGTTGTCCTAGGACTCTATCATACTAAAGATCATCACCAATATACCACGCAGTGGTACATTTTGAGATTCAAGTTACTTTCCTTCAGCACTACAGCAGAGACAAATAAGGGGTATAGTTCCTATAGATTTAGGGAAATAAAAACTTACCTATTAAAATAATAAATGAAATATTAAAATAATAAAATAATTTGTGCAATTATTGAATTATATATTTTAAACTTATAATAAAGCACTAATTTCTAACTTTATAATAAAGAATACAGTAATTAATTTTTAAAAAGCCAGTTTTCAACTATTCAGCATATTTGGCAGCTTTTTGCTACATGTTCAAGCTTGCTTTCACAGTATAGTGTTGTCCTCATTTATTTATTCTTGCTGCAACCATTAATCATAGGTTCTCTCATTCTTTTCATAGAGACCTTGCCAAAAGCAAAGCTTGTTAACTTCAGTATTTCAAGATACAGAGCACAGAAAGGAAAAGTTATTTTAATGTTGTGCCTTAATTATTAGTACTGTTCCACTGTTTTCTCTTTGTCTGTATTTCCAACCCTCTGTCTTGTCACTAATGGAAAAAGGATTTTTTCTGCACCCAGTCTGAGTAAGTCTTTGTAAGCTTATAAGTTCACGATAGACCTGATAAGTTCTTCTCAAGAGGAATGTGTTAACACATTCTTGCCAATAAGCCTTAATTTCCTATGCTCAGAGTTGCTGCTTGTGTGTAGGAAGATTCTGCCTAAAAAGAAGTTTGAATGTGCTTAGCTAAAGCTTTAGATAAAGCTATTTATTTTGTTTCATGGCAATGAAATTTTAGGAACCAATTTATGACTTTGAAATTACTTATTTTTCTTAATTTACATATTGAATATAACTTGACACACATTGTGGAAGTAAGTTATAATGTATACTGGTACAATATTGATATGAGCAGACAGAGTTTGAATTATTGAATATACAATCTGAGGTTTAATTATCATAAGAAATTTACATAATTACCTTATTCTTGATTTTTCAAGTGGGCAGCTGTAAAAACGAATCCCATAAAACATCTTTTCCTGTTTTAATAGTCCTTACTGGCAGTATTTACATGCTGTATTGATTAGTATGAAGGTTTAATAAAGTTTCTTCATTGCAGAGTTGAGTTGAAAAGACTTCAATTGGTATTGTATAGCTTCTTTCAAATTTTGTATTTGAAATCACTTAATTGGTCAGGTGTTTCAGTAGTGCATAAAAATGTGTTTAATTTGAGAAAAAAACCCCTGAAATAATAACTCCATTACACAATGTAGGGTATGATACATTATTTAATGAATGCACCTAAAAAGTCACATGTATCAGAAATTCAAATATAAGTTGCCTGAAATATACTTGGTAGGTGTCATTTTAACTCAATTGAACTCTTGTTTTTCCTCAAATAATAAAAATTTTACGTTCTTTCTATCATCATTTAGTGTGATTAAGTAAAAACCTCAGACAGTCAGGTCTTAGAAGCAGACTTAGAACAAGAGATCTTTCTGGCTTTAAAAATTTCCCTTAATCTCTGTTGTTATTTTTTCCGAAAAATAGTGTTTTCATTAATAAGTGTGTTCTCTTGGTAAATGCTGAAAGATTGTCTTGGAGTGGAAGGTAGAAGTATAAAATACTATCATTGTATTCCCTTGGCAAAAAGAGATCCTGTTTCCAGAGTGTTCACATTGCTTTTTTTTCAGAAACTTCAAATTTCTGTGTCTGCAGATCTGTATTTTCTGAGCATCTTTTAATTTTATTTATGTTTAAAGGTTTTTAGAGCCCTGGGACCATAGGCCAAGGGAAGCAAGCTGCTAGCACATGTGGAGCTTTCCTAGCTCGGCAGTAAGGCAGTCTAGGATGTGCTAAATCAAGTCTTTTGTTTGTAATTGTAAAGACAGGTCCAATGAAGGCAGCTGTACTAACACTAAAGTGATGTTTATGGGCAATAAAAGACACACTTTTGATGTAACACCTCTTGGATCTTTGAACAGAGTAAATAAAGTGGATATAGAGCAGGAAGTATATTACCTCAGTGAATGCACATGTACAACAGAGGTGTTGGGGCAGGTTGCAGTGTGTACTTGTGTAAAGGATGATGAAGAGATACGTATGTCCCTGGAAAATATCTTCCCGATGCCTCAGAGAGTTGTGGAAATGTTGCTCCGCCCTGCTACCTCCTAGCGTTGGCAGTGCCCCGATACTACCAGAAGATTTCAGAGTGGAGCCAGAGCTTCCCTCAGATTTTCTGAGGCCTTTAGGAAAACAGGAGAATATTTGGGTCTCATGTTTCTCTTTTCTTCCACCACAACGACTTCAGCCAGTTTTGTTTTGTACAGAAAATACTGTGAGATTGAATGAACCCTCATACATACTGGATGTAGACCCAGTGTCTCAGGATTGGCTCTATGTTTTCTGTAATTCCAGACCGGCCAAATCATGTGGTTTAGTTAATTGGATCAAGTTTATGATGGAGTGAATTTCAGAACCAATTTCAGAGTTCATACTTATATTATTTTCTTGTAAGTACATAATTTATCTTTTTCTAGTAGACAAAAACTAATAACAGTTTGAAATCTTAGCCATTCACCTTAATTGGATAAACATCACCAGATGCAAAAAGAGGGTGACAGAACTAATAAAAAGAGTTTGTGAATTCAATAACCATACTGATAGAGTTACCTTTAATTGGAATGGTAAGAATCTCCACAATGATTTTACGGGATGATCATTTCCCTAATGAGGAAGGAAACAAGGCAGCTTACATCCTTGGCTTAAAATTTTTTAGTGAAATCCATGTGTAAGGTAAATAATGAAGTATATTACATTTAAACTGTCCAATTTTAGCATGCAAAATTTCATGCAGGAAAACAAAGTGCATTTGTTAAATAAAGCAAATTCCTCTTTCTCATATTCATCCTTTTTACCTTAATCTTGATCATGACTTCCTTCTTTTGCTTGTTGCTCTTTCTACTGTAATTGTTTTCTTTTATTCTTATATGTAAATTTCTCTTTAAGTGCTGTGAGTCTAAGCTAAAGCCTTAACTATATAGTAAGCATTTATTTGTCTCATTTACACTTAACTTCCTCTTACTTGGGGCAAATTTCTGACTTCTCTGATTCTATCTATCTCCCTTGACCACCTCAAAGTGGAACACAAAAGAAGTAGATTGCTTAGATTGAGGCTCACCTGCCCAGAGAAATTAGGGTATGGTAAATCCAGGGGTGAATTTAGAGCATTCACTAACTAATGGATAAGAACACTCGGATTGCTCACAGGAGATCGAAAGCATTAATTCATTGTGCTCACCTTAAGCACTGGCAGCAAATGACAAGTAGAGTCCAATCTGCTTTAGACAGCTTTCAATTAGATTGTGCTCAGTGTGGCACTGTGGGTTACTAAAACACTTCCTGCTGTTTCTGAGTGTGGGCAGACTACAACTTTTATCTTTCTGCAAAATACCTTCATAGGTGTAACTACAGAATGCCCTTAGGCAAAGAAACTTACTCAAAAAAAAAAAAATCCAGTTTATAGTAAAAGTGAGAAATCAATGAAAAATAGCTAGTGCGCTTAATTTTATTGTGCATTAACATTTATTGGCAAGTAGATAGGTCTTTAGCATACAGCTTCATAGCGTGGCTCAGTTGATATATATCCATGCTTAGACTGGAAAAATTGGCTCTGATCCTTCTCTCGCCCTCAGTTACTGTGGGAATTCTTTGCCATGCTGCCTTCCACCAGAACAGTGATGCATTTAACAAACCTGTGTAATTTGCTACACTGTCAAAAACCCCTTTGTGGTTCTTCTGTCTTTATTTAAATACTTAAACAAATTTATAATGGTTGAACAGAATGCCAGTTACCAGTGTAAGGTTAGAAGTGGCAAATGTCATGAGGTAATTTAAAATTAGAGATATGTGGAGCATTCTGGCTGGCTCCTTCATCTTGTAATCCATATCCTCAATCTTCAGTAATATCAGTTTGCCTATTTAATATTCTCATAAATTCAGAGAAAGTGGCATTAGGATAAGAAACAGAAGTATCAGAAACTGTCTGACAGACAGATTTTCTTTGGAAAATACTGAAAGTCATATTACTTGGACTAATAGATTACCTTTGGAAAAAATATCAGAAGTTCCTACACATTAAAAACATTGTGGTTCCACAACAATTTTTTTAGGACAACCTGAGGCAAATGTCATATTTCAACTTTGAAAAAAGCTCTTATCCCATGAAATCAGTGAGTAAATATGTGAGTAAATTGGTATTGGAAATCCAATTCCCATCAATAAGCTCACTAAGTGGTGGGGAAAAGAAGTTGTTCCTTGTTTACTGTTTTGTTTTTAGCTTGTGGAATGGATAGCTTTAAGAAAATAGGTAGAATTTGTGTTGTTTAGAAGATAATCAAAGCTTGGAAGCAAGGATTCTGGTAGTAAGCAGTAGACAGAAGCAAAAGAATAAAGCTTTCATACCCAGGACATATCTTCCATACAAGCCTTCTTCCTAACATAATTGTAATTAAAAAAAAAAAATAAAATAAAAAGCTTCTGTCATTTAGAAGAAACTTTTGCATTTTCATGCAAGTTGTTATCAACTCATTTCATAAAGTTATGAAAATGCAATCTTATTTGTGAACAGGATGGTCAAATAAAATATGCCAACTACACTACCTTGAAATTAAAACATCTCACTATAGTGGGAGATGGAGAAATAAATTTAAGCTATGCCAGATAGTGCAAAAGACAAGGATTTCTCCATTACCTTTAAGTCACAGTTCAGAATAATTATTCTTTTTGTGAAGGGACCTGTCAGAGTTCTTTCAGATCCATCGCTGTGAAGTGCTTTGAAGAGAAATGAATTGCAAACCATCTTTACATTCTCATTTTCTGATATATGACATGGAAACTTTTGTTCTTCACTCTCTTCATGTGTGGAAAAAGGAGTAAAAGAAGTACCTTCTTTCCTCAGCATTTGGTTTTGTTTCAAATCTTTGAAGTGTAAACAAAAGCTGCTTTGAAGTAAACGCTAAAATCTACCTCTTTAAGATGGGTAGATCCCCTTAGCTTTGGTTTTCCTTATTAGTAATATAGAAGATGTTGTCAGGTGTCACTGATGTTTGATTTGCAGTGTTTCAAACACCTAATGGCCTTTTTTATTTCATGCTCACATTGAAGTGAAGCCAAACCGGTATCTTTCATGTGTGATAGTGGTTTATTTGCTTGACAGATATAATTTTTTTACAAGCCCAGTCTTCCATTTAGTATATCAGTCTTTCCTGGCAACATTAACTTCCATAAAACATCATCATCGAGAGGAAAAATATCTGAGAAGCCATGTGCATGTGTCAGCATTCTTCTTTATTGTTCTTCAGATGGGTTTATGTGGTAGTTTTTTTCAGTCTGGTATTAATTTACTTTTGTGTTGAACTTTTGCAACTATTCTTGGTTTAAAAACATTAAATACATTTGATTTGGACAGTCATAGTTAACATGAGATTTACAGGACTGACCTCTGGCAGTCTTGTCTCCCACATCATCAGTGGGGACCTAGAACAAATATCAATGTAATAGTCTATTTTTGGATCACTGGACTTTGGAAGACAAACTTGAAGAAAATGACTTGTAGCTGAATATCTTTGAAGATCAAAGATAGCTGAAAGCTTACTGTTTTTGTTAGCTGTCAAGAATAGCTGAAAGGAGATGAAAAAAGGGCTGAAAGGAGAGGAGCAGGCAAAGACACAAACTAGGAACCAGGAAATTTGAGGTTTATTTCTGAATTCTTCTCTAAAATCTTTTTTGACTTGAGAGATACCACTAAACTTTTTTTTTTTTTTTTTTTTTTTTTTCAATATGAAATATATGCCAAGATAATTTTTGGATTTAAAAAAGTAATTAACTTATTGTGAAATACCCTCGAGAATTGAAAGACATATATAATATAGCTTTCATTTAGTCTTCTCAATGTATTTATATAGTGGCAGTGTAGCACAAGTACATAAAGGTTTTACATGGGCAAGCATCACTTTGATATTCTGATGTAAGTAAAAGATATTTAAATTGTATATCGTCTCTAACTCAAGAAAGTGAGAGATAGTAAGTGACAGCAGCAACAGAGCAGCATCCAGAGAAGTCTGAAATATCACCAAAGTTCCTCTAAATAGTTTTATCCCTGCACTGTTTTTATCTTTGCAGTTCTCCCAGGGGTATACTGAGAAGTTAATTCTTGTGGAAAGAGAAAAGTTTATGGAACACAAAATGGTCACTGCTTTTTGAAAACAAAGATATTGTCTAAAATATGGCCTTTTGTTATGTTGTTTAATCTACACAACTCTGAAGAGCCAATCTGGAAATCATCCAGGAGTACCTATCCTGGAGTAGAATATTCCCATGTTACTTTAAGGAAACAGAAACCTACCTAAAGATATGTGTCATAAGCCATAAAATCATTGGCGAGATTTGTGAGTAATAAGTTTTGATTTAAAGCATCAATATATCCTGTTTTATGAGGACACAGAATACCGCTATTGAGAAGTGATTTTATGGAAAATTTTGGACTTTGGATTTCTTGAGACATAATTCTACTACCAGCTGTAGACTGCTTTTCAGTGGATTCACACACACCTTGAGAGGAATTGTAAATGTCGTTATAACTTCTGGACCTGATTTTGGATTTTGACAGAGAATAAGAGATCAGGTTTCAGTACTGTGCTCTTCTTTAAACATCTTTTATATCTTTTGAAAACTTTTTTGTTGTTACAGTACAATGTATACTAAATTTATATGATAAAATATTATGTACTTAGCTGTCCTTTGTCTTCTCTGCAACAAGGCAATATGGAGTCATCTCACCTTAGATGTACATATTACATATATGAGAAACTGCTCTCTGAAATTGCTTGACTCCTCCGATTAAAGAGACAATGTCAATGGCAAACTTTTTTTATGATTTAAACAGCTAAGGATAGGTAAGATGAATTTCACCAAAATGAATGCTGGAGGAAAGAAAAACTTGAAACATAAATTTTATTTTCAAATCTTGTGTTTGGAACAGTGCGGGATCACAAGACAGAGATTTCTTGTAGTGAAATCTGTGATTCTGTGATTTGATTGCTTATTACCAGGATAAAAGAGGAAAAGGAAGAACATCTTTATCTGATAGTTCAGTGGTATATATTTATTGGATCAAAAGGTCATGTAGTGGTTTGGTCTAAAATACTCATTACTATTTACCTTCTGTGAGATAAGAATTAGGAGAAATGTAAAGCAGGCACCAAACCTTAAAGAATATAAAGGAGTTTATTAACAGACCTAAAAGAAGAAAAAAAAATACCACACCTTCAGAACACTTCTCCTCCTCCCCCACCTTTCTCCCTTCTCCCACTGACAATGTAGAAAGACAACCCTTGAGATGTTCAGTCTGTTTACCACTTCCATAATAACCTTTTTCAGTCCATTTAGGAAGAGGAGTCTCTCTTGCCCATGCTATGAAAACATTATCACAAGACAGCCACCCGGGTTGGTTCTCTGCTCGCATGTGAGTCCCTTCCCCCGACTTGCAGCTTTTCCCACAACTGCTTTTGAGGGTCCACTCTTGAATTACTGGGGTATAAATTTAAGGTTGAGCCATTCAGAAACAAAAGTTCTCTTTCGAAATGTTTCATCTCTGGGAACATTTAATCTCTAAGAACAGAGGCCCTTCTCCTTCCCTGGGAGCAAAGGGTCTTCCTCATCTTCATCTCTAGGACTATCTCTGGGAGCATCTCTAGGAACAGAGGTCTTCTCCTTTTCCATTTGGAGCAAGAGTCCTCATCGCTTCCATCTCTCCCTGTTCAAACTTCTCATGAAATTACAGCTGTGTCAGCATCTGCCTATCTCAGCGCAGGTGCTTTTGCTCACAAGTACAAGTTGAACGCTCCACCCCCCCATGCCTTCATGAAATTGCAACGGGAAACTCTGATGCATCATAGCTTTACAACAGAATTTCAGCTTTAAGCATCTCCTCTTTCTTCTCCCTCAATTTTCCAGCTCTTCACAGCACTAAAAGGGTTAATCTCACCTTGGCCTTGCAGCTGGAATGTCACTTATCGCTGTTGGTCACATGATCTCTGCCGGACAGCGGTGCAGCTTCAGCTGAATCTTGGCCGCACTGGAGAGGGGGAGCCGGGCTGCTCTGGCTGCCCACAGCAGGGCTGTGGCGGGGGTTTCACAGGTGGAACAGGGCCCATCGGCTCCAGGATGGCCACGGCCCGGCCTGGCCTGGCCCGAGCAGGGCCTGGGCTGGGCCCGCTGCCCCCGCACAGGGCCTGCAGCCACCTGTCCCAGCACCAGAGATGAGAGAGAGCTGTGGGGGGTTTGTCTATTCTTAAGTGTGGTCACAATTTTAAGTGGCTCAAAGAATTGTCCATATTCAAACTGGCCAGCTGATAGGTTCTGGTAGGTCACAGAGGAAGCTGTAAGCACCCCTTTGCAAGAACATCACTTCCGAGACTATGCTTGCTAACCCATGACAGGTGATCTAAGAGGACAATACTGAGTTTCTGTATTATCTAGCTTCAATGGGAACTGAAGTTTTGTGGCTTTTGCCTCAGTTTAAGTCCTTTTACAGCTAAAGTTAAAAAAAACCCTACAAAACACATTTTTTACCAGTACATTTTTCCACAAATTAAAAAAAAAATTATACAGGTCTCTAAAGAATTTATTACACTAAAATTATCTCTCAGCTCGTGAGTTTAGGTTTCCAGTGTGGGAAGCAATGTTAGATCACTGCCTATTTGTAATCTTGCTCTTTCCCAAAATAAAATGTATGTGATTTATGCATTTATCTTGAGGTTTAGTAGGAGCTGTAAGAACTGATGTATGTGTTTGGACAGAGCTGCATAGCAGCTTCTTTTTCTGATATGTGAGCCAGAGAAGATGTTTCATCAGTGTGTGCTGGAATATAGCCAACCGTTGCATCCCCTGGTAAACATAGCAGGAAAGTCTGGTACCCCTTTCCTTTCCCCAAACTTCCTTCACTTTTTCCAGTGCACTGGGAAACACTGACTGCATGTGAATGAAGGTTTCGCACAGGATGAATGAAGGTTTCCATTTTTTCATACATGGTAGTGACAATGAGCTTCTGGGTGATGGTGATAAAGGGACCATTTTGCCACAAATTTGTATGACTATGTTAACAGAGGCCATATCTGTCCTTGTCTTGTAGAGTCAAACGTGAAGAAGAGATGACTCTGTCAAGCTGGAGGGTTTGGGGGCTTGGCTTTCTTTTTGCTTGTCCTTCATGCTGCAAACTTGTACTCAACTGCAAGACTATTCTAGAAGGTCATGGGAAAATTTTTACTTTCAGACTTGTTTTGACCAAAGCAAAATACTTCTCCACTATAAGATATATTCCTTTTTTTTTTTTCCAACTGTAGAACTTCAGTAAAATGGTATTTTTCTCAATAAATAGTCATACTATTCATTTTATTCTTTATGGAAATTTTATACTTCATTAACCACTGTCCAGAATTCCTAGTGATGATGACAGAGCTGCCCAATTTTTAAGAAGCGGTGTGGTGCTGCCTGCAACAAGATTTACTAATAGCAAGCTGTATTAACAAAGATGTTATTCCTCCTGCTGCCGGTATCTGTGAACTGACTGCTTTGCAAATGGTTGCAGTCTGTAGTGCTGCTCTAGAATCAATGAATAGAGAAGAAGAAGTGTTTTTGTTTTGATGATGAGTGCAAAGAAGAGAGGAAATCCAGCACAGACAATGCAGCATTGATTCAGAGATAGTAGTCATTGCATTGCAGTTAATTTCTAATTGTTATGACTCATTTTGTATATTAGACTGAGTTGATGAATGTGCTTTAGAATCATTTAATGAGTAGTGAATATGGTATTTAGTAACACTGTTCACTGTATAGCTGGCAGAAATGTCACAGTTCTGTCACAGTAATCAGAATTCATTTGTGACCTGGATAATCTCATCTAGTGTCAAAATTCCTTGGGACGAGCACTTTGTATGCAGAGCTTTCTCTTATAACTCCACAGGATCAATTTTTAGAGAAGCAAAGTAACTACATGCTTAGGCACTACAGTTCATACTTAGTTTAAGCCTTCAAGATTAAGTGGCTTTCCAGTTGCAGATTTCTAGTTTTGAGTAACTGCATGTTAAATCAAGAGCTCTACATTTACGCACAGGGAACAGTGCTAGTAGCAATTAGTCAGGTAACTTGGTGCTTTTAGGGAGAGTGTGTTTTTTCTGAATTCCAGCAGCACCTATTTTCTACTTAGGTGACTGGATCCCAGGAATTTTATTTCATAATTTATTTTTTTTTTTTCTAGGTAAGAAAGAACACCTTCTGTTATGGATATATTTTGAATTTGTATAAAAAACCAGATTTTTAAATTCAACTCTATTTCCAAAACATGATCTGACTTAGTCAAAAGAACAATCCACAAACGTATTCACTGATAAGAGTAAATCATGTAGTTGAAGATTTTCAACCAAACCTTTTTTTTTTTCTGATCTATGGCAATGAATGCTGCTTGTTTCTACCAGGTGGTCAGCCTAGCTTAATTTGTAATTGCTTGGTTTTGAACTGTGCCAATAGAGAGTTTTGTTTAGGAATCCCATTGCTCAGTTCTAGCTAGATCAGAACACTCAACTTTTCTTTGATCATGAATTTGATTCTGTGATAATGACAACAGTCTACAGTGGTAGAAGTAAAAAAGATTCATGGAGGTCTTTAAATTACTTAATTTAAGGATAGGCTAGTATGGACATAATATCTTTAAAACTGGACGTAGTAACTTTAAAATAATAGTCTCCATTGAAACATTAATATTTACTTAAGGGCAGTGTGTAATTGAGCCCCTCCCCATGGCAATTGTACTTTTTTAAAAAGACTATCCCATATACAAGTGACTGGAAAGCCAGTGATTTTATTCTTAATATTTTTGTAAAAAATATACTTCAGACATAGCTGTCCTGTTCTCATTTAAACTAACAAAGATCTATAGTTCACGTTCTCATTCCTTTTTTTCCCCTTTCTCTTGGTAATTTAACAGTCCTTAAATGGGAGTGCAAAGGTGCTTTAATCCAAATGTAACATTACATTACACCCTTAAGGTGACCTGGTAAAAGTGACAATCTGATTGTATGCCTTCTAAAGAAGTATAGCTGTACAGATAAGGAGCTGTAATAATTATAAAGAGCCTACAACAAAAGTCATTATGGTGTCTTTTATCACAGTAACAAGAACAGAGACTCAGTAGTGCACAGTGTTTAATTAGTTTGTTATGTACAAGTAAAAAATAAGGATATTAATACAACGATGATCATAAAAACCATATTAACATTCAGGCTCCTGCAGAGACTCCATTAACCTTGACTAAGAGCTGTCAAAGAATATGCCAAGTTCTCATCCCTTCTAGGCAAGGGAACAGATTAATCTTACTCTTGGATGAAGCATCCCACTGCTGATGTGAAAAAACCAAACCACAGCTCCAGAGTTTCCTTTGGTGGTACAAACCAGGTACAGTGTAATAGATGGACAGCTACCATGGATATTGTAGTCAGCAATTTCAGTGAGTGAAACTTAGCTGCATATTGCAATGGTTCTGAAGATGCTTTCAGGGAGCACAGAGACTGCAAAAGGCTTTGTGTAAACAGAAAACTTCAACTTAAGAGTTTGATCTTTTATCAGAATAGGAGTAAAGTTGGGTGAATAAATATTAATAAACCCAATCTTAACTGAGGACCCGTGCTAGTAAGAAAAGAATTTTCTCTTCTTTAGAATAACAACTAATAGAATTATATTTGCCTTGGCAATCATATCTAACATATACCTTGGAATTAAGGCTAAGCCAGTGTGTGTGGCCAGCAGGAACAGGGAGGTCATTCTTCCCCTGTGCTCGGCACTGGTGAGACCACATCTTGAGTACTGTGTCCAGTTCTGGGCCCCTCAGTTCAGGGAGGACGTTGAGATGCTTGAGTGTGTCCAGAGGAGGGCAACAAGGCTGGTGAAGGGCTTGGAACACAAGCCCTATGAGGAACGACTGAGGGAGCTGGGGTTCTTCAGCCTGGAGAAAGGGAGACTCAGAGGTGACCTTATCACTCTCTACAACTTCCTGAAAGGTGGCTGTAGTCAGGTGGGGGCTGGGTGTTGCCTCTTTTTCCAGGCAACAACTGACACAACAAGAGGACAGTCTCAAGCTGTGCCAAGGGAAATTTAGGTTGGATATTAGGAAAAAGTTTTTTACTGAAAGAGTGATAAAGTTCTGGAATCATCTGCCTGGGGAGGTGGTGGAGTCACCATCCCTGGATGTGTTTAAAAAAAGACTGGATGTGGTACTCAGTGCCATGGTTTAGTTGAGGTGGTTTTAGGGCATGGGTTGGACTCAGTGATCTTGAAGGTCTCTTCCAACCTGGTGATTCTGTGATTCTGAGATTTGGGGTATTAACTGATGTTCTCTTTTAATTTTTTTTTTTTACCTTATAAGCTTCGTAACATAATTTCACAGAAAATGCTGTCCCCATCAAATGTTTCTTGAATTATGTATTTTCTTTTTAAAGACAATGTTTTCCCTATGTGCTTTGGGGATTTTCTGACAATCTACCATTTTCAGAACTGATTTAATATTTCAAAATGGTGAAGCCTATACAAGCTTTTTTGCTTATTTTTACATAAAACAACTTTCTAAAGAAACAAAACAAAAACATTATTTTTGCTGCTTCTAGTGTAAACCAAATGAAATATTTTACATTTTATTAACTTTTTTCACAGTAGTCATGACTTTTCTCTAATATTGCTTTTAATTTCAAGCTCTTATAAGTTTAAGCAAGAGTTAGATGGCAAATGTAAGTTTTTCTCCTGCAAGGTGGTTTTATACCAGGAATTTAGAATATATCATTTTATTCAAACAATTTTTTATGTAGTTAAAAGTTTTGTGTGTTTATAGATCTTCATACACTGAATAGCATTTTAATTTCTGACAGAAACAAGCATATATTATGGGTACAGATTTTGTCCTGAAATATTTTCATAAAGGCATGGGTCAGTAGAAGTTATTAATTTAGGAGAGAGAAAAAACACCAGTGTGCTGTGTTTGTTTGTAAGAAGTTTCCTGTAGCAGATTCTTTGTTCAAAATGTTTTCAAGAGAAGACTAAATACTGCACTACTCACTCTACCATTATGTCTCTCTCCTTTTGACTGCTAAAACATCTCTCCATAAAATCTAGAAATGCAAAAATTGTTCTTTAACACGTCACACTTGCTGAAACATCAGCCACACAACATGACTTTCTTTCTAGTCTTCAAAATAGTTTTTGTCATCCATTCTCAATGAGTCTTCTGCTTTTCAGAATAAGCTTTAAATATTACAACTTGTCATAAAAATGACAAATAATTTGCCTTTGTACTGACAGTTATAGGAAGTATGAGATTCTAGACATCTGCATGATGGGATGAGAGCAAAGGATTAAATAATTTTTTATCACCTACCAGCAACTAGTCGCCTCTAGTGAAGAGAACTCCTTCTTTGCTCTTAAGGCACATACTCCCCACCTTATCTGAAGTTCTCAATGTTTAACCATCTTTCTAACCTCATTAAATGAGTGTTGTTGATTAGGACATGTATCTCAAAAGCAGAAGTAGTGATGGACGTAAGTATCAAGCTAAAAAGCTTACACTGCTTGCGAGTGTTTTCCAACTCTCACCTTTCAAATATTAGGCACTTAAATATGTCTAGAGCTAGAAATAATCAGCTTCCTAGGTTACACTGTATATTCCAAGGTCTAAGCTTTTTGTTCTCAAAGTTTTTTCACTTCATCTGCCAACACACAAATAGTTAGAGCCAAACAGATATTCTGGTTGGTGTTGGTTTCTCAGTGTGATACATTAAGGTCACAGCTATTCTCTGCATACAGGTGCTGGTCCTTTTTACCTCTCTCTACGTCTTATAGCCCTCATACATTCCTGCCTGGTCTGAGTGCTGACTCTGAAACTCCAAGACTTGCACACAAGACCATTTCTGAACTGGTCTGAAACTTATGTTTCACTGTCCCTACATATGATGATGACGTACATAGCAAGTTGTACTATTAAAAATCAGTTTTCTTCTTGTGTCTCCATACCATCTGGATTAACCATGCTCCCATCCTAAATGCATAAGCGTTTCTATTCAGGACAACTTTGTGTTTGACCAAAACCATGTAAACAATCATGTACTACTCTGAATCCTCTCTCTCAGTTTTAGTTTAGATCATTTGATGGAGCTGAATAGATTGGACAATAAGCAGCCATAGTTTATTTATTAGCAGTACCAAAATATATCTGGCTGCCAGACCATGTTAGCAGCTGCAGTCCAACTTGTCACCCTGTGAGTCAGTGGCTGGGAGTGTGGGATTCATAAGCAAAGTTTATTGGGTCTAGCTGAGATGGACTTAATTTTCACCATAGCAGCCCCAAAAATCCTTCCAATGGCTTTGCTTATATTCTTTGTAATCACAGATGGATTTACCATCTTGCTTAGCTGAGCAAGCCAACATATTTATATTTCATTTTTCTGCCCAGATTCCTCTTATGTGCAATTCTTGGTAGTGAACGCTCCAGACAGATACAGTTATGCTTCTTCAGGAATGCTTTCTGTGTGGCATTTCTTTTTCAGAGAATTCTTCTGCAGGTTGCTAAAATCACTATGTGAATGGAGAGAAATTTGAAACTTTAACCTTGCTTTTGCCAACCAGCTTGTGGTTCTTATTGTAAACTGAGAATCCACTAAGTCTGCCCAAGTAAGGAGGCTGATCAGAGCATTCTGCTGTCTTCTTAACATCCTTTCTGGTGCAGTCTGAGCTTGTGGCTTGTCTCATTTTCAATACACAAGTTTAGGGAATGTGAACATTTCCTGGAAGAGATCTGTGCATGCTCCCTCACCAGTTATGGAACTGTGGTTTCTGTGGTTTCCAGATTAAGATTACTTGACCATATTTTTCCCCAAAAGCATTCAGATTGAAAACACTCAATTTGCTATGTCAAAGAAATATGTACTCAAGGAAGAACTTCAAATGGGGGGTTTTATTTATATACATGAATAAAGTGATTATATACATGCCAGATTTCTGCAACACTGGATTAAATGAATCTATTATCTTGTTTTAGCTAAACGTGGTTTCCTTTTGACTTGACAGGAGTCATAACTTTATTGTAAAACTTTCTGAGTAATCAGGGGCTGGGAAAGGTAGTCTAGGAGTGGAGAAAACAGGGAAAAAAACACACACTTCACCTTCTCATAAAAATACTTAAATTCACTGAAAATACTCTTGGCAGTTGTGGGAGTAAAGCGATTCTTTTAAAAAACAGCAAATGCTGTGGTCATTTTGGTGCTTTTGGGGACACTAAACTGGAGCCATAAAGTTCTGAAGAGCCTATTAGCATTACAGTTTATGCTGTGCATATGGATAAAACCTCTGGGAAATGCAACACACAGAGACTGTGCAGAACATGACGTCTCCTTGGAAGACTTACTGAGGACAAGAGGACACATGAGTGAGCCCTGGAGGAAGCTGGTGGAGGAGGCCATTTGGGAAGGCTTGCTGGTGGGTGCTGGGAAACCTGTAAGAGGTTGACTAAGGGACCTGAATTGTGGTATCAAGGAAACGAGGGCAGATGAGGCCCCTGTTCTATTTCAGTGTCCACTCCCACGTCAGCCGAATGAAATTGCAGATGGTGCTTGAATGCCTCTCTTCACCAGCTCATCCTAATCAACAGCACTGCCATCCACTGTGAGGGAAAGAGAATTTTCAGATTATTCTTTGTTGATAATAATAAAATGATGCATTTTAATATTGAAAGTTGTCATTTGGGACAATTATTCTTTTCTCTGCTTTGCTTAAGTCACTAATTTACACCATCAGGCTGATAACTTTTAAGCTAATTGTGGTACTTAATTATCCAGTATTTTATGGAACGTAAAAATCTGCAAACATTGCATGCACCCAGCAGGTTCCCTGTGAAGAAACAAATTTGCATTTATGAGTGCTAAAGCTTAGCAATGTTAAAACTTAGCAGTGTTTCATGTTCCTAAAAATAAGTGTGTGTGAACTAGATGCAGTCTTTTCAGTGCTGTCATTGCACATTTCTTTCTATTTATATATTAAAAAAGATGAACTTTTTGTCAGTACTAAAATTTTTAGAAATATGTCTGTCTTCCTTCAGTTTATTTCATTTCATATTTTTGTGATTGCTCATAGTTAACAAGTTAATAGGATTTTGGAAGTTGATATTAAAATTTTCTTTCTTTCTTTCTTTCTTTCTTTCTTTCTTTCTTTCTTTCTTTCTTTCTTTCTTTCTTTCTTTCTTTCTTTCTTTCTTTCTTTCTTTCTCGTTCGTTCGTTCGTTCGTTCGTTAATTTACTCCTGTAGCAGAACTGTGGCCAAATAAAAAGCAGGGAGCCATATATCACTTAGGTTGTTGGAGATTTTCTATTCATTTCTGACAAAAAAAAATAGATTATTCCTACTTCCTCTTGAGCATTATATAATTTGTTTCTTTCTTTCTTTCTTTTTAGTCAGCATTTACTTATATTGTGGAGAAAAGGAACAAAGGTGACCCTCAGTATTGAAGCTGAGTAACTTGTATGCGAATCCTGGAAAACTAATTTTACTAATGCCTTCATTTTTTATAAATGCCTTTAAAAAGCATTTAAAATGAGAGAACTGTTCCTTAACAGTATATTTTTTAAAAGGAAAAAAACAATTACAATAAATAGTTTCATAATTTTTAGATAATGGATTGAAAATTAAAGGCAGGAGAATATAAAGTAATAGAAAGATAGAAATTTTCACTGAATATGTCTCTCCCAAGTGAAATAATTTATTTTCTTTGAAATACCCTATTAAATACTTTTAGTCAGTGATGATCACAGCTTAAATCAATTAAATAATCTGTCAAGTGTGAAATGTGCCTCTGAAGTGACATCTTTCAACAGTCTTTTTCAGCTTGTCATGGTCAGGATATTTACTTAATTTTAAGAGAGAGACCCTTTTCATTATTAGCCATGAAAAGAAGTGGATTTTATTATTATTATGCATTATTAATAGCATCATTTTCTGAATTCTGTAGAAAAGAAATGAAGTCGCAAATTATTATATCACTAGTAGTGATAGTGGGCAAATTAAAAAGAAATCTAATTAATTCTACATGCATTGAAATTTCAGGTGTGTATCTCTGTTGTATGACTTGAGAAATGAATTCTGAAAATATTTCCTTCTCATTCCTCTTTGCAGACATCATACCCTGTGGTATCAAAAATTACTGGGGAAATCTGAATGCTTGAATATTATCTCTCAGTGTATTGGAAAACTTGAAACATCTGTCATAGCCTGTTTAAAAATGAAATTCAGCAGCAGATTCAAGCATAGGCACAGAGCCATGTACATGGAATTAATTTCTTATAAGCATTGGTTCCACAGGAAAACACATGAGTGGGTAAAAAAATAATTAATGAAAATCCAGGTAGTTTTATGGGAGAAACTGTCCACGTGAGATGCTCAGGGTCATGTGACAAAAGTCACTAGAAGTCATAGAGAAACAGATAGCTAAACCAAACTGAACTCAAATGGATTTCTCATCTAGAGAATTCTTGCTTGTGTTGGTGGAGCAAGGATGACATTCTGTGAATTTAGGACTGTCCTGGTCTTCTAATAGTCATGCAGTCAGCCACAGTTTATGAGCATTCATCTGATTCCTTGACCCATGAGCGCTCAGTGGACAGTAATGAGCATTAACTGTTGTAAGCATGACTGTGCAATTAAAATGTAGAGCATATATTTTGCTAATACTGTGATTTGTGTGTAAAGTCTCATTTCAGTCGCACTTCATTCCTCTTCACCTTTGGCTCTGTGCAGGAACAATATGTTTCTTCTTTACCTTTTGGTGACAGTTCTTGACAACTAAAAACTTAAAACATTTCTAACTACTCATAAAATGGAAGTGATCACTCCTGTTCCTCTTTTATTCTGCTGTATTGAGGTAGCCTTGTGTTGATCCATTAATATAACTCTTCCTCAAAGTTAATTTCATAATCATTTTCCTAAATACCTTCAATAAAAGTTCAAACAAGTTACAAGTCCTTTGCCATTGGGTCCTATGGAGGAGCAACATCTAGTTTATGTTACCTTTCTCTGATTTTTGCCAAGCTTGAAACATATAAACATTTTAATAACATTCCATTTACTTTTCTCTGACATTTTTTGAGGTAGCTGAAGGTCTGCTTAAATATGCTTTTGAATCCTGTCTTCAGAAAATACATTATTTGGTTTCTTAATTTTAGTTTATAATTGCTTAAAAGGTATTTCAAATGTATAATCTCAATTAATGTAGAGTGTAAATTGCAATTATACCCATAAGATACCATTGAGTTACAAATTTTGAGAGTAGTTTTTTTTTTTCCACAAAGCATCACATCAGACCACTCATCAGACACTGCACTGGGATCCCTATGTGTGCCAGTTTGGACAAATTTGGAGGAAAAATATCCTCTGATAGGAGTCAAGTTACAACTATCCCTCCCCCACCAGGTTCAGGAAAAACAAAGAATTTTTCCTTGGAGGAAAGTGAAAGAGATAAAAACTACTTATTTAACAAACACAGGAAAAGGATAATAATGCTAAATAATAAAGCCTCTCGCTGTGGAGAGAAAACCTGGGAAAATGTCAGAGTCCTTCCATAGGTCTCTCTCTCTCTCTCTCCCCTCCTCCCTGGAGTGGGTAGCAGGCCCGCCTCCAGGGCCAAGGCCTTGGTGGAAAGTCCTCCCAATGTATTCTGATGTTGAAACAGTCCAAAAAAAGAAGAAGGGGAAAAAAAAAATCGAAGTCCCAGGAAACAAACAAAGTTCAATTCTCCATCTCTCTCCAGAGAAAAAAGTAGCTGAAAACTGGCTGAAAAGCAAGCAACCTGCTTCCTCCACTCTTGCTGCTGTTAGAAGAAGCAGAGCAGTCTGTATATCTCCGTGTCCTTGAAAAAACTGCTTTGAAAGTTTGCTCGAGTTTTTTTCTCTTCCCCCTCTCAGGCTCAGTTTAAAGGCACAGAAAGGCACAAAATTAATTTCTGGGCATAGGGCAGTGATAGGGAATACACATCATAAAGTCACCCCAAGACACTATGGAGATCTCAGAACTCATTTATGGTTGGGGCATAAGAGACTAAGACATGTGATGTTCTCTGAAAAACATGAAATCTTTCCTTCCCTTGATATACTTTTCAAATCCAATTGTCTTCTTCTGAAACCACCCACAAAAAGAAAAAACGGGGGAGGGGGTGAAGAAAAAGTTAAATGGGTTTATCAGTCATAAATGACACTTCTTTTTTCCCAAGTGAAGAATCCCTTTTTAGTTAATATACAGTGAAAATTTATTATCCTTAGATGAGTAAATTCACACAGGCTGAACAAAAAACTTAAATCCCTTACCCTTGAAGGAAAATTGTTTTCATGTACAGTATTAAGAAATGGTTTTGATACTGAGAAGAATTAAATACCTGGGTGTTTCCCTCCTTTTAATACTTCCCTTAGTATATATTAGTCATGTATTATTTGAATGTCATTTTATCTTGAGGAATTGCAAAGAAGTAGTTAATATCTCTATTAAAGAAATTAATAGCTATTGCATGAGAATTCTTCCAAAGTAGTCCCTAGTTTTACCTGTGTGTTTCAACTGGGGTATGAAATAACTATGGTTTATAACTGGGTCTCCTAAACGGTCTCTTAAAACAATCCAAGCCTGTTTTTTAACCTAGTTATAAATCACTTCTCAACTGGAAATACGTAAGAACAAAATACATAGGTTTTATGGATCGGATTATTTTCTAGTATGGTTTAAGCACTTCAGGCCTTCTTCTGAGGTCAAGGAGAATTATTTTGGATAAAATGACAGATTCAATATGCATATTTTTGGGTTGTCCCATGCTGGTTAATTCAATAGCTGAACTGTTAATGAAGAACAGCTTTGAATAGAAATAAAGTAATAGATTACTAAATTATGTATAACTCTTGCATTTTTCCTGGTTCAATTTAGATGTAAGAATTGAATTCAGGCTTAATTAAGGAATCAAGTCAGCTTCAAACCCAAAGAGTTATTGTGAATTTAGCTAGAAATCTAATAAGCACCATTTCAATCTATTCATTTAAATTATCTTTTTGTTGTTGTTGTTTGTAGTTGTTGTTACTGTTGGATTTGATTATTGAAAGTGTGGGGGAAGAGGATATTAGGAAAAACAGTTAAATTTACTATTAAACTTATCTTACCTCCACGGTTATTGTGATGTATACTTTAAAATCTGTGTGTTTACATATGAGATTTTTTTAATATATACACCTCAATATTATTAGCAAAGGTTGTTAGGCATGACGACCTCCATTCTATAGGGGGAGAATGTTATTATAAAATGATATCAGAGCCACATATACAATCTTATACAGAGGCTTCAGTTAACTGGGTTATCTCCTGTTCTCTAAAGGGAGTACTGTTTGTGTTGTACAACACAAAACGTGGTGTACCTAATGGTACAGCTTTAAACTGCTGTGTTTTGATGTTTTGTTTATGCTCTACATAATTACATACCATGAAATATCACTTTATAGATAAACAGTAGCATATAATAGAGAGTAAATTATGGAGAACCAAATGTGGCTTGCTCTTGATTGATACAATTAGAATTACTACATATATTCATATAAAAAAAAAATAGACTTTAAAAAAATCAATATTTTTGACTGAGCCTGGAAAAATTCATTTAACAATACATGCTTATTGATTTCATGCAGAGGAATTTCACTGCAACAATATGCAATCCAAAA
Organism: Aphelocoma coerulescens; assembly: GCF_041296385.1. Taxonomy (NCBI): domain Eukaryota; kingdom Metazoa; phylum Chordata; class Aves; order Passeriformes; family Corvidae; genus Aphelocoma; species Aphelocoma coerulescens. The sequence continues at coordinate 102,543,649 of NC_091016.1, forward strand.
ATAAGGAACCAGATTTTTGATTTTTCTTTAGAACCCTGCTGTTATTTCTTTTTTTCTAGAAACTGAAGGCTCTCTGCTGCTTTTTGCATTTCAAATTAATACATTTTTTTAAAATAGTATTTCAAAACACCTGTGTTCTTTACCTGAGTTGTTAACATAACACATCTGTTTTTTGAAATGAAATATTCTTTCAAACTGTACAATTGGAAAGGTAAAATGAAAACATCAGTGAAATGTCTAAACTCTTGCAAGATTGCTGCAGTTTCAAAAGTCTCAACAATTAAAATAACACAAAAAAAAGTAACTCACAAATCTTATATTTGGATAATTCTTACCTTAAATATTTCTTTGGCATACAAAACTGAATAGCAAGGTTATTGTTGTCAACTTATTTATTGCAATTTCAAGGACTGGTGAATGCATGAGAAGTACAAAATTAGCTAATTAATTTCAATCACTAAACTCTGTTCCTCTCATTTCCTGTAATAGAATGCTTGATTCTCTCAAGCAGCTGTTATTGTTGTACTTATGTTGATTTTTTCTTTACAATTTATTTTATGCATATATGAACCTGGCCAGCATATTACTGTTTCTCATTTACAGAACAATTACATTTTCATGGCTATTTCAAACATTTCTTTTCTAATAGAGCTACACTTGTAATAAAAAATTCAGTATAAACAGTAAAAAGAGGTCTGTATTCTAGTTACTAAAGTATTATAAATTATGAGATTCATCTATACAGTCTTTTTTGGCAAGAACGGGTAAAACCACTTAAAATTGCAGAAATATTGCATCTGATCAAAACAGGTTTCCATAGGGCACTATAAAAGATACCAGTATATTCAAATTATGATTTCTCTTTTATATCAAGTATAGAATATATCATAGACTGAGATGAACACATAACTAAATATGACTGATATTTTTACTCCTAGAAGAGTGAAGTTATTAGAAGTTAGTGTGAAGTTAGAAGTTATTGTCATAACTTAATTGTCTCTTTGTTCATGAATTCTATAATTTCTCTCTCAATCCTTAAGATTTGTCATGAATTTTATGTTAATTCCAGAATCTTATAAAATAAGGTGAATGCAGCTGGTGATCAGTAGAAAGACTAGTGTTGATCCTTAGAATTGCAGAACAGTATGTTCTGCTACTGTATTAGGAAGCCAAATAAGTGTGTGATTTTTGCATATCATCTAAAGGTGATTATGCTCCTGGCCTTATTTAATTCCTCAGGAAATTAATAGGAAGGTAGAAAGAGGTAAGGTGAGATACTCCATTTACTTTAGCATTTTGAGAACAAGAGCTTAGTAAGGAAAACGAACAATTATGTAGTATAAAAATCTTGTCAAAATTCTAAATTTGGTTCTTATCATAAAATATTCTTAAGAAATGTCTGGTCACTGGAATATTTTTCTCATCTCCCAGTTCTTCTGTATAAGCTATTTTGGTATGCTAGCTTCAAGGTGTGGGATGTAATTATTTTTTTTCCATTGTAACTTGACATCTCAGCTAGTGCAGAATTTCTTGCTTCACACTCTTTCCTCCTCCATCTCCTGAATTTTTATTTTCTTCCTTCTTTTCTTCTTGTCACTTTGTCTCATATTCTGATGGTCTCTGTCAGCCTTAATCACAAACTTAACTTTCTTCTCATCCATTTTTCATTTCCCTCTCCCTCATCTAACATGAGGGCAACTTGTGTATATATGTTCTCACAGCAATTCTTTTTCTGCTTTACATATGCACAGACTCAGCACCAGCAATTTCCACGTATCACAGATCTTGTTTTTTTCAGTTCATTTGGCCCCAAATGCCACAAATTCAGGGAGGTTCAGTTACTTATATGTGGTTTAGGTACATCAATCCAATTCTTACCATAAAGAAGTATGGTATGTGTGGCTGAGTCTGTAGGAATAAACAGACTCAACATATGCAGTCAGGTAGAGAGGTGATTTTGGGTCTCTTGAGGTCACTTGCTGTCCTAGTTTCAGCTGGGATCCAGTTACTTTCTTCCTGATAGCTGGTGCTGTATTTTGGATTTAGGATGAGAACAGTGCTGATAACACTTGATGTTTTAGTTGTTGCTGAGCAGGGCTGACACAGATGCACGAACTTCCTACTTTTTTCCTGCTTCCTGAAGCTTTTCCTACTGCCCTGCCAGCAAAGAGACCAGGGGTGTACAAGATGCTGGGAGAGGACACAGCTGGGCCAGCTAATCTCAACTGACCAAAGGGATATCTCAAGCCATGTGGCACCGTGCTGAACACGCTGAACAGTAAAACTGAGGCCAATTGGTCTGGGGGTGGCAGCCTCCTGTTTGGGGATGGGCTGGGCATCCGACAGTGGGTGATGAGCAATTGCATTGTGCATCACTTTTATATTCTTCTATCATTATTAGTATTATTTTCCTTTCATTCTTCTATCTAATGAAGCTTTTTTTATCTTGACCCTTTTATTTTTGTTTCTCTCCTCCAATCTTTTACATTAACACAATCTCCTTTGCACATGATATCAGGGGAAAAAAGAACTCTAAAAGATCTGTGCAAATGTTAAAATATTTAGACCAGGGAAAAAACAAACTACAAACAAAACCCAAACAGAAAAAGAAAACAGAAATAAAAGAGAAAAAAAGACAAAAAACCCCTCCTAAATTGCAACAAAAACCAAGAACAAAAGAAAAGGCAAAACCACCCAAAACAAACAAAAAACCACAAAAAACCCCAGGTAGAAACTAATACCCTGGGCATTCAGAGGAAAGATTCTTCCTTACAGAAGTATTTAGAGTTAGTAGGCTAGTATCATCTTATTATAAAGTGATCTCCTGGCTTGATTTTCTTTTGTGAGCAATGGGAGGCTGAACATCAACAAATGATTCTGGCATCTCTCCCTTTTTTTATCTTTCTACTCCTGGTGAATTGGTAAGAAGTTGAAGAAATATGACATGTGATGTCTTTTCTATGTATTTGTAGGGACTGGTCAAGTGAACAACTTGCTATTGAATTCATTACTTGTATTTCACTTTGACCATCCTAATATATCTGACAATTCTTATAATTTTGTCTTCCTTAGTCTTGAGTGAAGGATGAAATTTCTGAATGACATTGATGAAGAAGTGAAAATCTGTAGGAAAATATTTATCACTGCCCGCAGTATTCTGTGACATGTGGTGTTAATATTGAAAGAAAGGATGATGACTATTTGGTTACTGCTAAGAGATAAAATTCATAGTAGTATTCGTAGTATTTTAGAAGGCTGTGGGGTTTTTACTTCTTCGTAGTATTTTAGAAGGCTGTGGGGTTTTTACTTCTTCTTTTTTGCTTGAAAACATACATATTCTTGTCCACATAATGTAGTACACCTGTAAGAATTTTTCAACTATTCAGCAGCTAGTTCAATTTCTAAGAAATCAGAGGCATCCTTACAGTGAGACGTCTTGCAATTTTAGAATTTGCCTTGTCTTATCTCTAAAGTTACAGTAAAAAAAAAAAAAAAAAGAAAAAAGAAAAAAAGGAATAAAAAATAAAGCTCTAGAGCATGTCATAGGTGTCAAAATGTCTTGGACACCTTATCCGAATAGTCATTACAATGGAACTGTTACTGTGGTTGGACACCTGAGTTACAAGCCAATCCAGCTGTGACTTTCAGTACAAAAGTAGCAGTAATACTGTTCTCTTTTTCTCCCTAAGGGAAGAAAAAGGGAAAGTGAATGTCTGATGCTGTCCTTTGTTCTGTGCAGACATGGGCTTTTGAGATGCTCCTCCTAGCATGAAATACTATTTAATTCTCAGGGAGGGAACCAAACTGGTGTACAGAAAGACAGATTGTGGTAACCTGTGATCTAATGAAAGTTTTGCTGTATTTAGCTGCAAAATGAAGGAAGACTCCCTAAAAGAGGATGGAAAATAATTCTGTTCCATGATTCCCTAGGTAAAGTAAGCTATGTTTAAATTAGCAAGTAGTGTGGCATAGTAGAAGCGTAGTTCTAGCCCAGTCCTGTGAGCTGATGGAAATGCTGCTTTCTGGGTGGAATATGTTCAGTGCCTTCACAGGGCTCATCTTCCAGGTCAGTTTTGCCCAAAAGCAATATAGCAGCTCATTGAGTCCTCCCTGCCATGTCGAATCCAAGCCTGGTGAATGTAAATGATCAGATTTGCTTCAGAAGCACATTTCTGATCCAAGCTGAAACATTAATATAGACACAAACCTGTATATCACTTGAATACATTGGGTGGCAAGCTTAATCCCTCAAAAAAATGTAACTCCTCAAGGTGTGCACAGTTCAACTCTGTAAGTCATAGTCACAGGATACAAGGGATCCCAAAATCCTACTAGGTTCAAAAACTCTATGTACAAATTAATGGAAGGAAAAGGTATTAGATACAAATAAATAGAAAGACATTACTTCTAGATGCAAACATTCTGGAGAAACAAATGACTGGAAGAGTTAAACATGGAAGTTCTAATTTTCAGTTTGTCCTGCTCTTGAACTGCTTTCTAGTTACCTGCTGTTGATCACTCTCAGAAACTGATGGGCAAGGTGTGACCTGGTACAAAAAGCCTCATGTTGATTAACCCCCTCAGTAATCTTACACAGCACACAAGATGCAGGCAAAAGTCCAGAAACACCCAAAAAGGTTACTTGCTCAGTCATTATTTTCAATTTGTCCTTTGGAGATAAATGTCCATGTCCACTAATGAGTTACAGAGCCTAAGCTTCTGTCTTGAGAATGCAGGTGCTTGAAGACAGGGATAAATGTAATTCAGGTGGTAGCCTTTGAAGACAATAAATATAATGTTTTTTCTGTGTAGAACTTTACTTTTATTGCTGTATGTTAGCAGAGACAGCAATAATTAAAGTCTGCATTTAATTCTTGAGTATTTCTGTGATACTAAAGCACACTTGTGTCTTTTGTTTTCAAGTTTCACTACCAATGTAGGGTTTTGATTTGTAAATTTGTAAGTCTCATACAATACCTGCCAATAAATTTATAAATAATAGCTGATGCTAAAGACTACTTCCCTCCCATAAAGTCAGCTTATTTACTTGAAACTCCTGAAGGTCCAACTACTCCGTCTGGATCTTAACTTACAAATATTATGCTTGAAAAAGTCCCAAAGTGCCAAAAAAAAAAAAATAGCAAAATTGTTCTCAGGAAATCTGTAAAAATCCTGACAGCTGTAGAGTGCACTTGAGGATATGCCAGACTCAGAAGATTCCTTAGGAATTAGGCATATTCAGTCCAATTTAGGTGTCAGTTGGGGAATTTTAAGACAAAAATCTCTAATAATATGGAGTAATTAATATTTAATGTCGATGGGAAGTCTTACTGAAAATTACACTTTGGATGTCCCAAGAAGTTCCTTTATATCAATTATCTATAAATAGAACAACTATTAATAGAATGGATTTAATGGTAATCGTCTGTACTTTACTGTACTAAGAGTTAATTATTTTTAAACCATCAAGCTCATTTCAAAGAGGTAATATGGAATTGTTAAATTTTTAAAATGTGAAACAAAATGCATGAAGGAATTAAGCAAAAGAGAATAAATAAAATATAATGCATGTTAGTGTGTTGCAGTAATTTCTGAGAACATGTAAGAAGATTATTTCATTGGTTAATTATTTTCCATGGAAGCAGATGGAACACACTAACTTTTGCTAAAATTAACGGTTTTTGCAAAACCAGAAGTTATATGGTTTTATTCAATATGTTTGAACATATTTTGCTGAGCAGAAAATGAAATATCTGTAATACTAAGACAGTGGTTTCTAAAAAGTAGATGATGCTGGTAAAAGTGATAGAGACTATTTATTTAATATTTATTGGCTTTCTGTAAGAGAGTATTCCGCCTGGCATTTGCACTTAGCATATTTCACAATAACTGCTTTAGACACTTAAAAATAAGTTGAGTGTAACTATATAAATTACTGTGACTGATTTCTCTGGAGTCCCTTTGAGTAGTTATTCATTTATTACACTGTAATAAAGAAGACAGGTGTGATTCTTCCAGGGAGCTCCTTTGAGACAAAAAGGCTTACAAGCAAAATTCAGTATTTATACATATGCAAAATTTTCATATTTTCATATTTCTGGCTATAAATTTGCATGGAAAAAGCTGCCAAAGTGTGTGGTTGTATTTCAGATGCAGTTACTTCCAAATGTGAAAGAATGGAATACATGGGACAAATCTATAATCTTTACAAGATTATGTTAAAATTTAATACAAAATATCATTCATGTTTTGTAACTAAAATATTATATGTGGAAGGTCATAAATCAGGGTGCTTCTTCTTCCAGCTACATACTAAGTTCATATAATGTTGTTTTAAGTACTTTTATATTATTATTACCTTTAAACTGCATTTTTTTTCTGGTGCCACATGTTGTAAATAACCGACAGCTAAAGATAGTGTTAAAGTAAAATGTCACTTTCTTTATGTTAATCCAGGGTAGATAACATGTTTGATAAACCCCTAAAAGGTGTTATTCAAGTAAGTGATAAAACCCACCTTTGTTTGTACTCTTGTATGTCTTATCAACTCTGCAGACAGGTACTAGGTGACAGGGTGAGACTGAATGAGAATTGATCAATTTTCTGATTATAAAGTTTAGATAATTACCTTCCCCCAGGTCACTATGCATTTTCAGTCATAATGATGTGTGTTCAGACAGCAATTGATAGGATTTCATTGTAAGAAGGATCTCCAAAGGTGAGAATTTCCAATTAGATCATATTTAGGAAGTTCTGGAAATTTTGTTTTTAAGCATTTTTAACATCTTGCAGCATCGGTTTTAATGCCTTATTTTAATTTTAACTCTAGATATTTCCAAGATTCTATGGAAAATATTTGTACCTTAAAACATAAAAGAAAAGAACACAGCAGGTTGATTTAAAAATGTTAGTGATTTCAGCACCAGAAGTTAAGGGGGTGAAAAAAAATCTCCTGTATATCTATAATAAAACCACCTATGTGAAATCAAGAAAGAGATACATATATTCATGGATCTTACAGTCTTATATAGCAGATGTGAAGTTTTAGTTGGTTTTGAAATAGTTTATGACAGAATCAGTACTTTTTAAAGGTGACACACAGTCAGATGAGGTATATTGGCAAAACTCTACAAGTCTGTAATTTAATATTTTATTACTCTACTGGAATTTGCATAGAATTACACACTGGTAAATTTTAATATATTCACTTGAAACATGCTTCTTCCTAACAAGAGAAGGTTTCTTTTTAGGTATATTGATTCCAAGTGGTTTTTTACCTTTACAGGCACTTACGGGCACTTTTCTCATTGCTGTAGTAACTGACTCAGAATCACCTTCATCTAGACTGGATCATATCTTGCTTCCTGACTCAGCTTTCACAAATTATAGATTAGCAATCTTCCACACACAGTTTTCTTCCAAAGTGGAGTAAAGATAGTAATTTGCTTGGAATTGTCATCTAATCAGTAGTTAAAAATACGTAGGGAAAAAAAAAAAAAGGAGTTCCATCTTATTAATTACAAAGAAGGTAAGACAGGAGCTGTATAATAAGTTTCACAGGAATAGAGAATTTATGTAGTGAAATAAGTAGTAAAAATCTTTTATTGGTTACCTTGAAACATTTTAATATGCCAGAGTATTTCAGAACAGCATTGCAAATATTATATTAAAATATTTCTCAAAATTATATTAATTTGGGGGGTCTGTGTGTTTTGTTTTGGTTTTTGGGTTTTTTTTGAGAATGGGGGAAAGGACTGGTGAAGGGAAAAACCTGTTTATTATTAGAGGGATAGGGATTTAACAGTATCATTATTTGAGTAGGCAAAAAAAGCAATTACCTTCTAATGCACCTATGAAATGCTATGACATGAAGTACAAGTCTAAATATTCTGTTGGCAACAGTAGTGTTTGCACTGATTTTTATAGGCTGTGGACTGGGTCTAGACAGTCATGCACATATTACACATTTACTGACCTGATGAAATACTTTTAATGAGATGTTTTAATCATGACAGAAATATTAACTATGCACACCAAGGATATCTTTGCACAATTTCCTAATATCATTTAATATTTCCATATATAGGGACAATCTGGAATCTTGTGAATAAGAGCTTTCAAAAGCAGAATTAAAAATATTCATCACCCAAATTTATGTAGCACAGAGAAACTGACATCTGTATCCACTTACATGCATATTAAACAGCTTACTAATAAATACATTTTAAAATATCTCTATGTTTCAAGTTCTTTTTGGACTCTCTTCCTTTTTACACTGCACTGATTGCAGTGATATTCAGGGTGGGATGCCAAAATGGCAGGATGAGATTTCTTCCCACTAAGCTGTATGATAGAACGAAAGTGTTCAGAGAAATATTTTATAATTAATGCTGCCTGCAGAAAAAGGGCATCACGTCACTGTTCAGAGATGGCAGACTCTGTTTCACTGGCTAGACTACACAGCTATTATTGTGTACAATGCTGAGCACCTTAGTAACAGATATATCTGTATCAGTTGGGAGGAAAGGGGAGACATATATAATACTCCACAGATTAAGGAAGATGAACTCTTCTATTATATTTCCACAGGCTAGGCAGATTTCTGTAATTGGAACTGTATTATATCAATATTCTTTTAATTCAGTGGTCAGAACACATTTAAAGGGATAGTTGTTATATATGTAATACCTGTCTTCCTGTCATCCTCTGAACTGCCTCTCTTCATTAAATGTGTAGGTCCAGTGGCCTGTTCCTCTTCATTACCAGTTTCTCCTGTCCCCTCAATAATTCCATATCTCATACGGTCAACAATCTGATAACATAAACAGTCCAGCATGTGACTTAAGTAGAATACATTTATTTTACACTGCCGGCAGGGCCCAGGTATGTGTTTATTCATATACAAAAATTTACATGTATGATATAACTTTTTCTTCCTCAAACCCAAAAGCTAGGGAGTCATATGGAAGAATCAGAACACAAGGAAGAACTGTAGTAAAAGAATGTGTGAGAAAAGCAAGCTCATAGAAATTTAAATGATGAAAATAAATCTTCTTGAATTTCTGTATATTTGCACAAAGCCAAAGCTGCACCAAACAAATATTTGTTGGAGTCAATCTGATAGTGTTCAATCAATTTTTATGCTGATTTTCTTTTAAATATGGTCCCTGATACATACAGTGAAGTATAGACATATAAGAGACATCTGTGTGTAAATCTGATTTCCTAAATTTGTGTATTTGATTTTGTAATCAAACCAGCATTTTTCTAGCATAGATTTTATCCTACTAATTGTAATTTCTGTACTATGCTCATTATTACCCAGCTAGTGAAATTGTTCTTTTCTTTTTTTTACCCCATGTTTCCAGCTTGTCCTTTCTTTCACTTGTACTTGACAATAAATGACTCTTGGCCATGACTGTGAGTCTTGCTCTCAGTTGTTGTTCTATCATTGTAAGTATTTTTCTGTTGAACCTCACTTGGCTGTTTGTTTATTCTGTTGATTGCCAGCATTTGATGTTTTCCTTCAGATCATTTCTTCACTTAAATCCTGTGCCTGCTGGTATCTTTTTCATCTGTTATGCAGAGATTGGCATCCTTTTTTAAAAACTGGGCAAATAAACAAGCTCAAACAACCAACCCTCCTGTTTTATTTTGTGATCTTTCAACAGTGTTCTATCTAAATGGTTACATCTTTCTAATGGCAACCCGCTGTGACTATTCCTCTTTCATTTCCTTTCATTTATTGTTTATTTAATCTAAGCATACAGAGAGAATAGACACATTCTACTTTGTTACTCTTTCAACAATTTTTCCATTTTCTTCTGAATGATTATTGATTATATAATAGTCACTTTGATGGCATTCATGGCTAGGCTCATTTGCCAGCTTCCATGTCTGGCCAGTTTACAGAAACACAATATTTTTGGACTTCTGTTTTCCAGTGCTTTCACTTAACATAAATGGCCTGTGGGAGAAATGTCTCATCAGAGGATGTAATCATGGTGATAGGATGTCTGCCCTTTCTCAGATTAGAATGGGAGAAGAGACCATTCTAACTCCTGTTTATCCTTGATGGATGCTTCCCTTAACATTTTCAAAGGTTGATGCCTTGAAGGAAAGTAAAGAAAGAGAAGCTAAACTTAAAAGCTCAGAACCTGTTCTTTTTATTTCTCTGTGGATAACACCAGGAAGAGTTTTATTTATTCAAAGTAAGAAAAATGGAAAAGAGTACTCTGAAGGCATCTTGGTGGTCATTCTGTATCCCATCTAGTCAGTCACAGTTAAATGGATATTTAAGCTTTAAGAAATGTACTGGCAAGAAAGCCTGTCAGCAGTTCCAGATGGAGGCTTCCAGGCAGAATGTTATCCAGGCATAAGACAGCTACAGTCTTTTGGGAACAGCATTTACAAGCTGTTCATGCTGGTAAGATCAGAAAACCAAGTTTGATTCATGGTAAAAGCTCTAGGGCATGTTTATACTGTCTGTTTTACTGTCACTAAAGTATTAATCTGGGTGTTCAGGTTCAAAAAAGTGACCTAATGCCTTGAGTTAAGAAATTAATCTCAAATAACTAGAATAAGCTGCTGGTTTGTTTTTTTTTTTTGACATCCATGACTACTTGATGCACTGGAATCATTACATAAGTTTTAATTACCAAAGTGGATTTCAGTGTAAATGAGAAATATAAAAATATGTAAGAGTTGCAATGCTGTCTGATTTACTGGTTTGGAACAGTTGAATTAAAGTGCTTTTCTAAAGAACACAGTTGTGCTTTTACTTCATGTGACTGTCCCCTTATGTTATTTTCATTCATTCAGAGCAGTATAAGCTTCATTTAAGGATTCCTAAAACACATCTCATGGATTGTAAGTCATCTGTGAAGTGTTTGCATGTTCTGCAGAGGAGTGGCTCTTTATTCATGGTCAGCCTCAAGTGACCCAGCTGATTGCCAACACTTTATTCAAAATCAAATTCTTCTGGAAGAGCATCAGTGGTTGAGAGACTGATGATAGGAGCTGATCAGAACTCACTGCATCCTGCTGCCAGGGCATCAAGAGGCAGGCAAAACTCAGAACTCCCTAAATTAGATCCAAAATGTTCTTCCCGTCATTCATGCATGACAAGATTCTTTTGTTAAGCCTGTTTCAGGGACATCTCAGAGTCTATCCCTGAGTTTTGAGAGGTGGGGAGTTCCCAAAGTGATGTTCAATCTTAAAGCTTGGGGCACTGCAGAGGGGCTGAGCTACTGCAGCGTGTGTCCAAGACTGCAAACACATGCCCTGGTGAAGATCTGCTCTGTTCTGCTTTTGGCATCTTGTACATGCAAAATTATCCTGTGTGCAGGCATAAAAAAATCTATTTTTCTTTAAAATTTTGTGGTTTCATTTTGTAGATTCACATAAACATTTTGTAGTGGTTTGGTTCAAAATATCCATTACTTACTCATTTCCCCACTGTGAGATAAGAATTAGGAGAAAGCAAAGCAGGCACAAAACTTAAACAGCTGCAGTAGAAAGAAAAAGTTTTGTTACTAATAGAATTAAAAATAAAGAGAAATAACAAGAAATTAAAGCAAACCCCCTCCCCCTTTCCAGCACTTTCCTCCTTTTACCCAACTCACACAAAGGGTAACAGAACATGGGATTTTAGTCAGTGTTGCAGTTCTTGATAAGTCTCTTTCTTATGCTTAAGGGAAAAAGGGTTTTCTTCAGCTGCACATGGTTCCCAAACTGCCACCAACAGCCGACCTGCCCGGAAAGAAACAATCTGCTGTGGTGTAAAACATCTCTTCCATGAAAATCTCACAGTTCCTTCACACTGCCAAACATAGGCTATCAGATGGGGTTATTAATCTTTTTAAGGATGAATTACTTTGGCCTGAACACAATGGCCTTCTTCGCCACAAGTCTCTAAAAGCCTCTCAATGCTTCTATATAGCCTGGCATAGGCACTCTTCACAATCTTCACGGGCCACATGTGTCCCCCCATGTACTTCAAATGGATTAAAGAGACAAACAGTTTGTGATATCACAGTTTCTTACCATGGCATGCAAGAAGTTTTTTAAGCTACGCGCAAGAATCACGGCACCGCCCTCTTTTCTCCCGTCGCCATGTTCAGCTCCGTCTCACGTGACTCACTTTCTCTTTCTCTCTGACTCTGAAGCTGCCATGTTGAAGAGTGTTCTTGTTCAGGCTTTACAGTGGAGAAAGCCTCGCTCCCTTTGTGCTGCTGGCTGCATGGTGTCCTCTTCAGTTCAGCGCAAAGTGTGCTGGCTGCAGACAGGAGGCTCCGCTGACTCCCGCTGGCTCTGCCGGTTCCGCGTGGAGAGGAGAGGGACCCGCTGGTCCCAGGAAGCCGTGCCAGATGGGTTTAGCTGTGTGGCAGTCCTTGGCTTGTTTTAGCTGCCTGCGGCTCTGGGACAGTTTCCCCCCCAGTGACCCAGGGTCTGTGCCATGGCGTTGGGAAAGAGTGGGGGCAGGGACCCCGGCCTGGCCCGGAGGCTCAGAGACCCCCCCACCTTCCAGCAGGCGAGCTGGAACAAAAGGGGCATGCCCAGGAAAAGAAGGATAACCAGAACTAGAGGGGCCCTGCCTCTAGCCATGTAGAGGCCAGGGAAAACCATGTTTTTTTGACTGTGTGGATTCGTTGACCTGGTACATCAGAGCCACTAAAATATGATGCCTTGGTTGACACTGGTGCACAGTGTACAATAATTCCATCGCAACATATGGGGGTAGAATCTGTTTCTATTGCTGGTGTAACAGGTGGATCACAAGATTTGACCCTGGTGGAAGCTGAGGTGAGCCTGACTGGAAATGAGTGGAAGAAGCATCTCATTGTGACTGGCCCAGAGGCCCCGTGCATTTTGGGCATAGACTTCCTCTGAAGCGGGTATTTCAGAGACCCGAAGGGACTCAAGTGGGCTTTTGGAATAGCCGCTGTGGAGACAGAGGGCATTAAGCAATTGAACACTTTGCCTGGGCTATCAGAGAACCCATCTCCAGTAGGCCTTCTGAAGGTGGAAAACAACGAGTACCAATTGTGACCTCGACAGTGCATCGCCGACACTACCGGACAACTCGAGATGCTGTGATTCCCATCCACAAGATGATCTGTGAGCTGGAGAGCCAAGGGGTGGTCAGCAAAAGCCACTCACCCTTCAACAGTCCCATCTGGCCTGTGCGCAAGTCTGAAGGAGAATGGAGGTTGACTGTGTGCTGCAATGCCCGCCGGGTGGCTAGCTCAGGGGCCGGGCACTGGGCAATTGCCTTGCCTACCGCAGTAGCATAGGACGGGTGCCGAGGGAGAGCGGGAGGCTAAGCAAGGTCCAGGCAAGGCTCACTTTAGCCACCGATGGAAAAGGTGCAAGGAGAGCCAAAGCAACGAGGGACTCTTCTCAGGGGGACAGGAATGGGTTTATTGGAGCCCAGGAGAGAAGGGCTGAGAAGAGCCAAGAAAAGTCTCTGGCTTTCTATCCCACTGCTCAGGGTGGAGCAATCACAGAACATCAATAACAGAACAGACAAGGGGTGTTACATAGGTGGGGATACATACAACTTAACCAATGGGGAGAGAGGTAGGCAGAGAGGGTGAGCACGGGCCGATGGCAGAGTGATGTGGAAACCGAGGGAGGGGAGAGTGGTGGTCATTGCCGGCGTGCAGGGTGTCGCATCTTTCCTGCCTTGGCTAAAGAACTTTCTTGCCAGACAGCCTGAGGGGGTCTATGTTGTGGCGGGCAGCTATCTTAGGGTTCCTGGGCCTCATGAGAATTAAACCACTGAACTGTTTGTCCAATGGGGCCCAGGACACCCTGGCAAGAGCCATGGCTCACCGCAATGAAATATATTTTTCAATGGTACAGGGTTGCTAGCCACATTATAGAGGTCATATACCTTGAAGAAAATACCTCTATTGCATTTCTCAAAAAAAAGATGAATGAATTTCAGTTGTGTTCTCTGACCTAACCTAAAAAGTGAGAGGACTTTTTTGCCTCTAAGAAGCACGGCCATGTCTCACCTCAGCAATAGAGCTTTTCCAAATTACATTTACTATAGATTTTTCATATACCTGTAATTCATAGGCTTAATGATGTGTTTTGTTCAGTTGGGATGGCTGTGATGTACGCATTCTTAAATTAGTATCCAAATGGAATCTGGCAACATAATTCAGTATTTTCAATAATTGTAGAAAACTGTCACCTTGCAATATTTAACTTCTAAATTGCATAGTACAGGTGTTTCATTTTAAGTGAATAAAAACTTGTAGTAGTTATGGGACTCTATATTCACTCATAATACATTATTGAAGTTCTTTCTTAAAACTGGGGGACTACTCATGAGGTGAATGAACTGCTGTGTGAAGTCTCTGATTCTATAGGAATAGTTTCCAAAGAAAAATAATTTAAAAATATAATATTATCTTTTACTTCAAGATCCTTCTTGTTTAGGTAAGATGTTTTCCTGTAGCATTTTGGCTCCCTTAAAATCTTGTGAATCTACTTGAAATTTACTGCCAGTAGTTGAGGCTATTCCTCTGGAGAGATAGAATATATTTGCAAATACTTTGCTGCTGAAAGCTGTCTTCATATACTTAATCTAGTTTGTGGAGTCAATGGTTATTAAAGGCTGCTGAACATTTCTGTTTTATGTTAACCACCTCTGAGAAGGTGATGACATATGAATTTGATAGCCAGCAAGTTGGGAAAACCATCTGTTTATAATTTTTAATGCAATTTTGCAATCACTACCAGGTGAGTTTCTAGGAAGTATATTTTAAAAATATCAAGTAAATAAAATTACCGCAACAGAGGTGAGCTATAAAATCATTATTATTGAGTCAGAGGTTTATGAAGGAAAACTGGAGGTCAGTTTGTTCTAATATATTCTCCAAGGAATGCTTGTTTCCTAAGACTGTGCTGGAAACATTTAATAATCATTGACGTTATATGTGCTTGGTGGGACAGTTCTGGTGAGAGCCAACACAATGTTGCAAACTCATAGACATATCTCAAATCTCCTTTCAGATGTGAAAAACTGGAGGAAAAAAGAGAAAACCCAAACCAAATCACCCAACCACCCTCCCAAGCCCCAGCCAGCTGATAATTCCTTGCTGCTTGAAACAGAATAGGCATTCAGACATTCTGCAGGAAGAGATAGAAGGAGAAAAATTCAGTAATAAGCTATGTCTCTGAAAGTAAAGTTGAATAATGCACCTAAACGCTGGTGAGATGACTATCGAGTGTGTAGACAAATCTGACCAAGGTTGAAAACACCCTGTTCACTCACGGGAGGCACCTTCTGTCAGTGTGTTTGGGAAGCAAGCCAGGGAGATGCTGAGAACAAGGGTAAGCTCCAAGCCTGCTCATAAAATGCCCCACTGGCTGCCAGGAGGTGCCTCTGTGGGCTAAGAAAAGGAGTGCAGATGTGTAAATGGAGGCAGAACACGCACACCTCGCTGCAGGGACTAGCTCATGACTCGTTTCTAGGGTTTAATAAATGCTAAATACGTCTGTCACCTCCAGGCTTGAGGAATAAAGGTAAAGACTGTATTTTAAAGGCCCCTGGAGTGAGATTCTGTCTAAGTTAAGAGATACAAGGTAATTAGGCAGTAGCTTTAAGAGGACTGCTTCATTAACAGAAGGTTAGGTCGACTTTTGCTTTCCAAGATTCATTCAGGGCTCACTTATCTCTTTGAAGTGTAGAGGGAAAGGAGGGATGCCCAGGCAATCCCACTCCCCCTCTCTCCCATCCCCACATATATTCCCACTCTTCACTGTAGCCCAGAGTGAGGGTGCAGGAGTCCTGTATTTGCCTCCCTTAGCTGAGGGCACATTTTAGACTCTCCTAAACAGGGTAGCTGTAGGTTAGTCCTGATGAGGAAGTGGTTTACCTTTTCTGTTGAAGCTCTCCCACAGATTAATGAAGAATTTAAGGTTAACCTTGTCAAAGATTGCATAATTAAATGAGGTTTTCTGGAGGTTTAATGCCTTACGTCAGATTATTATAGTCCATATTCTGGTTGGCACTGCCAGCTCTTTGAAGTATTTACATATAAATGTCATTGGATAAAATTAATGGGGTTTTTTTTCTCAAGGAAAGTGAGAGGGGAGGGCAAGCACAGAAGAAATCCAAAAAGCCTGAAGAGCACTTCCAACCCCTGCCAATTAGGAAGGAAACAATTCCACTAATGGTGCCTTATATACAATGTAAGACATTTTCTGTGTTTTTGAAAGTACAAAGTAATTGACAGCTATAATTATATTTAGCCATATGATTCAAATGAATAAAACCCCATGACTGCAGTACAAGGTGTCTTGCAAAGAGAGTAGCTGTTAAAAACAAATTGGCCTGCCAGTGCGAGTTATTGAATTTAGGACCTTACTTACAAAGATGGAATAGCTAATGAGAAAATGCATGTTCTGGATCCAAGGTGATGTGCCCATACCATATGAACACTGCGGTCCTGGCTGAAAATGTTTTGTCCAGAAAAAGGTGCATGATTTTGTCTTTTGTTCAGGACTTCTCTGATGAAAGTACTTACTAAATAAACCTGTATGCATGAGTGGATGAAGGCAGTCTGTCCTTAAATCCTGAGTCTTTGAATTCACACACACATGTTGAGACCTAAAGATATACTTTAATAAACTATTAAGCCAGGCAATTAAAATATATCTATTTATGGTAGTTACAGTCTAATTGTCAGCACTGATGGTAAGATAGTTTCTAGATTGTGGGAGAAGCATTATATCCTTCTCAATAACACATTAATAGCACAACAACAAGCCCTGATGTGTACAGGCTTGTTTTCCTTGGAGATCCTTGTTTTCCTTAAAAGATCACAGAGCTCTATCCCATATGTAGTATCTCTTATATACTATGTATTGCACGCTGAACAATGCATGCAGTCAAAGTTCAGTGGATTTTTTTTATAAATAACATTTATATATATTATTACAAAAAATATTTATTTGAAGTTTGTTTGGAATTATTTATTTTGCAGCAGAGAAATCAAACCTTATGGGGAAAAAACCTGACAGTGCATCCAAATCCAGTTTAATCTCTTTATCAGCTCTTTCAAATTTTTCCACTGATAGCTGAAATGGAGAAAGATAGAAGATATTGCTTTTATTACAAGCTTGATGGCATTGTCCTCTGTGTTTAGAGATTACTTAGAAATTTATGTTATTTGTAGGTTTTTAAAATTTTCTTTATTTAAGAAAATTTCCTTATGTATATTCTTCCAATAGCCCTTGGTTTGATCACTTGTCAAAATACATACTAAATTATTGAAAACTGTGTAGCTTCTCTAGGTTTTTCCCTGTGATCTTGGCTGGAATTTAGCTTTGGGGTTTTTCTTATTTTTTGAAGTTTCTATTTTATCTTGCTGTGAAAATATGAAACAAACACTAAGTATTTGCTAATTCCTTCATTTTGTCTTAAAACACAAACCAATTTTGGCTGTAATTTTCTTAGGTTAAATGACTATCATAATGAGAAGAGGCAATTAATCCTAATTTCAAATATGCAGGGAAGCTGTAATGGGTTGGCCCCAGCTGGATGCCAGGCACCCAGGAAAGCCTCCCTATCAGTCCCCTCCATAGGTGGACAGGGCAGAGAAAATACAGTGAATGGCTCATGAGTTAAGGACTGGGAGAGATCACTCACCAAATATTGCCACAGGCAAAACAGCCTTGAGTTAGAGCTAATAATTGAATTTATTATTAACAAAATGAGAAGAGGACAATGACAAATAAAATAAGACCTTAAAAACCCGTTTTCCCCCCCCTTCCCTCCTTCCCAGCTCTGCCTCGCCCCTGAGGCGCAGAGAGATGGGAATGGGGGTTATGGTCAGTTCATCAGAGGTTGTTTCTGCTCCTGCTCAGGGAGAGGAGTCCTTCCCTGCTCCAGTGTGGGGTCCCTCCCATGGGAGACAGTTCTCCACAAACTGCTGCAGCGTGGGTCACTCTGCCACAGGGTGCAGTCCTTCAGGCACAGCCTATTCCAGCATGGGTCCCTCCCAGGGTCATAAGTCCTACCAGAAAACCTGCTCCAGTGTGGACTCCTCGCTCTGTGGGTCTGAAGGTCCCTGCCAGGAGCCTGTTCCACACAGACTTCCCACCAGACCACAGCCTCTTCTCAGGCATAAACCTGCTCAGGGTGGGTCTCCTCCATGGGCTGTGGGTGGATTTCTGCATCCCTGTGATCCTCCATGGGCTGCAGGGACACAGCTTTCTCACCATGGGCTGCACCACGGGCTGCAGGGGAATCTCAGCTCTGGTGCCTGCAGCACCTCCTGCCCTCCTGCTGCACTGACCCTGGTGTCTGCAGAGCTGTTCCTCTCACATGTTCTCACCAATAACTTTTTTTTCTTCTTAAATGCATTACCAAAGAGGTGTTACTATCATTCTTGACTTGCTCAGCCTTGAACAGTGGCACATCTATCCTGGAACCATCTGGCATTGGCTCCGCTGGACATGGAGGAAGCTTGTGTCAGCTTCTCACAGAAGCCACCCCTGTTGCCCTCGCTACCAAAACCTGGCCACACAAATCCAATACTGAAGCCAAAGAAAAATGTCTCAGTGCGTTCTTGTGAGACTGAATAGTGGAAAATATGAAATGTTAAGTATTTACACATCTGTAAAGGCCTATATTCCATAGTTTAAATTCAAGTGAGATAGTGGTCAGGTGAGATAACATCCAGAATTCCCAAATGGAAAAATTAATCTGGCATTTTTAATAGAAGATACAGGGAACAAGAATATAAATCCCCAAAAGATTTCTTTTGTTTTATAAAGTAATCAGCACATAATAAGTCTGCAAAAAAAGGACATATCCCTACCTCCTTTAAGTTAAACTGAAAAAAACAACACAATAATCTCAATTAAAGGAAAATAAATCTTAATATTTATCTGTCAGAATGGTATCTGATAATTAGTCGTTCCAACATTTCCTAACAGGTTACATTTTAGTGACATTAAGCTAATTACTACTTACAAAGGAATGTGTTTTACAAAGGTAATTGCCAAACTATTCTATCATCACTGAAAATGAGAATTAAATCTGTTCTTATTAAACCTAGAATGTAATACCATTTTTGACAATTTAGTAGCCTATTTCTATTTTACATTAGCCAGTTTGTAAGGACATAAAGAAAAGGTATACTTATTCCAATATGACAAATGCCAACTTCCAATAACTCTTCCTCAACTTTCCCATTTATTATTAATATTCATATATGTGTATTAATGCATCCACCATAAATATATTGAGGTGTCTTTTTATGTTAGGCATTAATAAATATTTGTTAGAATTGTGGTCTATACTGTTTCAATGTTTAGAACATCACTATGCTTTAAAAAACTGTGTATATCTTGTTTCAGAACTGTTCATGTAGCTAAAGGATACTATAACAAGTAAAATATAAAATTACTTTAAATAATATCCTGCAATGTCAGCCCAGCTATCACAGTCAAATTTAATTCTTCTTGTGAACTGTAATTCCTAAAGGTCTTGTAAGTTAAATTTAGTCAGTGAATTATGTCTGGACATCTACATTAACTTCAAATTAAGCTGTTGCTGACACTTGAAAAGTACTTTGACTTTGGAGCATTTTGTTGTGTGACTATAATTTAGAAAGCAATTCTGTTGCTAGTGCATTAGACAGAATAAAATTTAGAAATCTCTTTAGTCTTTTAGTGAAAAAAAGGACTACGATATTTTATTTTGATCAATAAACTAAGAAAAAACAGGCAAGAGATTTGCAATTAAAAAATAGCACTTTTGCATTATTAATTTACAGAATTAAATTAGCTTAAGTTTTCCAAATTTTATGAAACTTAGTAACAAATGCTGTCTGTGAGAAGACAAACTCCTGGTCCAATTTTTTTTCATGCTCTGTTCATCTGAAATACTGCAGACTGTCAGAAAATAACTTTCATTGTTAATCTTTGTGGTTACGCTACAGAATGTTTACGACAAAATTTCAAATGCTTTATACCCTGCATATATGCATGCATAAAATATATATATGTATATATGCATATATTTATATTTATTATTTATCTCTATCTTTATACTTATGCACCAACTTAAAATTGAATTTAGGAATTCATTTTTCCAAGTAATTTTAGCTGAAGCATATTGCTGTGTCCTTTTTTACTGTGGTGGAAGTAGTATTAAACTCAAGGAAATTGTATCTGCAAAGAAATCCCCGAATATTTCACCTTCATAAGAGACTTACTTTAGTGAAGCTCTTTTCTTTCTTTCCTCTCTCATTTTCCAGTGTGACTTTTCTCTGTTTTCAAAGAAACATTCCTTTCCTGAATATCTTTTAAGATGTGCTTCAAGCTGAATGCTATTTTGACTCTTTGACAAGGGCAATTTCAACAGCTGTCATTTTTTCCAATCCAAACTCCAGTTTCTGTGAAAACCCTGCATCTTGTTTTTTTATGTTACCTTAAAAAATTATCTTATTATTTTTATGGTCTTTACATCACCTGTCCTTTACTGTACTTTCAACAGCAGCCACAAAGACATTACTAAACCATCCTTGCAGACACACCAAATGTCTGATTACTGCTGGTAATATGAAAAATTATTTGCCCTCATGGGTAGTCTGAGTTTGACATTTCCTTTTCAACCCACACCTCTCCTTAGAAAAAGAAGCTAAAAAAAAAGCTGAAGTTACTGAAACAGAAAAGATGAATTCCCAACATGTGAGTGAGGGTGGGTCTTGGCACTGTAAGCTGACATGTTTGAATGGGATGGCAGTGAGTCTGCTGTCTTAGGAAAAATTAGACTCAGAATATCTTGAGTTTGAATGGACCTACAAGGATCATCAAATCCAACTCCTATCCCTGCACAGGACCATCCCCAAGAGTCACAGCACGTGCCTGAGAGCATTGTCCAAATGCTCCTTGAACTCGGTCAGGCTTGGTGCTGTGACCAATGCCCTGGGGAGGGTGTTCCAGTTCCTCTGGGTGAATAAATTCTTTCTAATATCCAGCCTAAACCTCCCCTGACACAACTTAAGGCCATTCTCTCAGGTCCTGTCACTGGTCACAATAGTGAAGAGATCAGTGTCTGCCCCTCTGCTCACCCTCATGAGGAAGCTGTACAACACTGTTTGACAAACTATGCAGGTTACTCTTTGAAGCACAAGCACACTCTGTGTAATTGCTCCAGCACGTACAGTGCTGCAGGACTTCTTTCAAGTTCAGATCCCAAAACTTGAGTGAAGTAGGCTTCTGCAAGGATTTGTGCTGACCTCCCAGTGAGGAGAAGCATTAAAGTAAAACTACCCAAGGTTAAGATAGTTTGAAGATGACTTTTGCAAAAACAAGCACTTAGCTTCTATAATGAAATTCTTTTGACCTGAAAATAACCCCCAAATGTTATTCATATGATTAGCACCATATATGCACCTTAAAGCTGTAAGTTTTATGATAACAATATGAAAAATTTATTTAAAACAAAGATACTTCAATAGCCTCTGTTTCCTTTAAATTGGATTAGACAAAATACTTTGTCCCTATTGCATTGTGTATTGCTTCTATTAATGTTAGATTATCTATATTAATTTTAGGATACAATAGTTCCATTTGGAAGGGACCTGGAATGATCATCTAGTCCAAATTAAGATATTCATCAGCCTTAAAGTATTTTTATTTCTTTGTTTCTGGTTCCTTTATTAATTTGAATTAATTTTACTGCTATTTTGATTCTTTTTACGAGGATAGGCTGAAAATTAAATTTTATAGTAGAAATTCAAGAACAATTCTCTAATAGGCACTAAAAATATTTTAAAACTCAAAATCATGATTAGTGTACTGTATACAAAAAGGAAAAACAATGTTTTCCTTAAGGACCCAGTTAAATTTTTTACTAATGTAATGCCATTTACTTCAAAGTAATAGAAGACTGATAATTCCTATGAAGTTGAGAAAAAGTGAATTTTTAAGTATCTCATAAATAGCCACCCAGCATATAATTTTCACATCTTTTCTTTCCTCTCCCCATCTGACTCAGTTATTCTTGGGCCAAGTGCTGATTAATGTGATTTCCAAAAGTACAATGTACAAAATTATAGCATTTTCCTAAAACAGTGATCAGTGTGCTGAAGGATACAAGCTGGAAGAAAGAAGTAATAGTGGGGATGAGAAAACATTTTGAAAATTAAACATGATTTGGATTTGCTGTCATTGACTTCAGGCAGTTAACTAAACAACATAAAATTCTGCTGTAGGGGTTGAGACATCTGTCATACCCAGAAACTTTAAAATGGACATTCGAAAGAAATGAAAATAATAGAGAATAGAAAAGATAAAGAGAAGAAAAGCCTTCTTCTGTAAAGCTTTGCTTCATATAGGCAGGGCAAACTGCTTTATTTGGAAATACAAAAAATTGAAAACAATATAAAAAGTGAAATGAGTTTTTAAAGTGACTGCATTTATCTTACTATGATTGGTATATTGGTAACATAATATTTATCAGCTGGGTTTATTCTTGATAGGTACCTTGTAAAGGCAAGTTTTTAAATTCAATCTGTGGATTTCATAATTTTTTGCATTCTTAAATCATCCCAGTTTTTAGGAGGCACTAAGTGAACTTGAGAAATGTAGGGCAACTTCCATTTTTTTGTTGTTCTTTTTGTAGGGTTGAAGAGTCTGCAGGTTTAGGAAAGGAGGGATGAAGAGAAGAGGGGAAGAAGAAAGAGAGAGGGAAGGAGGAAAGGGAGGAAAAGAAAGGAAGGAAGAAATATAGGAAGGGAGCTGTGAGTAGCACTCACTCACTGAACAAGCTAATAAAAGCTACTATCACAGATATTTTTATAGTTTTTGTTCCAAAAGCACAGACAGACCAAATAAATAAATAGGGCAAATAAGTCAAGGTCAATTGGAGCAGAATCTTGACATGGCAAACAAAGTGTTTTAAATCAGAATGTAGGTAATCTTAATTGTAATACAATGAAATGAAAATCACTCCACTGGAACACACAAGAGCCAGAAAGAAGAGGGCAGTCAGGTCACAGTACATGATGTTATAAATTTACTAGTAGGTTTCAAGATGAATCGCAGCAGTAGGAACAAATAAACGACAAGGAGAAGAATATCCTGTTGGAGTTCAACCTTTTATACTTTTTAATTTAACAAAAAATTAAAGAAATTCAGAAGGTAACTTGGGTGATAGAATTTATCATGAATTAACTAGAGTTATCCTGGTATTTCAGCAATAATAGCATACTTAGCAGGAGCTTAAAGGGTATGTTTTGGTGGTACATATATAAGAGTCTGGTACATATATCTTTATTTTGCCATTTTAACTTTCAGACGAATTAGAGGAATTCTACTACTACTTCTATATCTGCAATATATTTAGGCCAAAGCATACTGATTGTGCTTGGGTTTTAAGTTTTACAATGATTCAAGATTCCTAGACAAAAAATGTCCCTTGTGAAACACAAGAGTTTCTCATCCATACAAGTCTCTGTCCTCATGATGGCATCTCCTAGGGTTGCATGCTGCAGAAGGTGTGGGATATACTTCTTGATCACTGCTGTTTCTAGTGAATACCTAGCATTTCTTCTAGTGTAAATTCCAGTCAGGAGGACTTTCCATTTCAGATCATAAAAGCCATAGATTTATTTTGATCTCTTCTTCATTGAAGCAAAGCCAGCCACATATTAATTGTCTGTGTTACCAAAGCCATTTCTCCATGGTGTCTACTACAGCAGCTGGCATGTGTTTTATCACTGGTTTCAGAGGAAGTACTTCTGAAAAAATAGAATTGACATGTTCACATAGGGAATCCATGTGCCACAGGTTTTCACAAAACATAAACGCTGTGTAGCTTGCAATTTTCATTTACTCTTTCAGATATATAAAATATAACAAAAAATGGCTGTATCACTTCCATGTCTATAAATTATGCTTCATCTCTCCAAAATCAGGGAATAACAGCCAGGGGTTCAAAGAATAACAAAAACATCTTTACTTGCCTTGGAGAGGGCCGTTTTTATAATTTTGACCTTCATTAAAAATGTGAGCAACTCAAAAGCATATTTTTCAACTTATGGCACATTTGAAAACAGGTGGTTACATGATTGTATTGCATATAGATAACTAGCAGTAAATTCTGAACACTGAACATCTGAAGTAATTTAAAAAAGAGGAAAATAAATATTGCAAAATTTCCTTAATTTGCCTCAGAAATATTTCTGATGCTAAATTTGTAGAAGATAGAATACGATTTTTGTAAAACAAATTTATCTAGAATTTTACTATCAAGATTATCCATCTAAGAATACTGTCAAATACTTATGTACTTAGGAAAATACCTAAATAGTTTTATTTTTAACCATAAATGTATTTCTAAAAAAGCCCCTCAATTATAAATGTGCCAAGTAAACAACTGAGTCAAAATAGTAAATAAATTGAATAATCAACTAATTCATTTGTATGTGGTATACTACCTTAGATACTACATTGATTAAAGGGATATATTTTTTAGAAATTGAATATAGTTGCAAAATGGAGAAAATTGTGGGGTTTAATACTCTTGGAGATGGGAGGAACATAGAAATTCTGAATTTCAAAATTGTATTAGACTTTGTGGCATGAAATAAACAGACCAGAGAAAACAAAATTCCTTCCAAATTCCGCCAAAAGACCATGGGGAAAAAAAGTTCCTGGAATAGTTTAAATACAGTTGTATGGAAGCCCTTGTGATTTTGTTATTTTAAATGTGTAGATGAGCAATTTCTCAATATACTCCATTCAACAATGTTGTGATGTGTTCTTAGTGAGATCTTTTTCTAAAATTCAAAGTATTTTAGTTGGTTCTTCTGCTCTTGTGCTACATTAAAGTCATTTAAAAGCTAAATATTCAGAAAAGAATAATAAAATCATAGAACCATTTAGACTGGAAAAGACCTCAGAGACCACCAAGTCCAACCATTAGCCCAGCACATCCAAATTCACCACTAAACTATGTCCCTAACTGCCACATCTACACATATAAATACCTCCAGGGGTGGTGACTTTGCCACTTACCTGGGGAGTCTGTTCCAGTGCTTAATCACCCTTTCCATGATTAAGTTTTTCCAAATATACAATCTAAACCTCTCCTGGCACAACTTTAGGCCATTTCCTCTTGACCTGTCACTTGTTACTTGATATAAGAGACTGACCCCCTCCTTTTAGGCAGTTGCAGAGAGCAATGAAGTCTCCTCTGGGCTCTCCTTGTCTCCAGGCTAAACACTCGCAGCTCCCTCAGCTGCTCCTCACAGACCCTTGTGCTCCAGACCCTTCACCAACTCCATTGCTCTTCCCTGGACCCACTCCAGCTCCTCAATGTCTTTCTTGTTGTGAGGGGCCCGGACCTGGACACAGCACTCGAGGTATGGCCTCACCACTGCTGAGTATAGAGGGACAATCACTGCCTTGGTCCTTCAGGCCACACTACTGCTGAAAGAGGCCAGGATGCCACTGGCCTTTTTGGCCACCTGGGCACACGCTGGGTCATGTTCAGCTGGCTGTTGACCAGCACCTCCAGGTCCTTTTCCACTGGACAGCTTTCCAGCCACTCCTCCCCAAGCCTGTAGTTCTGCATGGAGTTGTTTTGACCTCACACAATTGACCTCGGCCCATGAGTCCTGATCTCCTGGTTGTCCTGCACATGCTGTGTGATGGCATTCCAGATGATCTTCTCCATGACCTTCCCCAGCCTCAAGGTCAGACTGACAGGCCTGTAGTTCCCTGGGTATTCTTTCTGGCCTTTCTTGAGGATGGGTCTCCCTTTGCTAACTTCCAGTCATCTGGGACCTCTCCTGTTGGTCAGGACTGCTAAGAAATGCGGGAAAGTGACTTGTTGAACACTTCCACCACTTCCTTCAGTACACTTGGATGGATTTGATCCAACCTGATAGAATTTTGTGTGTCTAAGTGGTATAACAGGTCACTGACCATTCCCTCCAGGTTTAGGAGAGCTACATTCTGCTCCCCATCACTTTAAGATACAAAAGTACCTTAACACTTCATTTTTATAGTTTGAAAAATTCTCTTAACCTTTTTATTTGAAAAAAAATCGTATACTTCTGTAAATAGGCAAGGATTTGAGATAACTGACATAAATACATATGAGAATATGAATGCTGCCCTTTAGTTGGGTTTTGATATTTTTGGTTTGATGTAAACCATTTAGACATTGACCCCGAAACAATCACAATTCTCTGCTTGATTCCTGTAGTAACAAACAGGCTCTCCAAGCCAAATTTAATAAAAAAGAAAATCTCATACTAAATATTCAAAATACAGTCATCCTTGAAACTGTGATTCATCTTGCCTTTCTCTGGCATGCATTTTAGGGTGGGGTAAATTCTTTCATTTTTGTTAATGATGAATGTGTATGGATCTCAGACACTTGTCTTGAATCAGATACCTGATTCAGGTGTTGGTATCATATAGCATGCTTCTTAGTGTATAAAGCCACAATTTTAGTTTTTAGGGTTTTACGTGAGAGTGAATTATTGTTGTTTTTTATTAGTCGAAAACATACATTTTATGAATAAAATGTTTTCAGGGGAGTTTTGGAGTAACACCCCATTATATTTTCTAAGGACTGACATGCTCAGGTCTCCACTGTAAGAAAAGTACTTCTCTTTCCAGCTTCTAACATCTTTTCATCCTCCTTAATTGATTCCTTACTTTTGAATGACTAAATATTGGAGTGTCATAGAGAAATGTAAATTATTTTGCTTTTGAGAAAAAAAAATGGTGAAGCAGCTAATGGAAAGGTCCCCACCATGAAGAAGTTACAATTTAAACTCAGATGTGACACAAAAAGAGGAAAAAATAAACAAGAACAACAACAACAAAAAGATAGAAGTGTGACTATAACTTTCATAAAGTATTATGCAATTAGCTGTCAGACATGTCTGTGTTTCTGATTGCTGAGTGCATTTGTTCTTTTAATAGAAGATTTTGGAAGAAAGGTTTTAGAAGTAGTTTGAAAGATGGAGGAAAAAGGTCTGTAAATGGGAATTCAGATTCCATGAATCTGAGACAGCTAGAAAGAGAGCATGAAAATAAAATGGTAGAAGAAAATTAAAGCAGTGTTGAATTCGTGTCCTTAGAAGACATAGAAGACAAGGCCAAAATTATAGGTTAAGGCTGAGTAATTTGGGTCACTAAGTGTCAAGAACAAGGAATTTGAACTTGTCCTAACAGAAGGATATAGTTATGGATGATGTAATTGCAGCATCACATAAACTGTGGAGTTGGCCACATTTTATGCCATAAATTACATTAGTATGTCCTGAATCTCTTGACTGAGGTCGAAGACAAAGGGAAACTATATTGCTTAGTTTTAATAAGTGGATTTTCATCTATATAAAAAATCAATGCAAGATAAAGTTGTTGACGTTGATTGACATTTATAATTTTTTGGCATCTTTAGATACTTTATTGCCTATTTTCTTTGTGAGATCATTATGTCAATGGATATGAATCACTATTTCCTGTCCAAAGTACAAACTGAATAGCTAAAAAGTAAAACTGAACTAGCTATTTTTCCATGGTTTTCCCCTTTCTGCATTTTTAGTTGGACTCAGTTTCTCAACACTGTTTTTTCTGCTTCAGTGAAAAAATCATACAGCTTTTGCTAATAAATGAAAAACTATTATGACCTATTGCAACTTGCCAGTTAGGTTTCTGATTTTTGCAGTATAGTGGTTCTTAAAGATCAAGATTTCCACCTCATAGTTCAATGTTTGAGCAAATGAGTAGAGGGAAAAAAATAAGTAAACATTATATAGCAGCTGTATAAGGCATATTGGTTTCCTTCACTTGCATGTCAAGTTTTGCTTAGGGACAGCAAGTGCAAAATCAGATTTCTTTCCTGTTGGGAAGTAGAATTATTGGGATCAATAAAAGAACTGTAGCAAGAGCCTGCAAGCAAAAGGCCTGTGTGTGAGGAAAAAACTCTCCATGAGAAGATTCTTGTGTGAGAAAAGGCCTGGGGAACAAAGAGGGAGGTGAAGACTTGCAGCTGTTCAGATAAGACCCAGAGAAGGGAAGTAAACATTGAATTCTTTTAATCATAACATAACTAATAGAAACTTGCCAATGTAAGTCCAATTAGGTAGAAGTAGAAATGTGCTTTGATAAGTTTTAAGCCACTTAAGAGTTAACAAGCTGGTATACTATATAAGTGCCTTTGGATTGCTAATAAACGGAGTTTTGCTCTTATCAACCACATTGGTTTCGGACTGCTTCTCTCCCCCCGCCGGGGCCTGCTTTCTCCCTTTTACAATTCCAACACTTTCCCACTTGCTATTGTTTACCAATATACAATATATCCAATATGTATTAAGAAGAAAAGAAGGGTAGTAGTGGGTGACTCTCTTCTGAGGGGAATTAAAGTTCCTGTGTGTCAGCTGGATCTATCCCACAAGGAAGTCTGCTGCCTCTCTGGGGCCTGGGTGCAGGATATCACCAGGAGACTCCCTGAACTAATTCTGCCCCCTGGTTATTAACCACTGCTGGTTGTCCAGGTTGGCAGTGATGAGGCTGATAATAAAGGTACCAGGGTAATTAAAAAGGGCTTCAAGTCTCTGGATTGATTGGTTAATGGGGCAGGAGGGCAGGTGGTGTTCTGCTCATTTCCTTCAGTAGCAGGAATGAATAACGAAATGGAACAGGAAAACCCATGTTATCAATAAGCAGCTTAAAGACTGCTGCCATCAGCACAATTTTGGTTTTTTTGATCATGGGGAAATTTTCATGGCACCAGGCCAGCTAGAGTCAGGTGGGCTCCATCTATCTAGCAAGGCCAAAAGGATTCTAGGCCATGAGCTGGCAGGGCTGGTTGAGAGGGCTTTAAATTAGGTTTGAAGGGGGAAGTGGATGAAACCAGGCTCTCCAGAGATGAGCCCAGGGGTGGTAAGCCAGAGTGAGAGGTGAAATCAGCATCCCAGCTGAAGTGCATGTACGCTAATGCACGCAGTGTAGGCAATAAACAAGAGGAAGCCATGGTAGAGCAAGAAAGCTATGACATAGTCACCATCAAAAAAACGTGGCAGGATGACTTGCATGACTGAAATGCTGCAAGGAATGGTGAAACACACTTCAGAAGAGACAAGAGAGGGAGAAGAGGTGGAGGGATGGCTCTGAATGTTAGGGAGGTTCTTCATGGACTTCATGGAAATTGAGATTAATCATGATAAGGTTCAGTGACTATGGGTAAGAATCTGGGGAAAGGTCAACAAGGCCAAAATCCTGGTGGGAATCTTTTATAGACCGCTCAACCAGTATGAAAAGGCAGATGACTTACTCTTTAAGCAGCCGGAGGATGTTTCAAAATTGCCAGCCCTTCCTCTTGCAGGAGACTTTAACCTGCTAGATATCTGCTGGGAACTCAACACAGCAGAGAAGAGGCAGTCTAGGAGGTTCTTGGAGAGTATGGAGGACAGCTTCTTGTCGCAGCTGGTGTGGGAGCCTACCAGGGTGAGGGTCTGATAGACCTTCTCTATTTAGAAACAGAGAAGGGCTGGCGGGAGATGTGGTGGTCCGAAGCCATCTGGGATACAGTGACCATGAGATAATAGAGTTATTTGGTGAAACAAGGAAGGGCATAAACAAAAATTCTATACTGGACTTCTGGTAAACAGACTTCGGCTTACTCAAGATGCTGATTCAGAGAATACCTTGGGAAACAGCCCTTAAAAATGAAGGGGTCTAGGAAGGCTGGGCATACTTCAAGAAAGAAATCTTGAAGGCACAAGCAGGCTATTCCTATGTGCCAGAAGATGAGCTGGTGGGAAAAACAACCAGCCTGGCCAATATGAGGTTTAACAAGGCCAGGTGCCGGGTCCTGCACTTTGGCCACAACACCCGCCTGCAGTACTACAGGCTGCGGACAGAGTGGCTGGACAG
Organism: Aphelocoma coerulescens; assembly: GCF_041296385.1. Taxonomy (NCBI): domain Eukaryota; kingdom Metazoa; phylum Chordata; class Aves; order Passeriformes; family Corvidae; genus Aphelocoma; species Aphelocoma coerulescens. Next base: position 102,573,583 of record NC_091016.1, read on the forward strand.
TGGCCAGGCAGAAAGAGACCTGGGGGTACTGACTGACAGCAGACTGACTGACAGCAGACTGACTGACACTGAGCTAGCAGTGTGCCCAGGTGGCCAAGAAGGCCAATGGCATCCTGGCCTATATCAGGAATAGTGTGGTCAGCAGGACCAGGGAAGTGATTTTTCCCTGGTACTCAGCACTGGTGAGACCACACCTTGACTGCTGTTTCCAGTTCTGAGTCCACCAATTGAGGAAGGATGTTGAGATGCTGGAGGGTGTCCAGAGAAGTGCAGCAGAGCTGGTGAAGGGCCTGGAGCACATGTCCTGTGAGGAGCAGCTAAGGGAGCTGGCATTGTTTATCCTGGAGAAGAGGAGGCTCAGGGGAGACCTTATCACTCTCTACAACTGCCTGAAAGGAGGGTGTAGCCAGGTGAAGTTTGGTCTCTTTTCCCAGGCAACAAGTGACAGGACAAGAGGACACAGTCTTAAGCTGCACCAGAGGAGGTTTAGTCCAGACATTAGGAAGAAGTTCTTTGTAGAAAGGGTGATTGGGCATTGGAATGGGCTGCCCAGGGTGGTGGTGGTGTCACTGTACCTGGAGGTTTTTAAAAAAATATTGAATGTAGCACTTAGTGCCATGATCTGGTTGACAAGGTGATGCTAGGTCATAGGTCAGACTTGATGATCTCAAAGGTCTTTTTCAACCTACTAGATTCAACTTACTAGATTCTCTGATTTGTGTATTTTCTTCAAGCATAATTTTTCTAATATAGTTTAAATGTTTCTGTCTACTTTTAGACCTTCCTAAGACAATCTGAAACAGTCATCTGTTTTGCACATCTGAAAGTTTGAATGCATTTTACCACTGGTATGCAGTACCTTGACAGCACATTGGATGCTGCTATTTTATGTCTGTGGGAGTGAGAAATGAAAATGCCAGTTTTATGACAACATGATGCATTGATTCTACTCACATGAATATCATTAATGTCATACTCTGCCTTCTTGTCTTGGCCAAATTTTGTTTTCAGCAAAAACAAAATAATGTAATTCAGATTGTTTTTATTTGAATGATGCAGTGTTTCATTCTTTTTTTTTTTATTTTCCTGCAATCCTAATAAAATCTGCATTGAGTGCTAAAGAATGAAGACTACTATTCAAGGGTATGCATGCATGTAATGGAAATTGTCTTCTATGCAGTATTAATGTTGAGGTCATAGGCACAAAAAAACAAATCAGAGTTTTCTTGACTGTTTGTTTTTTTTTTTTTTGTAAAAATATGTAGATTTTTCAGTCCCAAAAATCTGTCTACCAACATTTTTTAGGAAAATATACAGATCCATGTTGAACTTTATAGTAGAATCTAGTCAGACATATAAAATATCCAGACAACAAGATCTAGTTGTTTGGTAACTGTAATACTCAGAATGGGTTCTAGATCCTATATGCCCCAGAGAAATTATTTGATCTTGGAATTACTCCCCTATTATTCAATGGCAGCATTCCATGGTGGAAATTGAGTCTCACTGGCATCCACCGTTCAAGATTAATATATATGGCAGCAGAATAAGATGCAACCCCTCTTGGATCTCACAACTCCATAGGGCACAAAGAAAGTAAAGAGACCCAAGAGATACTGCAGCAAGAATTTTAAAATTTACTGTTTAGTGATCTGGGAATAAGCATCTTAGATAAGCCAGTACTAAATATTCAGACTGGGAATATTTAATCCTTTTTGTTTATATCAAAAAATACCAAACTGATATTTTTTTGCATGTTGAACTGAGATTTTCTACTTTTCAATGAAAAGCTTTCTAATTCTGCTTTTTCCTCCATTCTCTTCAGAACTGGAAAAATAAATTTAAAAATCTTATAGGATACACTTTCTCTTTTCATTAAACTCTAATTGAATATTTCAAGTAAAAAAAAAAAAAAGAAAAAATACAGCCATTGATTCAGAGTAGGTGATGTTTTTAGTATGCTGTTACTTAAGAAATAAAGTTTTACATAAGAAGTTTCAGAATATCTTCATAGAATGTGTTGGGTTCCTAATTTTAGCAGTCTCTCATCTTCTAGGGCCTCATCAGCATTTTAAAACATCTAATTTTCTTCAAGCACAACAGAAATAACTAAAGCTGTGTCTAGCTGCATTTTGGTCCAGAGCTTTCAATATGCACAAGAGCAATTGACCAAATTTTGCCAGATCATCTGAATAACTTTGGGAAAGTGCAGGCTAGTCTACCCTATAGCAATTTTCGTTGACTAATTCTTATTAACTTTAATCTTCAGAATGTTCATCCAATAGTTTGTTGATGAAGTTTCTTCTGGCATTTCCTAGGGTTTTGCACTGAAAAGAAAGAATGAAGAAAAAAGGTAGTATTCAACTCACGAGTGGGAAGGTTTTACAGGATTGCAGGAATCAGGATATCCCTCCATTTTTGAGGATTGATTCTTGGTGCAACCAAGTTTGCTGAAATATACCTCTTCTATGCTGCTTTGTGCTTTCACTTGATAATATATAATTTTATTTTGGAAACTTGTTTTGTAAAGGTAATCAAAGATTCAAACAATTTCCTTGTGGTTCCTGCTTGCTTCACAGCTGAGAACAGTAAAACAACTGGTCTAATCTTCACATCTTCAGTTCATATTTACTTTTGAGTTGCGAATTAAGCATATTTATCTCCAAGTAATTTAGCCATCTATGTGTAGTGTAAAAATATATGTATTTAAGTTACACCTAATGACTTTTGTCTCAGATAATTTTTTTTCAACACATAATGTTTCATTTGGTCATACACGTGGATGAGGAAAACAATGAACAAAAGTAACAGCCATTGTTACTATACCCAAATGAAATACAAAGACTGGAAAACTTCACAGTACCTGAATGATAATAGGAAACTGCGTTTTGAAAAAGGGTGAGGTTTTTTTTTCCAGGAAACATTTGGAGCCTGAGGTGTAGTTGTGTGGTTGGCTATTTGTTGGGAAGTCATCTTCTGCAAAGTATTGGTACCTTTGAATAAGCTGTTATAAGAAGTGATACGTAAATGTGTGTATATTCATATCATTAGGAAAATCCTATTTTAATAACTGCCTATTTGAGACTACCAGACTACTTATTTTATGTGCAATTTTATATTTCTTGGAAATAATGTTTAACTTTCTAAGGTACTCTGTAGCACTTAATTATTTTAGTAATGAAAGGATAGTTTTTGGGTTTCATCTCTTCATTTTCTTTTCAGAAATGTTCAGTCTGAAATCTGCCTTCTATTTGAAGTTAATAAAATAAACAGATGTTATCACAGTCTCAAGACAATTTACCATGCATTCATTCCTCTCCTTCTATGCTTACTTAGTGTCTGTCCTGTTGTTTGTCAGTGTAGCTACAGGTTGCATTTTTTTTCTTTGTGCCATACCACAGGGGTGAAAGTGAATGTACACTTGGGATTGAAGTCATCTATTGTGGAAGTACTGGAGTAGGATATGATGAGGACATGACTGCTCAGATATATCAAAGAGCAGCATTGCACTGAAGAACATCCCCTGTGCTGAAGTTCCCAGCAAGGAATGATGTTGTACACAATATTATTTCAGTGTATCTGAGGGCTCAATGCAATTTTGGAAAACAAATCATGTTCTAAAAGGTAAATCTTTTTTAGTTCCTGTTTCAGCTTCAAATTTATAAAACCCCTTCCTTATTAGCAAGTCGACAATGAACAATGTGTAGTGTTTTCGAGCTTGTCTAAAACTCAAACCTTCAATTTTCTATTTGCTGTGAGTTTGCTTATTATCTAAGGACATTCCCTTGAAGCTAGATCCCGACAAAGATTTAGGATCCTGCATTTGGGCAATGCAGTACCTAATTTTTCCAGCACACAGACTGAGACAGGAATTTGAGACAGATACAAGGCCATCATGTGTGGTGGATAGGAGGACTTAGGACTGCCGAACCCTTGTCTATAGACAAAAAAGATAAGATTCATAAATCAGAGAAGGAAATACAACAATGTAACCTGGAGTTTGAGTAGTTCAGACTCAGTGGGAGAAACCTGAATTCCAGTTCCCCCTCTGAAAGTAATTTCTGCATTTTATATGCAAAAGTCTTCTCAAAATGACATCACAATCTTCAGAGCAGCAATAGAGCTGTGCCTTCCAGATGAGTTTCTGCTGGGCTAAAAAATATATTTATTTTTGTCCACATGCGAATTCAGTCTAGCCTTATAAATTTGCATGTTTTGCACAAAACTCATACCTAACAAAAAAAATAAGGAATAGTTTGTTTTGAACACTTCTCTGATCTTAGAGTTTGCGATTTCATGTTCCTTTAGAAGATGGGAGAGATTAGTTTCAATATTGGTTGATACAATAGGTTATTATAATAAAGTGAGTGCACTATCTTCCAGCTCCTTGAAAGTAAAGGGAACCTCTTACAGCTTGATTTTAGGGAAAGCAGTAGCTATTCCCTATCAGCAGGAGCCTCATCGTTTCTTATACACTCTGATTACTTTGATTGTGAAATATAAAGCAGTGCTATGATGTAGATGCTTCTTTCTTTAGCAAGTAGTTGCTGCAAATGTATGTTTTCTATTTTTCTTGCTTCTACTTAAACATGGATAGCACAAGACCACCCAGCAGCAGACACTGTAAGGGGAGTCTTGTGAAGGCATGCTGAAAGACCTGGGGCTCTAGAGGGACAAATGGGTTTTCTAAGGGTTTCTGAAGAAAAGACTGTGGGAAAGATCAGTGAATTCAGATGGATGTAGGAAATGTCATTTAGTTTTGAGTGCCAGGAGAAGGTGAAAGGTGGAGGAAGAACAGAGAACAGCCTTGCTCTGCCTACAATCTTATCTATTTCCAGAATTTTTTCTGCCACCATTACGGAGAATGTGATCAGGAAAGCACAATCTGTGATGTGCTGATCATCCTCCTAGGATCCAAAAGCTGAGTACTGTCTGAACCTGAGAGACAGACGGACTTTTCAGCCTGGAATAACTTATGTTAATAAGTAATATAAGTTATGATGTTGGCTAAGGAGGCACTTGGCTGCTCTGAGATGCTGTTTGGCAGCTGCGTTCCTCCAGTGTTCTTGATAGATCCCGCTGTGGATGACTGTTACTGATAAGTAAAGCTTTGTAAAGGAAAGGCTTTGTAAAATCATGGCTCAGGCCTGTTACTTCGGCTAAGTAGAAAAGGACTGTGGGAAAGAGACACAGCTGAATTAGGGGTAGAAAAACATGCTGCATGACTGTCGCGTGCTCACACTGTGGTGTATGGTGGTGGTTGAATTATGTTTTTTATGCTTTAAAACTATGTAAACTGATAACCGGCTAACTGCTTAAAAAGGCTGGGTTTTTGCAATAAAGGGCTCTCCTTTGCACCTGCCTGGGAAATCTGTGTTGCTCCATATCACAACAGATGACCTTACAAAAAAGTGCTCCTTAGAGAGCTGTTCTGCGACCTGTAAAAAAGAGACTCTTGGAACCTCCAAACTGTATACTCCTATGAGGAAAGCAAATACAATGATGTTTTGAAGGAATGAGAAATACTACTGAATAACAGTACATATTAATATTAGAGAGGGAGACAAAGGAGAAAAGGATCTTCCTCTTTTTTTCTTTTTGAGGGGAAAATTGTTTTGTAGTACCTCTGATAGAACTCAGTTTAAAATTAAAGCTTTATATTTGGAAAACATAAAAATACACATTTGAACTTCCTGTGGTTTCTCTCCTTCTGTTTTTCCATTAACAGATCAGAAAAATTGCAAGATATTCCCAAAGTGGGTTAAATCTTCATCGTTCCTAAGAGTGTTCTGCTGAAAACTGTTGCCTAGTTCTAAAGGGCCCGTGGCTGAGGCTCACCCAATGAGCCTACACTGATAGTTGCTGACAGGAACACGGGTGTTTTGGACATTGAATAGAGTGCTGAGTCTGGTCTGCAAGTCTGTGCACTCTGCACAGAGTGACAACGAGCTGTGCCTTCAACAGTGGCTCTATCTGCTAATGGGCTCATAGGACACATGCTATCAGTTTTTTCCACACCATGTAATTCCTTTCTCTGTGGTATTTCCATAGACAGAAAGTTGGATCAATTAAGAAACCAGTCTGTATCTTATGCTGAAGTGGTACTAAGAAGATATGACAGTCTTGGGCAAAACATGTGCAAAGCTATCAATCTACAAAATGCCAGGCTAATTATTCTGCCTAGTGTAATTGCTGTGAAATAAGCTTTCATAATGGAAATGCTTTAAAAAGCATTCCTACTTTTCTTTTTTACTAACAGTGGTATTCCTTTTCCTGTAAGAGAGTTGTAAGTTGGTGGGGTTTTAATTTTTTTTCTCCCGTCTCTTTTTGCGTCAAAGAATTCATGTCATAGACATCATATAAATCCTATGTGCCAAAATCTATGCAGCCAAAATTGAATGCAGAATGTCCTAATTTTGCTTACAATAATCTCACTTAACTTCTTTCATTCTGCTTTTGACGACAGTCATTACAATTTTGCACTTTCAAGTTTCACCCCTCTAGGAGCATTAAGAAAGTAGGTGGAGTGCTTAGTTTGTTTTCTTTATGACAACAGTGTTTCTTTGTTATAGTAAATCCCTTTATATAGGTGGAAGAAAACAAGAAATACCTCTATTTCTTGAATATCTGTCTTCTTTATCGTCTCTGGCCTTTCTGTCAGACAAAAAGTTCAGGGCTATAACTGTGATGTGAAGCATTTTGTGTCATTTTTTCTCTTTTACCCTTGTTCTTTAGAGCATTCTGAAGAATACTTTATGCTGTACCCTGTGATCATTATTAGTGTTAGAGGCCAGACAGAGCATTTTAATGCATCCACACTGACAGGTCAAGGTCATGTCACTGGAGATACGATGCCTGACAGGTAAATCACTCTGAAGTTGTAAGTCAGAAAATAATGTTTTACAGCTGTAGCATGTCGCCACCTAGCTTTACTTATTCCTTTTTCTCCTTTAAAATTTAGTATTTCAAATGTCCTAGGTAATTCACGGAACATTTTACATTCAGAGAAGTGTCTTCCTATCCATCAACTACCTGCTTTTTTATCTTATGCCAACAGCCTCTCTTTAATCTTTTAACTTATTTGGCTCATTTTGTCAATCCTGAGCTCATCTCATTCTCCCTTTTAAAGCTCTGCACCCAGTACAGTTATTCCCATATGAGGTCTAAATTAATGATAAAACTCAGTGATCTGTTAAGGCTGCTTGTTTGAATTGCCCTTTTAGAAAGGGAGGAGGAATGTGTATAGGCTACTACGAAAGAAACCACTGTTGTCTTAGACCACTTCTATGAATGTTCCCTCCTAATATCTGCTTCAGCCTGCTCAGCTTGGATTAATGTGGAGAATAATGCATTTTGGAATTCTAAAAAGTCAAAAGCATTGGACTTTTTCTTTTTAACAGTTAATTTATTGGATAGAATATATGGGAGCTGGTTCTGCTCTCTCCTTAATTGCTACTATAGTGACATTCTCTTCAGATCACCGTTTATATCCTGTGCCAGATCAGCATTTTTATCAAATGATCTCAGTATAATACTCAAATAACTTCAAGATGCTCCAAAATTATGAAGATTGTAATATCCTACTGTCTATTTTTCATTACTGTTTATTTCAAAATTAGATTAACATTACACATTAGAAATCAAATGTGATTGGAAGACAGGAGTATTTTCTTAAACTTATTGTCAAACAGACTTTTACCTAATTTGTGAAAGCTAAAATTTAGGGAATTAATTTTATTGCCATTCAATTTCCAACAACTGTGTTGTAAAATTATTTTATATTGTATTTGTATATTACATTTTTGCATATTCATAGTGTATTTTATATAGTATTGTATTGTTTTATAAATTAATGATGAAGACTTTTTTTAACCACAGTAATTAAAGAAAGATTGGCCTCACAAAATGCACTAGGCAGATTGAAAACGATGGCTTAATCATATATAGCATTTCTATATTTGGGGATTCTAGAGGATTTGCCTCCTTTCCTCTTGTCTGTTTTAATTGTTACATAACTTTTGTGGTTTGCCCTACAGACTTCAAGGTCAGCTGAAGAGCAGGAAAATCCTTTCTTTGCTTCTTCACTTTTCTGAGATTACGTAAACAGATTTTCAGAAAATTCACTCCCTTTCCCTCCTTCTCACTCCAAGAAACTAACAGTTCAGCAGGTCAATACTGGAGACAATATTTTAAGGATGACTAATAACTAGATGCCCTTAAGAGAATGGGAGACTTAGTGTGGGGTATGCCCAGTCCCTGCCCTGGAGGGATGTCTGCTGAGATAAGCAGAGTGCTTAGCCTCCCAGCAGAACTCCCCTGGAAAGGGAGCTACTTCAGTTATGGCGAGAAGACGACAAACCCAGAATCCTCTGGGAGACCCTATGCAGATCCTTGGTAGCCCATTGGCCTTTACCCTCTGAAACCCACCCCCTGTATCCCTATAAAAGCTAGGCCCCTGCCCTTCCACGGGCTGAGAGATCTCGTCTCTGGCTCCCTTTTGCTGGACTAATAAAGCTGCCTCCTGCGGAACAGCCACACGAGCCTCTCATCTGTCTCCCTGGTCTGGCCTGGAGGCTGCCCTGCTGAGCTGAGCTGGAATCACGAGCTGACAATCACTAAAGAGCTGACAGCTCCTGCATGGGCCCTCCTGGCCAGCAGCTGAGTCAGACACCGGGCCTTGGGAAGGCGATTCCTTTTGGGACCATCTCTCCGGACTGGTCACAGCTTCCTCGGTCAGAGCTACTGACCCCACACCAGCTGCCATAACTTCATATAGCATGAGCTTACACAAATAACATCCGTGCTTTGCTGAAGGAAATTTCTCAGCCTTTCTCCCCAGTATGTTAAAAGATGCAGGCTCTTAATCCTTTACTCTCAAGTGTTCCTCAGCTGAAGTCTGAGCCTTGGAAAAGTTAGTAAGAGCATCCTATATCTTCAAATTTAGTTTAGAAACTTAGAATTCCTTCAGTTGACATTAGATGTAGAAATATTTTACTTGGTAAATGGAATTGTCTAGTTTTTGGTTTTGTAGATTTTGTTTAGCTCAAAATGAGGAGGTAGTGTTTAATTCTTTCTGAGACTACTTAAAAATCAGAATTTCAGCTCCAGTTCACCTACTCATGCTCTCAACAGGTGACAGTTTTCCAGTGCTCAGAAGTGGAAATTATGATGTTTATGTTTGCAGCCAAGTAACATTGAGTGAGATGCTACCATTTAACACAAGATATAAAAACATATGAGTTTATCAGGTTACACAGCTGTGCAAAACAAAAATAAACTGCAAATAAAAGATAAACATTATAGTCATAGGATTTCTTTAGTTTAATGACGTTAGAAATAGTCAATAAAATTATTTTTAACAGCTGGTAGCCCATATTCTTTAGGTGTGAGGCACAACAATTGGACTAGTCCTAAATATTCGTTTCTAGATACAAGACCACAGTCAAAAACATATAGCACAAATAGGTTACATGGGTAGATCAAATCCAGACCACCCCAGGACAATAACAAACCAAGTTATCTAGAGATAGTTCACAGATTTTTCAGTTATTGAAGACTTGGCTAAGATTCATTCTTCAGGAATGATACATTCAAAGAGAGCCTTTCAAATGCCTGCATTTGATTCTGCTTCATGATTTGCTTGAAATCTTGCACGTAGCAGACCAATCAAAGATTATATGTTTTTGTGAGCATCTGTCAAAACTAAAGACTGAAACAACTCTGTAAATTTTGAATTAATTAAAAAGTTCCATTACAATTTAGGTTTCTTATCACTAAGATAAAATCCATTTTGTTTTTATTCATTCCATACAACTATCAGATTATTGTCCTGTCATTATTTGATTATGTAAATCAGAAATATGCATACGCATTTTGAAAGACTGTGTTTTTTGCCAAGCGGAAATTGTATCCTTTTATGAGCAATCATATTTTTTCCCCTCACTTCTGATCTTAAGTAAGAACAATTAATTAATTCAGCATGTGGTTGATTTGAACTTTTGACTGGAATTCTGAGAACAATAGAAGATAAGAGACATCCACAACTAAACATGGTATTAATTAAGGTATGTCTGACAGAGGTCATAGAAAGAAATTCATAAATGTTAGAAAAATATTCTCCAGTATTTTAGAGAAAAACTTAGTCTTTACCCCTCTATAATGCAGTTTTTGGTAGGGTTATGGATAGCTAAACTGACATGGAGTTCTTGCTCTACCCGTTGTAGCTCTCTCTCGGATACAAAGTGCTTTTAACAGTGTGTGTGACACTGCACAATTGCACTAAAATAAGCAAAGCCAAAAGAAACCTTTAGGCAAGCCAAGACTAATCCACAGACATCCTGATTCGTGTGGAGACCTGTGGTAGGAACATTGGTCTGTAAGGCCCAGTAAAGCAATCTTTGGACGTCTTAATCTCTACTGATGCTGAGCAAAACTAAGATAGCAATTAAGAGTAAGGTGTTACTGGCTTTCAGCAACCACAGTTCAACAAGGCCTTTTGTCATATTTCTTCTTCTATTAAACATATATTTATTGATGATACACTTCTATAGAATCATTGTCAATGTTGGTAGTTTTTTTCCGGAGAGTTATTAACAACAATCTAGAACCAGAGCTCTATGCATCTCCAAATGTTGTTGCAATTTTAGTTCCAAAATTCACAGTTCAGAAAAAAGTCTCCATATTAGAAAATCATGGGAGTAATGTTTACAAAAGAAAATTAACTCAAACCCCAAGATTTGATATGAATATTAGCAACCTATTATATACAGGGTGTAATTTTTCTAGCCATTTGTTTTATTTTATGAATCCAATTTCTTCAGTGCAACATTCTTAACTTCTTGACTTCTCTTTATTTTTTACCCAAGAGACTTAACTGTGGTCTTTGCTTCCATTGATTTAGCACAAAATGAGGAGGGAGTGTTTAGTTCTTTCTGAGACTACTTAAGAATCAGAATTTCAGCTCCAGTTCACCTACTCATGCTCTCAACAGGTGACAGTTTTCCAGTGCTCAGAAGTGGAAATTATGATGTTTATGTTTTCAGCCAAGTAACATTGAGTGAGATGCTACCATTTAACACAAGATGTAAAAACATATGAGTTTATCAGGTTACAGGTTATGATTGTCTGGATAAATCATATACTTAGTTCTTTTTTTGAACAAAATTTTATTCATAAATATGAAATTGAGTTTAAGTAAACAATGTCTTGCAAAAAAAAGTGACTTGCTTTTGTCTCAGAACCTGGTTTTCTTTCATTCCTTTAACACATAAATATATTTTATTGTTTTCTGTATGATTTTGTCAAAATGGTCTTTAGGTTGTTTCTATCTACTTATCTTGAAAAAGGAATTTAAACCTCCCTTGCCTGTTCACATGAGCTTTAGTTAGAGCAAGGTATACACTTTAGTTGGGTTATTCGCATTATAAAGAATGCAAACCCATTTCCCTTGACTACCATTATTTACTGGACCATAAACAAAGATCCATATAGTTATTAAATATACATAATTAAAAAAAAAATACATTGGTCCACCTGTTGCTATTATCTTTTGTTTTCTTACAGGTATTCGTATATGCCCTTAAATTTTAGAGTCAACCATCTGTAAAAGGAATTATTCATAAACTTTCAAACATGTCTAACGCTGATTGAGAGCACTTTTCAGTTCAATATTAAATTATACTTTTTTTAGAGTATTTTCTAAAACTGAATAAGTTTCTTTTGTAATTAACCTGAACTCAGAATATTTACTGTGTATTGTTTTTTAATGTCAGATGATGAAAGAACTCATGTGTCTTTAACAAAAGCAAATTGTTTACTCATTCAAGGATTCTGTTCAGTGCTCTGTATCTGAATGAATTCCAAATCAGCAGTTCTATTGAGTTGCATGGCAATCGATTGCCTTTTATATGAGATGAATGGTCATGTTCAACACATCTCCCCCCTTCTCCCCCATCCTTTTTTTTCCTTCTGGCCCACTGCCTTAGATGCCATCACCCAAAGCTGTTAGTCCCAAATGAGATTCTGTTTAGTGGCTATCAGCCACTTCCAGATTTTCACTGCATATAAATGACTGTATTAAGAATTGGAGATGTGGTGTGGAGTTATAAACATGAGCTGTGATAAAAAAAAGTCCAAATGTATAGAGGAGTATTTTCAAATGGGGCCCCTTAAAGGATGATTAGCAGAACATTCTTCTGTTTACAACTACAGGAATGTTACTAATTGTAGATGAGATTTTTTTTCATGTGACAAGATTAGTATCCAGCTTAGGGAGATGCTCTTCCTTTAGTAATGCATACCTTTCCTTTTATCAATAATATGCCTTTATATGAGCCTGTTTAACTGCATTGAACAAAGCTTGTAACAGTTCCATGGTGCATGTACTGGAGGGCAGGGACAGTGATAATGTTTTGATTTATTTTGTGGTTGTTTCACGAGATAGGCTATGTGTCTTTCACTCTTGACTCATTGTCAAGAGCCCCCATTCTTCAAAGTTTGCCAGTTACTAGGAATCCTTTCAGTGCTCCAAACAATCCTGCAGGAACACAGTGAAATGCACTAAAACATACACTTTGCAGCCAAACAGTTTCTTTCAAAAAAGATTCTAAGTGGGTGCATAAGGCATCCACAAACATGAAACCGTGCTTGCATAACTTCCACTTCAAGCTACATTGCAAAGTGTTATATAAACATTAGTTTTGTATTATCTGACAATAAGATGACTTGGTATTAACATCACAATTTCTACAGCAGGGTAACCCCATTCTGCACAGAGAATAGTTGTATTAATGGTAACAAATTCTGTTTAACAATGGACATACCAAGTCCATTGGGAGTGCTCAGAATCATTCCATGTTTTAATCATATGAATAATCATTCAAGGTGAGTCTTCTTGCAAATGATATCTGGTTCATGTTGGTGTACAATGAAAAGTCTTCATTCTTGAGCACAGGCATTCAAAGACCTCTTGATTTATGTTGAATGTTTAAATTTTTCTGAGAAAATACTAAGATTCTTTGTCTTTTAAAGGATATTCTGACATGTCCACTGATTTTGGTTTATGGTACTGTTAAGGACCTTTTTTTCTGTAAATAAATAAATATCTGTGTTAGTGGCACCTTTGTCTTACACCTCCATGTAACTCACAGTATGTCCTCCGTTTCTTGACAGTTTACAATTCCTTCTTTCTGCAGATAGGCTAAGAATTCTTTCCTGCACTGCCTGAACACATGTGGTTGTGAAATGCCCTATGTCTAAAATTCATCATTAAATCCTTCTCTTTAAATCCTGAAATTCTCTTCCCTGGATGAAGATCTTCACATTTGACAAGTGTTGTAATCCTGGCCTAGGGTTTCCACAGATGATGTAACTAACCTTCTCCCCCTCTATCCTTCCCCTCTTATAAAATCTTCCACTCTTCTTTCTAGTGTGTCACTGTCCCCCCCCCCGGAAACTCTTCACTGACTTCACCTTTGTTCTTATATGTGAAATGCGAACATTCATTCCATCTTTAAAGTCAGATGCTGTTCCTCAATGCATCTAATTTCTGTTAAAGCACCTTTGCTCTGCCCAGTCTTCTTTCTTCTGTGCCCCGTTTGCTCTCTTCACCCCCAACCATTTTTCTACTCTGCCTTTGATAGTTCCACTCCACAATGTAGCAATGGCAGCCTCCTTCCTGTGGGTCAAGCACTCTGTCTTTAAACTCACTTTTTTCACTTTACTTCGTACCTTTTACTGTAGTGGACTTACACCGTCTCTGTCTGACCCAACTCATACCTCATTGTCCTGTAGACAGTTGCAGATGCCTCAGTCCCGTGTTTTAAAATCATGAATAAGTGCATTATATATCATTAAACTGGCTAAAAATAGTGACTTATAGGCATAGAAAGAAGCATAAATAAGTTTAAAGAGCCCGATGTTGGCTTTAAGAATGGAACTAGATTTACCAGTGGGAGGAGAACTTAGCTAGGTATTACCCTCTACATCAGCACTTCCTACTTTAGCACGTACATGGAGCATTACCTGGGATTAACTATCTGGTTTTCTTCTTCCTCCATTAGATCATGCTTGGTTTGGCCATAAAGATGAAAAAAATCACTTTTGATTGACAGTAAATATTTTTATTTTAGGACAAAAGACTGTTGTAGGATGTGAGCTCCCATGTTACAGGTAGTTCTACAACTGTGGTATTCAAGTCAAATTTTCATTCAAGCTCCTGCTAGACTTGAGGCTCTCACAGAGGCTGTAACTCAATATGCCAGGATAGACAAACCCAGAACTTACTTTGTTTATGGTAGTTTACATTTAACAGGGGAAAAAACTGAAAAAAATAAATCATGAATTATAGATGCATAATTGTTTTTGTTATGCCCAGCTACTCTGGAGCACGTAATTTGTTTGTGAGCTTTGCAGAATGCCATGCAGTTAGAGTGCTAAGGATTATTAACAAGAAAAAAATGCCTGACTGAAACTGAAATTCACTATTTCATATATATATTCACACACCTCCTTTTTGGTTTCATTGACTGTCAGAACTTTTCAGGCAAACTTGCAATTGTCTCTTTTTTTGGTCAATGGTGTACTGCATTCTGTAAAGATCTATAGATCAGAGGTCAAGTATGATGTGATTAATATAAACCACAAAGATCTGAAATCAGGTGCAGTTTTTTGTGAATGTTCCTACTTCACTAAGAATTTCTGTTAATTTGGCTGCCTCGATGCCAACACAATTTTCAGACAGTTTTTAGAAACTTAACAGGCCAAGACTAGAAATTCTCAGTAAATTAATATGTTTAGCATATGAATGAGATGAATATAAAAGGAATAAAACTTATTATCCAAGACAATTGATGAGCAAGAAAACACTTATTATGGTCTCTTGTGTTTATATCTGTGTGTGTGTGTGTGTGTGTGTGTGTGTGTGTGTGTATGTGTATGTGTATATGTGGCTGTCACTTACCTTATAGAGTAGTATTGAACGACCAAAAACATCTGTTGAAATGTATATATTTAGATGAAAAAAAAAAAAAAAAGTAAAATTGTCCATTTAAAACTTAATGGTTTCTTTCAAGACATTGACAGTACTTTGACATGAGCAGTTACCTGTTGCTATATCAGTCTTTCCCATACACATAGTTATGTGCTTATTCATGTTAAGCATTTTAACAAAACTACTGTGTAGATGTGGATTTCTAAATGCTACTGCTCTGGATCTTTCCTACATAAATGAATGAATAATGGAGGAGACTACTTGTAAAATAATTCATTGCAAAATATTTCTTCATGTGAGCTGCCAAAGTGTGACACAAATGCTTTGAATTTTTTCAACCTGGAAATCATATCAGATTTTTAATATTAAATTAAAAACAAAAGGTAACACATGTATTTTTTAAATTTACTTTTGACAATCATACAAGTGATTTTAGTCACTTCAGTTGAACCATGTTGAGATTTTGGCCGGGTGGTGGCTTGCATTTTGGCTTTGGGAAACAAAGAAATGCTGTTGCATTCTTAAAGGATTTCCCAGAAGCCTTGCAATTTTGATAAAGCATGTTCAGAGGTTATTGAAAATACTGATTATTATATATGTGTTTAGAGTGGGGTTTAATCTGCTAGGTCATGTTTATGACTAACATCTGAAGAACCTTTAAAATAGGAGACCCAGGACCTAACTCCTCAAGAGTTGTATTCGGTCAAACACATGACATATAAAGCGGTGCAAGGGGTTTTATTATATTTTGAATGATTGCCACGGAACTCACTGTCAAGTGAACAAGGCAGAGGATTTCCATTTAGTTTTATATCAAATAATGATGAAAATGCCAATCTTGCTGTAGTTTTCTATTAATAAAAGGCCCCCAAAGCCAGAAGGGTTCTGATACAATTGCTTTCTACACACTGGGTTTGGTAAAATATCTTTCCTGTCTTCTGATAACCAATTCCTCTCACTCCCAGAGGACTGTGAATGTAGAATTTCCAATTAGTGCTCATACAGTCAATATTTGTTATGTGCTGAGAAGTCCACTTTCGTATGAAGAAATTTCTGTTTTCATGGCGAAGTCATCTAAAGTTTCCTCAGGGGTGTCCTCACTGTATAGAAGTGCATCTGAAGAAAGAAATGTTTAGCCCTGATTCCTCTACTTCTTCCAACTGCTGCTGCTAGAAGTACAAAATACTTCAGTAGAGTTCATTTAATCTCGGTTTTCTTTTATTGGTATAGTGGTTTTGGTTTTTTTTTTTCAATGCATCATCAATATATTTTACTGAATGCCAGACAGAACTCCTTACTACTCAGCTGTAAAAAAGAAATAAGAAAGACCATCATTAGGCATCTCTCTTCTACCACTGTTTTAAGAACTATAATAATTTCAGGTAGTTTCAATGCTTGTGAACAAAGTTCCCAGCTCTTTAAGTTGATGATTTTCAGAAATAATCTAACTTAAGGGAATTTAGCTTAGTTCGGCTTTCTTCAGTATCCATTTAAGCTTCATTTTAAAGTGTACCAAGATCAGACAATGCATTTCTAGGTGAGACATCAAAAATGCTAGCTTAATAATCACAGAATCATAGAATGGTTTGTGTTGGAAGGCACCTTAAAGATCATCTAGTTCTCAATGGCCTGTCATGGACAGAGACGCCTTTCACTAGACCAGGTTGCTCAGAGCCCAATCCAACCGGGCCTTGAACACTTCCCAGGATGGGACATCCACAACTTTTCTGGGCAACCTGTTCCAGTACCTTACCACTCTCACAGTGAAAACTTCCTCCTAGCACCTAATATAAACCTACTCTCATTTAGCCTGAAGCCACTCCCTTTTGTCCTATCACTACATGGTCTTGGAAAAAGTCCCTCCCTGCCTTTCTTGTACGCTCCCTTCAGGTACTGAAAGGCTGTAATTAGGTCACCCCAAGGCCTTCTCCTTTCCAGGCTGAACAATCCCAGTTCTCTCAGCCTTTCCTCATAGGAGAGGTGCTCCATCTCTCTGATCAACTTGATGGCCTCCTCTGGACTCACTCCAACCTGTCCATGTCCTTCCTGAGTTGGGGACCCCAGAGCTGGATGCAGCACTGCAGGTGGGGTCTCTCCAGAGTGGAGTGGAGGGGCAGAATCCTCTCCCTTGCCCTGCAGCCCATGCTGCTTTGGATGCAGCCCAGGATACAGCTAGGATTTTGGGCTACAAGGTTGCCAGCTCATGTCCAGCCTCTCCTCCACCAGCATTGTAATTGTATTTCAGTTTCAAACTCTGACAGTTAAAATGTTGTGATAAAACCAGTATGCAAGCGCAACCAATAACAGACATGGAATCTATCCTATATAGACAGGAAGTAGTGTTTTCTACCCAAAAGTCACAATTGTATTTTGTTCATATAAATATTTTTAAATTGAGTAGACTTTGAAAATAAACAATTTAGGGAAACTTTTGCTTTTGTGAGGGAAATTAAGCCATTGCTCTGGTAATAGAGAAGAAATTCTAGACAGATGCAAAATATTTTCATTTTAGAAATTTAACTCCAGTCATATACGCCTAAATACATCCATGGTTAAGTATCACTATACATCACATGTAAAATGTTGGAATGGAAAGACAAAGTTGGGATGATTATTGGATGTGGTAAATTGCAGAGTAGATCCTGGTTTTAGCTGGCAGTCAATTTCTCTGTTGAGTGAGTTCAGCTACTAAAAGAAGGAAAATGCAATTGCAGAGGCATGTGGATAAAGCTTTGTAAGCTCTGTGTTTGATACAAGCATGCTAAGCAGTTAAACGTGTCACCCAAAGGACTACAGTGCCGGGTTTTTATTTACCTCTGCAGTGTTTCAAGGTTACATGGTCTTATACATAGGTGGGTGATTGCTTAAAGTTTAGCACTGTGAGTTAAAGGAATGTTAGTAACTCAAGAGAATATGTGTATTATAATTAAGACATGTTTCATATATTAAAGTATTTTCCAATATAATAACTGCATAGTATTGTCCAGCTGGCCATTTATTTAAAATTTAAGATGCGTTCCTGGGAATCAATGTGCAAAACCGGCAGTCAATACATATGCAATGAATAAAACTGAAGTGAATATATCCATGGATTGCTTGGGACTTCCAGCGTCTAAGACCTACCTCACATGAAATACTCTTTTCTTCACTTGTACATGTGTATGACTCACCTTTACCTCTCTAATAATTTTGGGGAAAAGATCTTGCAGAGTGTTTCTTCTGAGTAAGGAAGTTGTTGCACTAGATTGCTGGTGTTTAAAAACAGAGAAGTTAATTTTGCAGCTATAATACCTAAAAGCACTAAGTTTTCCTGCTTCAGTGTACCAAAAGTATAAATAAATAAACAAGCCAAATTTGACAGTGTTTGTAGCTAAACGCAGTTGCACGTCATTCTTACTTGTAAGATTTAAATTAGATGTTTCTCCTTGTTTGCAGAATTAAAAGAGTCAATGTTATCTCATGATTGCTTGTTGTTCTTCTCTTATGTAGTAATCAGCAAACATTCAGGTCTTAGATTCTTGATATTTACCTAATGATCTTTTAGGTTCTGTTTTGGCACTTACCTTAAGACTAAGATTGTAGCTGTCTAAGTGGATGAAAAAAAAATTAATTTTACCATTACTCAGTTTCATGCTACAGTTACTTTGATATTAATTCACTGGAAGAGAAGAAATAGAACTTTTAATCACTAAAAAATGAACAGCTTTGTAATACAGGAGAAGCAAGAATGGGCACCAGAGCGTCTCGAATCTGAGGGAGAGAGCTGTACATTCTGTGTCTGAAATTTAAGGGGAACTGAGGACAGAAGTCTGCATATGTCATCATCTCTCTCATACTTGCTGAAAAGAATCCAATTTATACCAGACAATTGTAAATGAATTTGACTTACTCAAAATTATTTAGTTGATTTGAAGGGTACAAGTCCACTGTCTCAAAGAGAGATCAACCACTTCTTGTATTGAAGCTGATGGATTTTCTTCCTGTAATGGTGCAACCTTACGTGGGATTTTTATTAATTTCAGACTAGCAAGATAGCATACATGCATTTTAGAGGCCTCAGAATGCAGATTTAAAGTATTTTTAATATTATTTCCCTTGAAATTTATAAAACAAGAAAAAAAAAGTGCTGTCAGTGCTAAGGCACTTATTGAAATAGGCAGGGAATACACATATGGTATTTTGGTTTTTTTGGTGGACAGAATGAGCTAAGTAAAATATTGCCTCACGTATTCCCAACCAGCTGTGCCCAGTGCAGATTTGCAGTTTTTACTTCAAGAGCTGGTGGAATGGATGAATTGTTCCAGGGTTATAATCACAGTGGTTTGAAAAATCAAGTGATTCTTCTTACTAGGTGTGTCAGCCTAGGTTTCTCATGGCTGTTCAAAAGACAATCACATTGTTTATTATTTCATTGCCTCTGTAGTTCTTGAATGTATATGTATATATATATTGCTGTTATTTATAGCTGCTTATAGTTTCCAGAAAACTGTTGTCACAAAGTTCTTGGTTGAACAGTGTTAAGGAAAGATTGCAGTCTTGAGAATTTACTGCCTAATTTGAAGCTCCAGCCGTGCAGGAAGATGTCAGATTTTCCTGATCTAGTTTTGATGATAAAGCAGGAGGCAGAGGTAGCTAGTATTCAGTGTCTTCCATGTGGGAAATAACTGCAATCTCTTATGTCTTCTCATTAGAAATTCCATAAAGCCATTTTAAACTAACAGAACACATCCCTTCAGTTATGGTACACCTACTCCTATCAGGACCTTCTGCTGTGATTTAAAATACCATATGTTCATATGGGCTTGTTCTGAAATTTGCACAAATTATCCAAGATTAAATATGGGAATTAAAAGCAAACAGCTTCCATTAGACATTCTGCAAATCTGAGGAGCTCCATAAAGTAATCCAGTACTTGACATTCTTGTTAATATTTTTATCCCTATATAGCCAAGGTTGACATCACATCAGTCACAATGAAGGAATCATAATATGTGTTTATTACTTGAAGCAACTGGAATTCACCAAAGTCAGTTAACAGAATCAGCTAATTAATGCTGCTCTGCTGTATATCTCATAGGAAGCTGATGCTGCATTGGTGTTCTGCTTAACTTCATTCATTGTGATGTTTTAAGTGCAGAATCACTTTATCCTGTAGTTTCTGGATCATAAAACTTCTTTAATTTGATGTAAACAATAGTTTAATGTTCCCCTAATTACCTCTTATTTTAGCTCTGGACATGTAAATGGAAACACTGATTTTCCAGAAGCCAGGGGTGGAGGAGGTTTTTTAATGAGACACAATTTAAGCCTGACTATTTGGAGTACATTAATTAAATAGTTTCTGGTTCTTCCTCTAGACTGACTCTGGAGCTTTTAGGAATGAACTGGTGTGATTGTTTCATAATCAGTAGTAACAACTTCAAGTGTTTTAAATTGCTTCCAGAAAAGAAAAAGAGATAAACAATATGATTAAACCTTTGGCCTCTTTTCATTTGCACTGCATTTTATTTTGGCCTGGATATTTAATTGTTCATTTTCTTCTTGAAGTATCTTTATGATATGCATATCAAACACTATTAACACTTTTATGACTTTTTATGATCATTCTTGTCTTAGAAGACACTGTTGCTTAGCTGTCTTTAGTATAACCTTAGTGAATAGGTCAGCTTAATTTTCTTTTCTGTAGAATTTCTTCCATTACCATCATTCACAAAGTAAAATTTGAGTCTAAACATGATGAAAATAAATGTAGTACAGCAATGTAAATAATATGGTCCCTATTCAAACTAATAAAAATATCTTTGCTTTAGGAAAGTTAAATATCCAACACTTCATGACACAGTTTTGCAAAATTATCCATTCTTAAGTAAATTCATTAATATTTCCTAGTGCAATGACTGATAGTATTGACTTTTAAAGATCTCTTTGGGGAAGATCTGTTGTTTGCTAACAGGCTACTGTGTTGATTCCTGAATCATGCAACATGAATTACAGAACTGTTCTCATGCTTTAATGATTTGAACGTTTCCTAGCTAGCATATATCACAAATTTCTAACAGATGACACCCTAAAATTATTATTCTTCACATCATTCACCTTGAATGTTGATTGCATTAAAAATAAGACCTTCTGAAAAAAGTAAAACAAAAAAACCCAACACTTCTTAGGAAAAAAACAAAACTAACTAACAAAAACCAAATAGAATAACCCCAGACTTTTGCTTTTCAGACTCTCTTGATTCACATCCTATCATGTCTCCTTCCCTTAATTCTCTTTCTCTGAGGATGAGGAAATTGAAACAGGGAGATAAGTGACTTGTTGAAGTTCACAGAAAGACTTGATTGCAAAATCAAGATATAAATCTCAGAGGCCTGCTTCTTAGTCCTGACCCTCAAGTATTAAACCGCAAATAACACATAGCCCTGAATTTCATATCCGAGAGTTCGATCTCCTCTCCAAAAGAATGGCTGTGACCTCTCAGGAGAACACACTGCTGAACTTATATTCCCCACAAGAGAAAGGCAACTTCCAATTCAGAGTGAAATCATAAAGGTTCAGTCAGACGTTGTTCAAAACTTTTCAAAACATTGCATCTCATAAATACACCTTCCTTTTTCCTTCCCTGACCACACTGTTTCCTGAAAGTGTTAAACCGTCCTTAACAACACTCCAGCATATGAATGGCTCTCATACAGGTTGTCTGACCTTTACACTTTGTATCACCCACAATATGTAAAAAGAAAACCATGAATTTAAATACGTTTTAGTGAACTGTTTATCACTTTACTGATAAACACTTAGTGTTTATCATCATTACCATCAAAATGTGCGCTTTATATTCCAAACACAGAAGACACCTGCCAGCAAGCACTTTTGAAAAAGAATTTGCCCAAACTGCAAGCCCTGGTATTTTTGGATAAACAGGAGCACAAGCCCGTTTGCAACAGTGACATCTAGTGACGCCCAGTCATATTTAGATCACCCCCTTCACCAGCGCTTTACGTTTTTGCAGCTTTGTACCCAGTCACAGATAAAGTTTTGCAAATGAACTAGCAAATATGTCCTTTTTCTTTCTAAAACACACTGGGAGAGACAGGAACCATTTCTCTAGAACAAAGACTTCCTTAAAAATGCACATATTTAATCCCAGTAATACTGTGGGACAATTTCCAGCCTTGTGAAGCAAGGCATATTTATCATTTACAATAAAATAATCAGAACAATTTTAGTATTTTCCCTGTTAGTGAATTCTGTTAATTAGAATGAAGGTATGAAGACAGCACGTCTGTAGGCATTATAAAGCAAAAAAAAAGTGTCAGTATTTTACTTAAAAGAAATAAATGTTCCAAAACTGTCCCATAATGATGAGGTGTGGGCTTTGTGCTACACTATCGGGGCCTTTTTTACCCAATGAAATGGTTTTTATAATGTCTCATTGTATCAGTGGATATTATTATCTCAACTATCCCTTTTTTTTTAATTTATCTCCATAGTTTTGTCTTGAATACTTATATATCCTGCTTAGCACCTGTGAGGGTTTAGCAGTTTAGAAAAACTTCTGTGACCGGCACAGAGCCAAATAGTTGATAGAAGACAGGTTGCTAGACCAATTAAAGAAGCTGGTAACACCTCTGTGAGGACAAAAAGGAGAAAGGGCGGCAATATTTTTTTTGCTCCTTCTTCCCTGATGAGGGGTAGTGGGCTGGGGGCCCATGGTCCTGTCCTGGAGCAGGCCCAGGCCCCGCGGTGTGGCAGCCAAGGCTGGGCCGCTGGGAGAAGCCACCCTGGAGCCACAGGCAGCTGTGAGCAGCCGCGCAGCCGGGGCGAGGCCGGCGGGCCCTTCCGTGCAGCCAGCGTGGCTCACGCCGAACCGAGAAAGAAAACACCACGCAGCCGGCAACAAGAGACAGGGTGAGTCTTTCTCCGATGCAGAGCCCAGACAAGATCAACTTCTCAGCTGAAAACTTACAGATGCCAATTTTCTTTGAAGTCAGAGAGAAAAGAAAAGTAGGATCACGTGAGAAGAAGAAACATGGTAACATCAAGGTCAGTAAGGGAAGGGAGAGAGTGGAGGTGCTCCCAGTGCCGAAGCTGAAATTCTCCTGCAAGCCGTGGTGAGGACTATAATATAGCAAATTATTTTTCCCTATAATTCATGAGATGAGGTACATGGGGGGGGGGGGGGGGGGGGTGCAGAGAAGATCCACGCTCAGCCTGTGAAAAGAAGTGCTTACACCAGAGCCCATAGATGCTGTGAAAGGCTTTTAGAGATTGAAGAAGAGAACCTTTGCTTTCAGGCTGGAATAGATCATCCTTAGAAGACTAAAACCCCATGACTATTATGACCCATGCTGGCAGTTGTGAGAAGACTGAGAGATTCATGGGAGGGATTTTTTCACTGCAGCAGATTCAGGTGGACTGTTGTTTGTGAAGTTTGAA
The DNA here is from genome assembly GCF_041296385.1 of Aphelocoma coerulescens. Lineage (NCBI taxonomy): Eukaryota > Metazoa > Chordata > Aves > Passeriformes > Corvidae > Aphelocoma > Aphelocoma coerulescens. The sequence goes on from NC_091016.1 coordinate 102,597,011, forward strand.
ACCATGCTAGAGAAGTTCGCAGAGAATTGTTTCCTGTGGGACGGATCCCACAGCAAAGAAGAAGAAACTTTTCCTTAAACATAAAGAAAGACTCTTAAGAATTGAAACACTGACCAAAACCCCACATTTGTTTCCCTTGCACGGTTTGGTGGAAAGAGGGAGGTACTGGAAGAGGAAGGGGTTCTGAAAGTTTGCTTTAGTTTCTCATTATTCTTTTTACTTTTAATTTTATTAGTAACAAATTTTCTTTATATTGTTTAAGTTTGGACCTGTTTTGCCTTGAAGTTTTTCCATTTTCTTCAATAATCCTTCTTTCACCTCATGAAAATGAAGTTTCAATTTCCCCTTCTCTGCTTAGCTATAGCAGAGGCAAATAAGTGAATAGTTTTCATGGTGCTTGGCTTGGCGCCTAACCAATGTCAAACCTCCACACAGCCATGTATATTTTCAGGCCAGGTTGGTATATAGGAATGCAGTAAAATAAGATAAGAATGGTAACAAAGGTTTCTTCATTGTTTATAACCAGCATCATTAGGATATTTGAATGTAAATGATAGTTATTTACATTAAATGAAACTATATTTTTTCTGACTGTTATAGTACACTCTTTCCAGTTCATACTCTGATGATCTAACCTTGCTTCCAGGCATGCTGATGTTCCCAAAAGCTCAATGTACCTTGACATACGCAAAGTGCTACATCTGGTTCTTTGACACAAGCCATTGTGTCACTCCACACTGTGTATCATGTCATTGCGTGTTCAGTGGCATTAGAAAACAGTGCCCTGACACAGCCTGTTATGTCAGTCTCAGACAATATTAAGAGCTTTTATATAGCACACGTGCATTTGAAGTGATGCCACTGAGCACCGTTGTTCATATTTCTGTAAAGCTGCAATTTCTATGTTGATAGAAGCAATGCTTTTAATTAAAGTTGTGTTTTAATTAAGATCTAATTAAGGAAAAGATATGAACAGCTGCAAATCAACAGACGTTTTCCTAATAGTTCATATCTAACTGCTTTTTTTCCCTTCATTTCTATTACCTAAGCTTGTTCAACACCAAAGAAATTTGTTGAACTTGTCATAAAAGAAATCCACAGACCTTTCATGAAGAATTGTCATGAGAAAACAATGTTCAAGCACAGCTTCCCAGACTCACATATGAGAAGTTTGGAGGGATGCAGGGAATCTGATGTCTTTTAGTACATACAAAGTAATGCTTTGTCATACCTGCCCCTTTGGCCTTTTGAAATCTCTGAAAATGAACTTGAAGTGACTTACAAAAACATAACTACCAGCCATTTCATCTTGTTAAGTACATTTTCCTTACCACCCATAGTCAAGTCAGAGGAAGACCTTAGTGAAGAGGTGGAGGGTTCTTTGTTTTTATTTAAAGAAAAAATTGCAAAGGAATAGTTCAGGTGAATTGATATGGTCAGACTTTTTTTTTTGTACCACATTCCAGGAAAATGTTGTCATATTGGTGACATACGTTCACCAAAGCTTTTATTTCCAGTTTCAGTTTTTGGCACACGCAAATACTAACTTCAGATGTATTTTCAGTTATTGCTATCAAGAAGAGTTCTCTCCATCAGCCGTATGAGTGGGGATGGTTAATTTAGCTAATTACAACTCATCATTCCCAACTGAAAGAATGAATGTTTAATATATGTAGAACACCGTGATCAATCCAAAGACCAATTTTAAAGTTTAAGGATTTGCTTATTTTAATAGATATGAAGAATCAATTAGCAGCTGGGGAAACAAACAATGTAGGTTGAGCAATTAGTTTCTATTATTTGCTTCAATCTAGTAATTTTTACCAGCGCTTTCAAACATTTAAAACATAGCTACTTTTTAAAGTGTCTATATAATTTCAATAAGCTTTCACATACATCATATTTGTTTGAAAAATCCCTCATCCGCATATGAAAAAGCAAATGCAAATTTACCCAGCCATAAAAATTAATAAGAAATAAGCTAAATTGGGCCACAGATTATTTGATTTTAAAATTATATGATTCCACAGTCATATTTTAATGGGCACTTAAACAGTGATCTTTTTACAGTTGGAGTCAACAGGAGTTGTGGAAACCTGGCTTGATATGAAAGTCAAAACAAAAAATGGTAGTTCCCTAATGTACACAGATATACAAACATAAACAAAATGTGCATCCCTTTGGGCTCATGTAATTATTTTCCTAAAATTAGAAAAAACTAAAAAAAACAACAACAAAAAGTCAAAAACTTGGAAGAGGATTGGAAGCAAGTAACTGGGAATTAGAAAAGGCTAGGAATAAAGAGCTGTTTGGAGAAATGTGCAAGATGCCCTCAGGAGAAAAGAGAGAAACTACTTGTCTGCACAGGCAAAGTGTTTGCTCCCTGTGGTGCATCTCCTGCAAAGGATGGACCACCAAGCTGAGGCATCTCATGAGTAAACAGCAAGTGAGGGGGGAATGATGGACACGTCCCGGGATTAGCTGGTGCTCCCAGAGTAATGAAGCAGGTTGGGACCCTGCAGCAAGACACGTGTGCGAAGTCCAGACCCTGGCTGGCACACATGGGCCACTGAAGGAGTGGAACAGGAAAACAGGGAGCAGCAGACACTGCATTTGGAGAAATGGCTAAGAAACACAGACTGAGTGGGGCAGTCATGGGGCACTGCTCCTCACAGTGAAGTTTGTCCATGAAGTGAAGCCAGTCTTGAAAAGGTGCACAGAGAGAAGCTACAAGAAGTCATTTCATTCATCTCCAAACAAGTAACAGCTGTAGTTGAGTTTTAAAGACTGATCAAAATTGAAAAATATCTTTGGAGAAATATTTGGCACCTTCAGCTTCCCATTTTTACTTGTATTTGAGGATATCTAATGTGTTACAAGTCTTCTCCATTATAATATAGTAATTTGTTAAACAAAAGGAGCACAGTATTTTTAAGTAGTTTGAACATTGAACAAGAATAATATCAAGTCAGCATTTTGAATTGCCAATTTAAGTGTTTGTTGTTGGAATCGCTAATATCATGCTAATTATATTTAAATTGCAAAATATATTAAAATCAATGCTCTCTCATGGGATGTTTTAGGTAATAAGTAAGCATAATTTCTTCATCTTGAATTCCCAATTTAATGTTTTGATTTTTTTCTCTGTGTAGAAACATGAGTTGTATGTATATGTTTTTTCTTTAAAACCCTTTGATTTCCCCTAAAAGACACTTCAGAGGATTGTGCTGTGGAACTGCTAATTCTTCATGAGGGTGCTCATGTATAAGATCCCATAAAGTTTCATCACCATTTCCCCTGTTCATATTCTCTGCAAAGCTCCTCTGAGTTATTTCTGTGTTTCACTGTCATTCATATAGAGCTTATGATTCCCTTCTTTTTTCAAGGTCTTTATTTTGCAATTTCATTATTGTCCCCACATTTGTGAAGTAGTTAATGAAAATACATGGATTTTTAAAATATTTCCTGTTGCCTAATGTCCAGGTTTGAGACAAATTAAGGGAAATGCTCTGAAAGGAGCGTCTCCTCCAAAGAGGGCAGGTTTCAGCTGCCCTTCCCCCACAGGTTTGGGAAGAAATTCCTCTGAGGAAAGTGAAAAAAAAGTTATTTATTTAACAAGCAGAGTCCACACATGCACGGGAAAAAAAAAATAATGCTAAATAATAAAACCTCTTACTGTGGAGAGAACCTGGGTAGATTTCAGAGTCCTTTGTGGGTGTGGCTCTCTCCTCTCTGGAGCTGGCATGGACCCCTCCTGGCCAATGGTGTAGGGCCTCCCGGTGATGTTCTGGTGTTGCTGAACAGTCCAGAAGAGAAGAAGAAGCAGCCAAAGTCCCAGGGCCCCATATTTTAGCTAACAAACAAGGAGCTAGTTAAAAAGCAAAAGGAATGTAACTCTCTTCCCGGCTGCAGAAGTGGAGCAGCTGGTCAGAAGAAGCCAGTGAGCTATCTCTGTTTTGAACACAGGCTGCCGAAAAAATTCCACCAGCTCTCCCCCCTCTCCCAGAGCTAGCTTTAAAGGCATAGAACTCATGTCTGGCAGACGGTAGGGAATATAGTATCATAAAGTCACCCAGGACGCCAAATCCTAAAAATGAAGCAATACTGTGAAGTACTGGGAAGTAATGGTGTGAATTCTTTTTTTCTAAGTGGACAAATTGCCCCTGGTTTTTCATGTAAAATGAACACAAAAAAAATTTTTTTTTTCATGCACAACTTGTGATGAAGGTGCCTGCTTTTCTTTATGCTGGTGGGGGTCCCTTGTTTTGTCAATATAACAAGCTCAGTTGAAATTAGTCCATGAAGATGTCCTAAAACTATCAAAGACTTAACTTCTATCCATTTGTTTCAAGGCCTTACATCATCCTTAAGTGTCCTCTAGTTCAGGGTGCTCTTAGCGCTCTGCTTCCATTTTTATAGGTGCTGTTCACTGACAATCCTCAAAACAATAATAATCCCAGTTTGATAAAGTCTGTTATTTCAATCCAGAAAGCAAATGCTCACATTAACTGCCCTGTAGGGCACCTTCGGTATGCATGGCACTTCGACAAGCAGCAGTTTTTTAGAGCAGAATTGTGAGGATTAAAGATAGTGGGTTTAGGGGAATTTTATCAGGTGCCCTGTTTTTGGAATACTTTCTCTGGAAAAATTCACCACAGAAAAATGGGACTATCTTAACACTGTAGAATGGTGCATTATGATTATTGTTATTATTATTATTCAGCAAAAATCCTGGAATAACTGTTTAGAGTGTTTATTTTAGGTATTATTTTGGCTTACAACTAGTTCTGCCTAAACGTCCATATTGACCATGGCTATAGTTGCTGTAAATGCACTGCCTGCATGTTTATCCAGATGACTTTATCTGCAGCATCTTATTCATTAGAAGACAACATTCTTTCAAACTTGTTTCTTTTAACTGCTCATTTTCAAGACAATTGAAGTGAGACTGAAACTGTGGTTTCAGCACATAAGCACAAATAGTGCTTATATGTTAATCACCAAAAGAATAATATTCTTTGTATTTAACACAGCGTGCATTATAGTAGATACAAGTATATCTGTGAAGTGTGCATTTTATTAACAACATTGCACAGGTAGAAAGAAGCATGAACCATATTTTCAGTTCTTTATCTTACTATCTTTATGTGTCTTTCTTTTTCTACATTTGGAACTAATTAAGTTTTGCTACCCTAGTTAAAAATAAGAAATAACATAAAAGCTAAATGCAAGTATTCTTTGGCCAGTGGAGTCCTTCTCTAAACTTTCATATTATTGAGGTTAACAGAATCTGTTACCTTGAAAACTTTCTCATTCCCATGTGCTGACATAAGTTGAAATACAGCCCAAGGGAAACAAAAGTCACATAGTAAAGCTTCCTAAATGCTGTGTGAAAATGTAGACAATATAGAAGAGTCATTACCACAGATAAAACAGAACCAATTCCTAGAGGACTTTTTATAATAGTTTTGGGCAATTGCATTAGAAAGTTAGTCTATAACAAGATGTTGTAACTTTTATACTAATGAAGGGCATTAAGGAGATTCTAATTATGGTGTCTGGCCTGAAAAATTAATCTAAGATTTAAAAATCTGAGCTGTTTGAAGTAAGCGTGACTGTAGCCTCTAGTCACTCAGGCAGGACAGTGACTACATTTCGTTTTTTAAAAGAATTATTATGAATGCTACTGCATTTCATTATTGAGGCTATGAAATACCATATATGTCGAGGAGGACTTGTTAACTCTCTGTAAGTACATAAATTATTTTACTAAGTGTGTTCTCCAATGATGCATAATTCTAATTATAAGTTTTGTGCCCTTTCACTTCCTTTTCTTATCATCAGACCATGACATTTTTGCACAGAAGGGCTCATTGTAAGGGTATGATAAAATCATCATAATTTTTTAGTACAAGTTTCCAGAAGTTTAAAAATATGCTTTGAATACTGGGGTTCTCCCTGTTCTTTGCCACAAATATTCACCACAGTCTGACCAGCATCAGCCCAGTGACCAGTCACGTATTCTTTTGGGCTGAATGGAACTCCTCTTCTGCTCCCCTAACAGAAATAACACTGTCTGCTATGTACTGCCTTCGAATGTACCAACCTAGGTCCAGACTGTATTTTGGGTGTTTTAACCTTGAACTGAATCCTGTCTTAATCTCTTTTTTCCTTCAGAATATTCCCAGTCAGCAACTGTGCTCTGTCAGTGTCATTTCTTACTGCTAATGCAGATATGAACTAAAATCTGGAGGGTTTTTACAAGAGAAATATAAAGGGCAATTAAACAAGCAAAATGATTTTCAAGAAATTTGTAGGAACTTAATAACTTCTTCCTCCCATAATTCTTTATCAAATTTGGTTATCAGATTTAGCTGATACATCTGAATATTCCAGTAGACAAACAGAAAAGTATTATTTATATGTGCTTAATTTTCTTAGGAAATAAACTTAAATATATTTTCTCATTTCTTTATTTTTCTTATCATTTAGACTGACTTTTCATTTCTGTCTGACATGTATTCATATATGCTATGTCTTTATGTCATTATTTTACTAAAATGTTCACAGATTTGTAACCACTTCTCTTCAGTAAATCTCATTGAGAGCAGCTGATCTTTGGAAACAAATAAATCTGTTTACCTTGTAAGAAAAAGGAATGAAAAACAATGGGAAAAAGTCAGAAGAGAAGATGTGGACTAGTGTTGTTTTTAGGATTTACTCATTCATGTCTCATGTCTATTGTTGGCTATTGACAAGCCCATGAAGCCAAAATAAATAATTTCTTTAAAATATTTTTCTGAGCCAGGTACAGATCTGCCTGTAGATGAGTGTATGATGATATTGAAATAAGCCATAGGAAAGGGCATTGTTAATTCATATTAGATAGGATAGAATAAACATGTAGTATTTTTGCTGGTTTGTTTTTTTACTCATCCGGTATCACTCAACAGATAGGCTTCTGTTTCCTTATTGTTAAATTAAAGCAGTTTTTTTCAGCACAGATGTAATGAACACGGAGCAGCAGGACAAAAATCTGTTTAACCTGTTTTTTCTAGCCAAGAAGTTCCTGTAAAACTGTTTATCAGATGTTAAAAATACTGCTTTCTTTATGTATCCACTTTCCAAGCATTTCTACCTTCCTTGATGCTACAGAATTCGGATTTTAAAAAATTCTTATTAACTATGCAAATCATTTATGTATATTTATTTCAATTCTACATCAATAAGATAGAAATGTTTACATTATTATTACTACAACTTAATTACATGAGCGACTTCTCAAAACCCTTGATACTAAATCAGTGCAGGCACTTTTCTATATATTCCAGCTGAGCAAGTTATCATGTGCTGTGTTCAATTATCCAATCAGTTATAACTTCTTCTGGGTAAAAGGTCTATATATGTAACTCAGTTATTCCAAATAGCAAAACTTCTTATTAGCTAGGTCTCTCATGCAACTAATCTTCCTAACTTTTATACCTGCAAAGTTAAATAATCAGTGGAGTCACAAGTATAATTTCATCTGCTGTTTAATGACAGTTTTGAAAAACATATTGTAACAGGCTTTTTTCATTGCATCAATAAACAATGAGTAAGGTAGGATCTGAACAGTTTAATCATTGTATTTGAACAATTTATATACAGGCTATTTGACATCTCATTTTAACTTCTTTTTAGAATGTTAGTCTAATTACAATTTTGTCAGGGCTCTGAGGGCACCATTCAGCCTTAACGTCTCTGTCCAGCTTCATCCGGGCCTCCTCCCAGCATATCCTATGGGTCCAGGAGTCCCATTTCACCTCAGCCTGGAGCCATCACTTCCCACATTTTAGGTGTGCAGGAAATTTGTCTCCTGGATAGGCCTTTTGGCCAGAAGTTGCAGCTTGTCTCCTGTCTCTGTTGCTGACTCTCTGATGGACTTCGGGCTCATGCTGTAGCCTTATGTCCATCCCTGCCTTTGGTCCCATCTGCTTTTGCTCCTGGCCAGAGTGCCTGGGCCTGGTCCATTGCTTGCTGCGTCTGGTGCTGTTGAGAGAGCCAGGAGACCAGCCCCAGACTCTGCTCACAGCGTTGAGTCCCTGCAGGACTGCTTCCCACCAGTGGGCTCTGGTGTTTCTGGGGTCACACTTCTCTCCCAGATGGTTGACAGGCCAAACAGGCTGGCCTTTGCTGCTCCCTGACAAAATTATTTTATTATAAATTGAATAGTTCTTGTGGGTGCTGTAGGGGCTGCAAAGCTGCATCTGTAGTGTCTTCTCACACTCTCTATCAGGACAAGATTTCTGATGGCTAAACTGTCTGGCCTTTCTTGTGTATTTTAGCTAGTTAAAAAATGGTGAGGGGGATAGGTCTCAGCAGCTTCCAGTGTGTACCCTCAGACCCACTGGAATCCAGGAGCCATGTGCCCTAGTCCAGCATGTATCCTCCAAGGCAGGAAAGTCTCTACATTTAGTGCCAACAATGCATTTACACCTTGGTGCATAATGTCTTCTCAAAAACTCTATTACATTGATAATTTAGTGCCAGGGAATAGTTCTGATTGATTTGGCTGGCCACATAAGTACCTAAAATTTTCATAAGTACTGGATATTTGGAAGAATTTTCCCTTCACTGAAGTGGAATCCTCAGAGATTCTTCTTCTAAGAGAACTACATATATGGCCAGGAAAAGATATTGAGGAAGTGAACACCCATTTTAGGGTGTTGGGGGTTAGCACCGCCTCTCTCTCAGGTCTTTGGCTTTAGACAGCACAAGTAGTCCCCTTCTACAAAATGGCTTCAGACCGGGATTTTCAGGTGACCCAAATCTGTGTAGAAACTGAACACACCAGATCTCTAGGCCAACAGCAGCTAATGACAAAGTGTTTTGTCAATTAGTACAAATACATGTGTGACTTTGGCCTTAGAGTGTCTCTTGGAAAGTGCCCTATACACATCAGAAACCAAATTTAGAAGTGGTTGGGTTGCTCCAAAATTCATAGTCCCAACAGGAGATGCAAGAATGCAAGATACCTCCCACACACTCTGCCACATGCCAGAGCACATGAGATTTCCTGTGTAATAGCTATTATCACTTGATTTCCTTGTATACACACGTCCATACAAAATCTGCTTCCAGGGATTATTGTAAAACTAGTGAACCAGTATAGATATGCAAGGTGGGTTGTGTTGTTTTCTCTAACCAGTTGCTTGACTGTCCAAAGCAATAAGATTTAGTCCATATTCAAAACCAAAGTGGGTTATTTCCTTCACTGTATAATTCAGTATTGGTATAAGCTGGTTATTCTTGTTATATGGTGCATGGATAATTAATTGAAATTTAATTAATTGAAAGAATTTTGTAGAGAGCTGTGTATAGAGATACTTTTCTTGATATTGACTGACTTGACTTTGCTTCAAGTTGCTTAAGTCTGCTTTCCCAATGGTTGTGTGATTTTAGAGAATTCCAGCATGGTCCAGACAGTGTCCTCTCTGTTAAATAATCAGGACAATTAATAGATGACCAAGAGGCAATGAAACATGGAAATTACATCACAATTCTATTATTTTTTAAATTTCAGGGACAAGAAAAAACTCATTCAGTTCTGGACAAATTAAAGACTTTTGGAGATGAAATAAAATATATGGGTTTTGAAGCAATGGTCTTATCACTGACATATTTTGACTGCCATTTTTTGCCTTGGAAATAATCTGCTCTGAAGTAGCAGTATCAGTAGTAGATTTACATCAAATGTTTTAAAATCAAGGAGCATTTTGTCTTCCACAAAACCAGTCAAAAGCTGCATAAACCACAGTAACCAAAACAATTGATAAGGCTCATTTTAATCTGCATATTTTCACTTAAACCAAGAATTTTGTTATGTTAGAGTCAAGTTTCTGTTAATGCTAGCTAGAAAGAAGCCTACTATAGCCAAAATCGGTAGAACACATTTTTCTTTGCTAACAACATTTGAATAAATCTAACACAATCTAGGTTACATAAAAGTTTTGAAATAAATTTAAAATCAAGATTTCTTCATGGTGTGGTTTCATGCTTTATCTAGTTCTGCTGTGATGAAAAAAGCTTCAGTGTGTATATAGTAAGAAAATGAAACCTTATTGAAAAATGTAAAATGAACTCTCTTATTATCCTTCTGGAATTCTTTAATTTCATTCACTGAAGCATGGACAGAAAATAATTGGCAATATTTAGAAGCCCAAAGTGTTTTATTTATAATTTCCTTTGCATTTCTAATTTTCAGTGAATCTGGTGTTGCAATGTTTTGGGGATAATAATACGATGATAACAATTTTAATCTGATTGGTACTGTTTACTTTTTGATACTACAATGTGCTTAACATGTCTTGTGTTTGTGAATGTTTTTGCTGTACGTAAAGACCTTGGTGACAAAAGGTACAAACTTACATCCTTACACTAACTAGCTGCCTTCAACTCATAACAGGAGAGAGCCAGTTCTGCCACCTGAATGCTATCAACTCTCCTAGAAGACATCTTCCAGTGACTGAGACAGTAATGACTTCATAGAAATTCCATCTTGCTTCTTTAAGTAGTAAATTAAATTTAACCATCTCTTACCTGAGGAATCAGTTACATTATTGCTGCAATGCATCAAATATAGACCTTTTCAAAAAGCGTGAGCCAGACATCCATATTAACTTTTCAGGTATTTCATAGGAACTTCTTACAATGCACAGAGCTTTGAGAAATTGCTAAAAAGGCTTATCTATAAATCTGCAATATATTCCAGACTGAAAATGTATTTAAAAACTTAATATTCTAATTCAAACGTAGTAAAACAAAGAAAATGCCGTATTAACTTTCACATAGGCAAAAAATACAGGCTGCAGCAGATTTTCAACATTGGTTAATTGCAGACTGTGGCATCTTTTCTATCTGAATAAAACTGAAGAACATGCAGTTATGTAGCAGACTCAGGTCCATGCCAGGAAAGACTTTAGATGCCTAGAAGTTTTAGTCTAACATTCAGTGGCAAAGTTACAAAAATGCCTACCCAACTTCTGCCTAAACCCAACAAACAAAATTTCAAGCTTCTTGTCTGACCTGAAAATTTGTCAGACAGCTATGGTTCAAATTAGCCCACATAAAGTGGTCTAATCTTATATTATGAGATGCCATCTTCCCAAATTAAGAGCGTAATTCTATTTACAGCCGATGGGAGTGAGTCATTTTCTGGTGAAAGCCTTCAGAGGGTGATAATCTTTACCTGAGTTTAGACCCACAGGAATGCTCTCTTGGCATTTCAGTTGCTTACTTTTCCCTATGAAATACATAGATAACCATGTCCCCTCATTTTACTTGCTGAAGCTTTCTCATTGCTCAGCAAGGAATGAAGTGTTTGTGGGTCTACAGACTTTTGTAAATGAAACAGTTTTAACTGAACTAAACAGTCCTTATTGGCAATAAACTCTGTGAACTGGAAATCTGGGGCTCTCACCGTTACTTCAGGATTTTTGTGGATTTTTATCAAAATTTTTTTGCATCCAATTCCTTTTCATATAAAAATTTACAGGAGAAATTCTTCAAGCAGTAAATGTAAGGCCCTCACTGCCAGATGGGGTACTAGCCTAAGGGTTATTGTGGAAAAGATGGGCATTACTTTTCTGGCCAATTCTGTGTAATGCTTACAGGGAGTGGGGATTTCTGGGTTCCTGTGTTGAGGAATGTTGATGAATTCTGCATGAAATAGTAGGTGTATAATGTTGATAGGATTTGTTAGGAGAAGAGGATGGAAGCCCTAATCCCTTCATCTACCTGGCTTGCTCTAGTTGTTACTGCCATACAAAGACATGCATCTTCACTTCCATTCTGAGCAGTGGCACAGCTTATGTGGAAGCAATAAAAAATATTTCTGACTAGTTCAGAACTTTGTTGATGAGGTTCACAGATAAGAAACAGAAGAACTGGGTTTAAAACACCATAGTCAAAAGAAAGACAGGAACAAGCTTCACACCAAGATTAATGCTTTGAGTTATTTAGTACATCAATAGGTTGTTAGAGAAAATATTCTCTGCAGGAGATGTTGGCATCTAATTTAGTTACTTAAATAGAAAGGATATCCTCTGGAGTGACTGAAATGTACCCATTCTTATCACAAGAAATTGCAGGGATCCTAGGCTATGAGGTTGTTTTGGAAAATGAATCCTTAGTAGAGAGCTGTACCAGCCTGCAGTAACTTTATTTAAGTTACCATCAACCTTTCCAAGATGATTAATTTACCTCATTGTTTACTGTCATCCTCAGGTTTGAGGCATTTAACTCTGCAGTGCATAAGAACATTAGATGCTGAATGCAGTTGAATTTGGCCTTAGGGATCAGACACCAAAACCAGGTCTTCCAAAGCTAAAAAATCAGTACCTGTGCCTCTAATGTATGTGTCCCAGAAGCTACATATTCTAAATCAGAATAATTTTGAAAAAATCGTATTTGCAAAATAAAAATACTGCCAGTTAATATTTTAGGACTTACTTTGTACAAACCTATTGGCAAATGCTGTACATATATATAATCATAGAATAGAATCACAGAATGTTTTGAGTTGGAAGGGACCTTAAAGATCATCTAGTTCCCAACCCCCTGCCGTGGGCATAAACACCTTTCACTAGATCAGGTTGCTCAGAGCCCCATCCAACCTGGCCCTGAAAGCTTCCCGGGGTGGGGTATCCACAACTACTCTGGGAAGCCTGTGCCAGTGCCTCACCACCCTGATCATAATAAAGGACTTCTTCCTAATATCTAATCTAAACCTACTCTCACTTTTGAGACATTTCCCTTGTTGCTATTACTACACGCCCCTTAAAAAGTCCTTCTCCCTCTTTCTTGTAGGATTCCTTCAGGTATTTGAGAGCTGCAATTAGGACATCCCAAAACCTTGTCTTTTCCAAGCTGAACAATCCCAGTGCTCTCAGCCTTTCTTCATAGGAGACATGCTCCATCCCTCTATTCATTTTAATGGCTTAGTGGCTTAGACTCACTCCAGCAAGTCCATGTCCTTCCTGTGCTGGGAACCCCAGGCTGGATGCAGCACTGCAGGTGAGGTGTCACCAGAGCAGAATAGAGGGGCAGAATCCCCTCCTGTGACCTGCAGTCCCTATCACATATTTATATGTAAAGCATTTTTTATATATAAAGAAACTAAAAGCTATTTCTAAAAGTAGCAGTCCAAGCTTACTTATGCTGTTTAGGTGAGTTTATATTTAACCTAAAAATTCTTTTGGAAACTCTGCATCTCTGTGCGTATAGAAATATTTAGATGTTTATTTAGATGTGAATGACTCAGTAAACTGAGGGCACTAAAAGACTATTCCTGCATTAGCAATTAATTAGGTGTAGTGGGGGCACAGCATTAAAAGTGGCTGATGCTGAGTCCTGCACCTCTGCATTGTATAGGGTCAGGGGCTTTGCTTCAGATTACATTTTGTCTGTCTCTTGGGCAAAAAGCTTCCACTATATACAGTGAACAGCTCACTGGAGACAAAAAGTGCTATGTGCACACTGGATGACTCAGAGATGGTTTAGCTAACAGGCTGGTTTTTAACCTAATGCCCCCTTGAAGCACCGGGAATATCTAGTGCATGTACATCAAAACTGCTCGGAGATCCAAACCTGCACATGGTAAGTGGACAATGACAGGCTCACAGCGAAATCACACTATTTCTTTGACCCAATTTGCAACTATAGGCAGTAACATAAAACAGAGCTGGGCAGCATAACATTGCTCAATAAATGCTGTTGCGTTTTCTTTTGAATCATCATCATGGGGATGCTGGTACATAACAAAGGTGTAATCTAAAGTGTCACAAAATACATAGAGAGCTAATGGCAAAAACTTTATAATACTCTAGGAAGTCTATTCACACTCTGAGGAATTAAACAGGTAATGTTATCTCTCCTCATGGATTGTATACCATCAACACAGATTAATGTTCTATTTTGTATTTATTCCGTTTTTTAATATAAGGGCTATATAGTATAACTAGTTGCAGATATGTAAAAATCCATAATGTTTTACTGCAGGGCATCTAATTTTATTTCAATTTTGATTGAAAAAAATAGCTCATTTTGATTTGGAAAATACATGTGGATTAGTTTAAATTTACTCACAGCTTATTTTCAGTGGATATGAGATACCAGGTTTCAGTTGTAAAAGTGCTCCTCTCTAGTTTTTCTTAATGTACCTCTAATTGACATCAGCTCTGGTTATCAAATCATAGCAAATGATTTAAGTCCATGTAAATAATAAAACAGAAGTATTCTAAAATTCATCTCAGGAAAATCACAGGGGGGAAAAAAAGAAATACCATAATAATAACTTGCATGAAAATTAATTATAAAGTAAGATTCAGTCTCAGCCACCTACACAAAATAGTGTGAAGGCCTTAATAATCAGGTTAGAAAGAAAAAAACCAAAGAGCATTCATATTTTAAAAAACTGCAAAACAAACTAAATTAAGGGATCATTATAATTTGAGAAAATTAGAGCCTTCCTGCAAAATATGCACACATGTATAGAGGAATGATTGATGCCAGAAACTTGGGAAGGTTAGATAAGCCTTGATGTATTGCTTAATAGGCAGACAAAAACTGTTCAGTTTTGGAGGTATGAATGTTCTAATAGAAACGAACAAAAAAACCCCCCAAACCCCAAAAACCCCAGGAGGACCAGCAGTATCAACAGTGTTTTTGTGTTTTACAGTAAACAACTTGGAACTTTTTCAAATCAGTGTCTGTAAAAGACTCCACAATAGCAATTACAGCTGAATCTATGACTGAAATACCAGAGTCAGGCATTTTACTTTCAGAGTTAGAAGAAATGTTGAATTTTTCACATACTACTAAAGGGTGCTGAGTCTAGGTTGGAGTTCTCAATTCATATCACAATTTAAAAGAAATTTCTTCTATACCATTACTTTGCAAAACCACTCAGCTTTGTCTCTTGCCTCCTGGAGTGCATTCATGGGAGTTATTCAGAACTGATTAAAGTGTTAATGGCATAAAGTAATTTATCTGGACTGTAAAATAGAGCAGGATTTTAGCAGTACACTAAAGAAATATTAGTCATTTTCTATTTCTTAGGAGAGAATCTTAAACCATTATGTAAGAGGGATGCATCAGAATGAGTAGTGTCTACAAGGAAAAATTAAAACCTCATAAGTAATTTGAATTTCTTGAAGAGTGGGCAATTGAGGAATTTTTTATGTGGTTTTTCAGTACACACACTAAAACAAAATTAAATCAATACACAGGAAGAAAATAAACTAAGTAGTGAAAGTGCTCTTCCGGTGCTACTGTCTTGTGCAGTTTTTCAAAATATTCTGTGATTCCAAAACCTGTGAAGACCTGTATTTTGTGCTTTATTAAATACCCCCAAACTAACAACAGCTAGGTGACTAATTCAGAAGGAGCAAGGTCAACGTTCTAGAAAAACATACAGGACTCTTCAGGTTTATGGTTTTAATTCATATCAACATATCGACATGTCAAATTGTTGCACAGGGTAAAAGAAGACAAAACTCCATGCTGGGATGTATGAACAGGAAAATAGGCTTCTGTGACCAATGTAAAAGAAACCTTAACTTTCTTTTAGCACTGGAAAGACCTTAGCTGGTGCATGGTATCCACTTTTGGATAGCTAACCTCAAACTCAATATGTAGTCAGTGGAGGGAAGCCTGTTTAAAAAACAAACAAAAAAAGAGTTGATCTTAGGTGAAATGTTCAAGGTCTATAGAGAAAAAAAAGAATGAAGGAATGTAGTAAAAACAATTATAAAAATAAAACCAGGAAATTTTTGCTTAGTGGGATTTAATTTTCCTTTTTCCATATTTACTCACTCTAATTATTGTCTATAGAAAAATGTGGCAGGAAAGTAAGAAACTGTGCAAAGTATATGACTGGAAAAATGTGTCCTCTTTTTGTTTTCTCCTCACCATGATTGGCTGTGATGATGGCTAGTGTGAGTAGAGTGCCTAGTTTGGGTTTTCTGCTTAATGGTGAGAGGCACTGCTGAAACAGTGATCTTAATTGGTTTTTTTAATAATTTTGATTTCGTGCTTTGGTTTCTTTTGCTTTTGGAAAGCTAGACTTGAATTCTAATGCTTCCTATTTATTTTGCACTTTATTTTCATTCAGGCTAATCTTTTTCTAGTGTGGTGATACCTGCTGGGTACTATTTAAAGATCTAACAAGTGAGAAGTCAATTGATTGCATTTTTGCTACATATTAATAGTATATATGTTATGTTCATAAATATAGCAGATTTTCAGCATGATATCTATAACCAAGAGATTTTAATGGAAATAACTATTACTACTTCATTATCAGTATTTTTAAAATCTAAGCAGCCAATTATTCCTCTGAGCATGAATATATGAACTTTCCTGTATTTCTCTCTTGACAAGGCAGCTGCCAAATTCATTTCTTCTTCAGACTGTTGCAGTAGCTTAGGTTAATAGGCTGACCAAACTTGTCAGACTGACATGATATTCAGCATGGCATTTTCAACTGCTCTTCTTTCTGCTAAATTTCCAGTGTTACAAGAATAGTGTTTTCTCAAAAAGCATGTGTTTACTATGTAAATCCTCCACAATACCAATATCATTAGCCTAAAATACAGGGGTTGGCACCTCTCAGAAAAGAAAATCGGATGATCAGAGGTTTTCAGGAAGCATGCATTGAAGCAATGGCCTTAAAGTATCACTGTAATTCAAGCAGAAGATGCTGTTTCTGGCAGCCTGTGGCAGTACCAGCAAACTGTACAATCCTTGGTTTGAAGTTCAAATTAGGTAGCACTGTGTAGTATTGTGTAGTAAGTTATTTTATTTTCCTAAAAGGGAATTCCATTTGAATAGTAACACTAATGAAAAGTCCAATATTTTTTCATAATTTACATCTTATATTCAATGGGAAATTTTCCTTGTTGCAGCTACAGACTGTTGTGTTTCATCCTTTCAATGGGCACCTCAGAGACTAGTTTGTGTCCATCTTACATATGAACCATGGTTGATAATATGATGTCATAAACCAGGCTTTAGCTTATATTTTTAATGCCCTTTCTGCAATTTCCTCCTCCTCTTCTTCACATAGGTCATGCCCTTCTACTCAAGCATCTTAATGGCCTTTTGCTGAAATCACTTATTTGAGTGCGTCAGTACTTGTGGGGGCTTTTTGGTTTTGTTGGATTTTTTTTTTTTTTTTATTTAGGGTTTTTTGTTGTTTTGGGTTTTTTTTTTTTTAATTCCATTTAATTTGTCTTTGGAACTACTATTCCTCTCAGCTAATTTTATCTGTGTAAAATTATGCAGGCAGTCAGGTCAGCTTCCTTCAGAATCACTAAAATCCTATGCAGTGATTCATCCTATCTGACAAGATTTCTGTCTTACTTTACCACACTTCTTCCATTTTTTTCAGTTATTAATAAATACTTTCATAAGACTAGTCCAAGTCTTGGAACACACTGCTAGTAGTTTCCCTCATCTGACTCCATGTAGTCAAATCATTAGTCAATTTTTATCCACTGATTTATGAATTTCATTAGTACATAATCTGTTGTGTAATTTTAAATTTTTTAACTCTCAAGCATCAGAAAGTTAATGTAAATTTAGGAGGCTGTGACTGCAAAATCGTGTATTATTCTGTTCAGTCATAACTGAATTTTTTTCCTGCAGGAAGGACATGGTTAGAATTACTCCAGAGTCTTCCACTGAAAGATCCTTTACTATAGAAATGGTACTATTTTATCAACATTTTATAAGCTTGTACTTAATTCAGTAAAATGCAGAAAGAGAAATTACACAGAAGTACAGAATTATTTTTTTCTTAAAATGTAAAATATGCTACTATTGCAGTAGGTTGCTACCACCTGTATCAGAATAGACAATTTTCCAGGAATTTTCTCCTGAGATGTAGGAGAGTTAAAACTGTACAATTTTTACTCATTATTCCTTGAAGTCTTAAAAACCCCAGTCACAGGAACACAATGACATCCCACAAATTCTTGTTATCATTAAGAAGTAAGAAGAGGATTTTTTTTTTTTTATTATAAGCATTTTCATAGAACAGAAAAAAAAAATCCCAAATACACATATTGTGAAAGGAATCATAATCTATCTGTCACCAAAGAGATCGGACGGACCAGCTAAAACCTAAATGTAGTCATAACACATTAAAATTGCTTTACATATCCTGCACAAATATTTTATTTTACACATCCTGCATAATATTTTGCATAAATAGCAAAACTATTCAATGGGAACCGCTATTATCACAACAGTTGTTCTTGTTTTTAATATGGTAAAAACCCAAAGCCACTTACAGAATAGATGCTGACATGGAAGGAAAAGTGGTTTATTTTGATAGGTGGAGTTTCATCATGGAATGACAGATCCCAGATCAAAGGGCACAAATAGCATAAAAGCATTTAATACTACCAAACATATGGAAATTAAAAGATCAAAGTGCTCTCATCTGCAGTACTGAATAACGCTGTTCCATCAACAAATCAATAAAAGGTAGGTTTTGTGTTTGGCCAGCAGGTAACAATAAAACTGCAGCTATAGATCTGCAGCAGATATAGCTGAAACAACTTCATTAGGTTACTTAGTCCACATACCTCTTTCATTCAGTGATCAGATACAGGTTTCTAAGGAAAGGAAGGTGAATAGTGACAGACTAATAAAAGCAATAACTAGAGGCTGCTAGTAAAGAAATTTAATAACACACCACCCTCCCACCCCCACTGCCCTTTCCCCAGCATTAAAATAAATGACAGCTAACCAAAGAGAAAAAGAACAGAGTGAGAAGGGAAATCAAATCTTTTCATCATAGTGTAGTATTATGGGAAGTACGAAGTGATAGGAGAAACTAAAAACTGCACCAAAGAAGTTTGGTGGGTCTTTTTTCTGCCTTTTTTTTTTTTAACATATCAAGTATCCGCTTTAACTTCATTAAGTATCCCTTCCTTTCCTATTTCGCTTTTTCTTTCTTTTTGAATTGACATTTGGAACTTCAGGTCTCATTTTTGTTTGGTTGTTTATAACAGGAACCCTGTGTTTACATTGACGCTTGACCTCTGAGCAAACCTTACATTTTTAAACCATGATGGTTTTAAGAGCAATGGCAAGAAAGGCAGCATTCACAGTTGATTTATGTTCCATCTTCTCAGCTGGCATTTGCCTTTTTATTCTATTTCAGTAGCAGAGGGAGCCATCAATCTTACGCAGTTTTCTCACTTGCCTTTCACACCCACATCTTATCTCAGTCCAGGAAGTCTTTTTCTTGAGGGGTATTTAAAAATTACAAACTTTAGTCATGCTAGTTAATCTGGCTAGGTCTCTTTCATAGGCATTAGACAAACAGGCTGGTTTAGATGTTCATTCAGTGCAGGAGTTGAATTCTGGAGACAGGCTTACTCCTTCATTTGCTACATGCAGCTTAGTTGAATCTGGAGCATAAAAAGGAAGTAAAAAAATAATTCCAGGAAAAATGGACTCCTTTCATCTGGTTCTCTATTTAGTAGTCTCTAATAATGTTCCTTATAATGTCTTCCCTGAGAATTTTTGTCAGATAAGCCAAATTCTCTTAGTGTTAACTAAGGCTACCTTCTTTTCCCATAAAACATGACATTCCTTCCCACAGCTTTTTTCTTCCTCATGTCTTTCGAATAAGCATTCACTCACATCTTATGTTTTTCTTAGTTGCATAGCTGGCTTCCCTGCAACTCATTATTATTTTGGTTCTCTTGCTTTTTGTTCTGTCATCCATCCAAACAGCAGTTACTGCTTCTTAGCTATTTCATACTTCTCGTACTTGTTTCTCTACCACCCACTACTTGGAGAGGTCTGTAGTCTCCATATTAGCACCTTGTCAGGGAATACCTAAGTACTGCTGTAGCCCATGCCATGACTGTTCCGTAGGCATATGAAATCTTCTGCAGTGGTATTGAAACCTTTCTCTAGCCACAAAGGGCATCAGGGACTTGAGAAGCTGTTTCACCAAAGACATCTTTTACCATTTTAAAATAAAAACAGTATGCCGAAGTCAGCACTTTCATGAGAAAAAGCTAAGGATTACAAACTGTTCTATATAAATATGAGCCAGTGACAATATAAATACACCCAAATAAAAATACATTCTAAGCAATAGGTTTAGCTAAAACTCTTATTCAAATTAATGAGAAAAACTGAAAATTAAGATGGAGAATATAAACCTAAAACACTTTCCTTCCATAGTAATTCTTTTATCATTGGCTTCCTGCCTATCAAGTAATGTGATATCTGCTCACTCCATCTCTTCTAGTAGGTACTTCTGCGGAGTCCGTAGGCTGCCTGTAGAAACAGGTATCAGAGCCCTGCAGACCACCTGAGTGTCCTGGTGGTATCCAATACTGTGTTAAAGGAAAACCCCCTAAGGCTGTTAGCTGTGTTCAGATCCCACATCCTGCAGCATCTGGACACACATGAGTAGCTAAGAGGAGCCTCAGGCAGCTGTCACAAGACCATCTGCAGGGGTAAGTGACATGTAATAGGCTAACAGATAATGCAGAGCATTGCCACTTTCCTGCAGAAATTTAATGGCAGAATTTGCCTAATATGTACCTTGCTTCTGGTTACTATGCAATACCCATTGCTTGCGGCTAATGTATAAATATTATGATAAAATTTTAAGGGAAAGTTTGCTGAAATTGAAAGTATGCATGAAAAGAAAAAGAAGGCTTTGCATACATCATTTCTTTGGAAGAAGCACTTAGAATAAGAACATTTTAAACTTGCAAAATATGACTCACCTGAATACAGTTGTTAGGGTAAGTCATCCATAAGAAAGAATTTGTTCCAAACTAAAAATGATATTACTATAGATAATCTCAATGATGATCATAAGCCCTGAAATGATATATTATATGTGTAAGGATTAAAGGACAGGAGAACAAGATAAAGTGTTCTGATAGGAGGAGATCAAGCATCAAATTATGCATCCTAGGGCAAACCTCTACCGAGGCGACTTAAAATATAAGCACAAAAAATGCTCAGAGAGAAAGATGAAATATCTCTCAATTAAGGTTTATTTCTAACTTGCTTTTGGAATGTGATATTTCAGGCTGAAGCTACCAAAATTTGTTCACCATGAAATTTAACAAGAGATTGTTCTGCTTCATTACTTCTGAATTTGTTGAAGAGCTGATTAGAGGGCATACTGATAAGCTGGCACCATAGAGAGGGCACTTTGAGGGCAATCATTAAAATCTGTATGCATGCCAGCAACTCAAGGTAGATCACAATAGGAATTCAGTACACTAAACTACACCATATACTGCTATAGAATATGTACAAGGGAGGAATATTCTGAAAATAAGCTGACATTTCAACATAAAGATTTTTGCTCTAAGAGTTAATAAAAGAATCCTGGTTATAAAAGTCACTGCAGTCTGAGATTCATTAACTGCTATACCAAAGAAATACAATGCCAAATGCTGGTGTGGCAAAACAAAGATATTAAAAATGTGATAGTTACATATTGTTAGCATGGGTGAAAAGGTCAGCAAAGATAAAAAATTAAGGACTTCAGCATATAGTTAACGACTAAGTCCAGCTTTCACAGGTGCATCATGAGCTTTCTTAAGGATTATGGATCTTTGCCATGGTATGTGACCCTTATTACAGGGTGCGAAAGAAGCTGTACTACTCCTTTCCCTCCAGTCCTGCCTATCTGCACTCTAAATGGATCCACTGGTGAAAGTCCATGTCTCCATGTCTTGACTGCCTATGTCAGATATTCTTGTATGTGCAGTGCCTCCCCCTTTTTTTTTTACAGCCTACTCATGCTCTACATAGGAATAATGTTTAAATTTAAGCACTGAACTACAAAGATGACTTATCTTCCTGAAGGTTTTGAATACTGCAAAAATATGTCCAAAGGAGATGACAAGTGACATAATGATGAAAAATATGAGTATATGATGCTTAATACAATAAGTACAGAGTTAGCCCAAAGCACTCACATAATTCTCAAACATTTCATGAATTGATCATTATTTCATATTAGTAGCAGCAACCTCTTCTTTTAAGTGCTACTTGAAACTATCAAAACTAGTTAGTTTCAAAAGAGTTTTTTTTTAAAGTTAAATTTAGATAAAATGAACTTTATGACTCGCTGAAATACCCACTAGATTTCTTTCTTATAAAGGACAAACAAACCAAGCAGCAGTTTTGACAGGAGGTATTCAAGTAATAAATGATACATACTGACTAAACTTTGAGTATGATGGGTAGAAATAATAGACAGACTTCAAAGGTTTACATAGAAAAGAAGAATGTCATAGCTCTTGGGAGTAAAAACATAGGAGCAGAAAGTTAATATAGTGAGCTTTGTGCAGATAGTCTAAAACTGTCAAAGCCTGACCCCTTTAAAATAGAGTTGTCAGAACAATTAACTTCAGGGAAAAAAAGCAAAGTCATAATGAAGTGACAGCGAAGGAAAATCCTTTCCTCAGTTCTGAAACAGGATTATGTTATCAAGTGAAAAGTCTCATAGGCACATGTTTATAATATGTGTAACTTATAACAACACTGAGAAGATTATTTAAGCTGAACAGGTACATAGTTTGGAAAGACACAGAAGGTGAAGGAAAGGTGTCACTTGATTGCTCCAAACACTTTTGGGTTTGGAACTTCATTGGTTGTTCTTCCACAAGTACAGTTTTTTGTCTTACAGCTATAAGAAACATTTCCAGTAGAATTCCAGATGATCTGGAGATTGCCTAAGTTTCTTTTGCCAAAATGAATTGCTCAAAATAAGATAACTGCACATTATTTTAATGTTATTTTGATTTGACATATTGAAATAAATTCATCCTATTCCGCTAACTCTGGATCTGTCTACAAGTTGCAATGTACTTGAATTCATAGAATCATAGAATTACAGAACACTTTGGGTTAGAAGGGACCTTTAAAAGTCATCTAGTCCAATTCCTCCTGCATGGGCCGTGGTATCTTCAACTTGATCAGGTTGCTCAGAGGCCTATCCAACCTGACCTTGAATGTTTTCATGTTTTCAGGGATGAGGTATTACTGCAACCCTAGAGTATTTTACCGTGTCCCGCAGCCGTAGGGAGGAGGGGAGAAGATCCAGCAGGCAGGAATTGTGCAGCAAGATTGATCTATTTAATTATTTTACAAACTCTTTTATAGACTTTTTTCTTCATAGTCTAATTGGACAAAGGATCAGCCACCCCTTGGGGTGATTGGCTAAAATCCTAAAACATCCATTGTCAAAATAGTTTTCTACTATAACATAAACAAGACTTTTCAAGGCCGCAGGTGTTTGGTTGTTTACATAACTCTGCTACCTCTTCTGTGAGAGAGAAAAGTCTCTCATGAGCTTAGAAAATAGCAAGAAAATCCTTGCTAGCAGCATTTTTGTATCCACAATGAGGCATCACCTTTCTGGGCAACCTGTTCCAGTGTTTCACCACCCTCAAAATAAAAAACTTCTTCCTTATATCTAGTGTAAATCTACCCTCTTCATGTTTAAAACTATAGCCCCTTGTCCTACTGCAATGGGCATTACTAGAAAGTCTGTCCAGACCTTTCTTAAAAGCCTCTTTCAAGTACTGGAAGGCTTCAATGAGGTCTCCCCAGAGGCTTTTCTTCTCCAGCTGGGCAACTGCAACCTCCTTAGCCCTTCCTCATAGGATTGGTGTTCCATCCCTGTGAATTCAAAAGACATTTTTTAGTTTGTAATTTTATCTTTATTTTGTAAATGGGAAACTTAGATCTGGAAAAATTAAATCCTCTAGCTTCCATTATTTTGAATCTGGTTGATTACTGAGAACATAAATTTAGGTAAACAAAATCTTGCAAAACTATGTAAAAGTCAGCTTCAAAGTTTTGCCTATGAAATGAGTGACATAAAAAGGTAGGGTTTATTTAAACTTAGGGTTTTTTTAACTTTGTATCACTTTTTTTTTTTTTTTTTTTAATCTTTTCAGCAACATGTGAAAAAGTTTCATTAAGAAAAGTTGAAAAATAATGACCTGAAACCACTAAAATAGAAATTTACTCTTTCGAATGATGTAAATATTTAATTAGCTGTCCTATTTTTTTTAATTAATCCAAAAGGGTATATCTCTCAATAAAAATGATGAAGAACATTCACATCACAGTTCACTAATGCGAGTGATTTCAACCATTAGCATGTATTTTGGATTGAACAATTAAAAAAAAAAAAAATAGCCAGGCTATCCAGCCTGGGCAAAACAGATAATGGAAATCTGCAAAGCCATGTTGGTATTCCAAATTTTGCTGTGTATCATAGGCCATATTTGCAGCTTCACACATTTCTAGAATAAAGTTCTGGGCACAAATATTTAGTCTTTCTTACAGAAAGAAAACTGAACACTATATAAACTCCTAAATACACTCATATTTGGACAGTAACATGTCCAATGTTTTTAGATACCTCACTATTGCTGCTAAGGACAAACATGCTGTTTGTACTCAAATCTGATCTATTCAAATATTTGCTAGCATATTTTCTTCTGCCTCCAGGCCTTTGTTTAAAGTGGAGCCACCAAAAAAAAGCTGGAGTAGGGTTTTTTTCAGCTGGCAATACTACTGTAATCCAGTTTGTAAAAACGTTAAAAGAAGGCTCCAGAAATTGATATATTTTCGCCCTTCAGGCAATTTTTTTGTGTTGCAGGGCTTCTAAGACACGTTTTATCATTCCATTTACACTGGCTTCATGCCACTGGTTTTTGTGAGGTGCCCTGATACTCTAATATAAAGTGAGCTTATAAAAGTTAGAGAAGTGGAAATGTGGATGATTTTTCAGTTATTAGTACCTGGCTTGTGAAGAGAAAAAGAATTCTCCTCACCAACTTTCCCTCAGCCAAAATTTCATTTAGTAGAGGCATAAAATACAATTTGTTTTCCTTTGCTAGGGTTTTGAGGGTTTGTGAGTTTCCGTTTGTTTCTTTGGTTTTGGGGGTTTTTGTGTGGTTTTGTTTGGTTGGTTTTTGTTTTTTTTTTCCCCAGCCAAAGAGTTCTGTACATTTTTCATTTCCAAACAACTCACAAGTGGGAGCATAAAAATAATCTACATCATTATGGATGTTCTATATTGGATTTGTTATACAAAGTTTCAAATAAAATTCATCCTCATTTATTCTGAAGTTGAAACAATGGTTCGTTGATGTAACGTTGTTCCCAGCCTGATGTGGATCTCTCTCTGAAGGCTTCTGACGTAGGAAATGAAAGCTAGATTCACAACTGAAGTTATGTGAAATAACAGATAACTATATACACTGTTGAGAATTAACAGGACACACTTTCCAAAAAGATGGCTGAGGTAACATCCATATATGTGAGAGTAAACAGACATAACTCACATAATGAATCTTACAATGACTGGTGCAAATGTTTTCTAAGAATATATCTTAAACTGTTTGACAAGGGATGGGTGAAAAAATCCCTGAAAGATCTTTGTTTTCCTGACTCAATTTCTGGTTATGTAGTCAGGTAACTTGGGATACATGACATCACTTAAAAGTTTCAGCTGTTTTTTCTCAAAAGTCATTAACTTTATAGTAAGTGAAATAACTTACTTCTTTTAAAGGTAAAACATTGGTTTCACTCCTCCAGCAGTAACTGTTTATGGTATCACTTTGATTTTTGGCACCCTACAGCACTGCTGTATTTTTGTCCAGTTTTATCAAATATTAGCTGATGTTTTCTTTCCATGTCATTTAGCATAGAGGCATATGAAACCATTTCTGTAGCTGCACTTTCTGTACAATAGGTAGAAATAGTAAGAAAATACCTGGTATAATGAGAAGGTGTGCCAAGAAAAGAAGGCACTTCTGCATGGCCATGGTGGAGTGCTGTGGCCCAGTGGTTCATTTATTCATCAGTCACCAGTCTTCGTGACTGCCGGGTACTTGAGACACAAACTGGCTGTTTTCCTCTCTTGGTGCCTGCAGCTGTGGGGAAGTGCTGTGATTTCCTATTAGGCAAGTCCTTCTCCACACGAGTAACAATTCCACTAGGCCCATCCACCGGCACCCAGTGCTCTAGGAATTGCATACTCCACACATGGCCCCACCAGGCTGGAGCCACTGGAGACACTGGAGCCTGCTGGTGGCCCTGTCTATGCCAGCAGCTGCACCCTTGGAAGCCCCTGGCCCGTCTCCCCCACCTGGGAGCTGCCATCACTTTGGTTCCCCTCCCGGCTGTGGGCTGGTTTGGCGTTGGCCAGCTCATGTCATGTGTCTCTGCTCCCTTAGGGACTCACAGAACTGCGGTCACAGGCCGCTGTGCGCCATCAGGGCTTCCCACAGCAGATGTGGACCTTTGCTGCCATGGCTGTTTGTTGACACCTAGAGAAACCAGCTGCTTTTCCTCAAAAGCATTCAGCATGTAGGTTATTTCTGCTTATTGAATGAACTTGGTGAGTTTGGGTAATAAGGAACCTTCCTCTACTAGCAAAATATTAATGTTATAATTCCTACAATTTATTCTTAGTTAAGCTTGAACAATTTTTTCTCTTTATCTTCTCTTTTTCTGTGACTTAAAGAAAAAATTTGAGGCCAGGGGCAGTGGGACTAAATATAAATTAAATATGTATTTATCTTCTGTGATAGAAAATCAATTATAAATTATGGATCTTGTATTAATCTTATAGTAGCTTCTTCTGCTACCTTTATGTATGAGATGCTGTCTCAGGTTTTAAATCTTCGCTTCCTTTAGGCAACAGAATGGATATAAATTATTAAGATATAGCTTCTGTGATTCCACATGTGGCCGGTAAAAGCCTGGTTTTTTTGGAATGGATGTGCTGATCATTTGGCTTTAAGTACCATTTGGTGCCTTACCCTGTGGGTAACTCTTCTTGTTGCTGACAGCAAGTGGCTTTGTAAAAGGTCACGTTATGGATGTCAGGAAAGTTAATCCACAAACACCAGCGGATTATGTCCAAAAAGGAGACAGAGGAGTCCTGTAACTTTATTCAAATACAGGGAGAGATCATGGGCATTTCCCATGGGGTCTCTTAAATTGTTAGAGGATGCAGCCTCCTTTTTATCCAAATTTCCCAGCTGCATTTCCCTCTCTCTTTCCCCATTAGCTGAGGTGCTTGAGAGGTACAGACTTCCCGAATCACTTAATACAAACCTCTTTTCTAATGTGTACCCCTTCTATTCTTATCTGGCTTTATCTACCATTAGGCCCACAGTTTGTTTATGAAGACACCTCCTTCTCATTCCTTTCATGAAAATGTGTCCTGTAAATGTGCTGTCATAGCACGGCTGCTGTTTTCTGTGGAATAGTTGGAGTTACCACCTTCTTGTAAATAACTGCTGTAGCTTCTCTCCAGATAGTCCTATAGTTTCAACTGATTCTAACTACTAATTAGTAAGATAACATATTAATTATTTGACTTTTTAATTAATGAATTGAGGTGCATTGACGTGTTCTCTGTTTGTATCGTCAGGGCTGTACAGGGTGTGGATGCCCAGGCCCCGGCAGCAGCAGGGGCTGTGGGGGCTCTGTGAGGGGAGGCTGGAACTGCCCCAGCCGGACTGAGCCGGTTCCAGCCAGACACAGCCAGTTCCAGCTGGACACAGCTGGTTCCGGCCAGATCCAACCACCCACTGCAGGGCATGGCTGAACCCACAGTTGGGGCAGGAGCATCTTTGGGAAACACATGTAAGAAAGGAGAGAAAACACCACAGGGAAAAAGAGGGGAAAAACGAATGAGAGAAACAGCTGTGAGACCTCCAAGGTAAGAGAAGGAGGGGGAGGAGGTGCTGCAGGCACTGGAGCAGAGATTCCGCTGCGGCCCATGGAAGAGGCCAGAGTGGAGCAGGAGGAGGATGTTCCCTGGAGAAACCACAGCTTGTGGAAAGCCCACACTGGATCAAGGTAAAAGTGTGAGCAGCTGTGGATGAGCTCTAGCCCCCTGTTCCCAGCATTGCCTAAGTGAAGAGGTGAAGGAGTTGGGAAGGAAGGAATGAAGTTGAGCCTGGGGAAAAAGGGTTTTGGTTAATCTATCTTTTTTTCTCGGAGTCCAAACATATTTAAATTGGTAATAAAATAAACTAATTTTCCCCAAGTCAAATCTATTTGGCTCATGACCTCATGACACTAATTAGTAATTGATCTCCTTGTCTGTATCCTGACCTGGGAACATTTCTGTCGTATTTTCTCCTCCCATCCTGTTGATAAAGGTTAGTGAGACTGGGTGGTGGTCTGGTAGATGTCCAAGGCCAACCCATCACAAAGGCAATATTATATAAATTAATAAAATCAGAAATAAATTCCAGGAATTCATACGGTCGGCCTTGAATTGCTTTTTCTTCACATACCTAATAGCCTATAGAAATTATTCAGTATTGGTGATATCAGATGCCTGAAATATGGAAGGAGTTTGCTTAATTTTCATTGATATTATGGTTCTAGGATAGTTTCCAGTTCAGCCAAATATGAGCTACTACCTCTTGAACATTTTTCTTGTTTTGTACTTAATATTTGGTTTCTGTGATGTAGTGAGTTTTTTATGGAGAACTACAATAGATGGCTTAAAGTTTTAGTCCTCTTGGCTTGCCTTGTTTTCTGATGTGAAACTGATCAGCACAATCTTTTATGTAGTACTTGCAAATAACTGTGTGTTTTCATGTGGTAACGTGAATTTAATACAGAATGAACTTATGGATTTTCTGTATATTAAATGACAATTTTAAGAACTGTATGTAAAAGCTGAGAAAATAGGACCCTGATAGCAGATGGCTCTTTGGTGTTTCATACGGCAGTTAATGACCTCTATCACTTTAGGGTAAAATGGCAGAAATGTTAGGAGTTTTCCTTGTATGGATTTTGAGTGAGTGGGGAAAAAAATAAATCTGATTTTGTAATTTACTCCTGTCTTGCCCAGACTAGCTTGTAGGACAATTCATTGAAACTTAATTTACTTCATTTTTAATAACATTGATCTGTTTGGCTAACAGCTTTTGCAAGAGGCATCTGATAGCTAATTTCAGGCAAGAATGTTTTCTGTTAGTCAAGTAAACTCTAGTTACCTCTTCTGAGAGTGCTAGTGTATATATCAGACACAATTCCAAAAATTTTTAACAGATCTGATTCTACTACTAGCAATAATTCATTATTACTAATAATTAATCTACTTCATAGATTTGAAAAAAATAAACAGTCCTCATTGATACAGGGTCCTCCTTTTTTCTACAGATTTTTTTTGGCTCTTAAATTTCTGAAGAAAATTCATTAAATCTTGAAAAAATGTTGTCCCATGTGGTAACCTGAATACATCAGTGGAGTACAAGCAGCTGTAGGAATAAATAAACAAGCTAATATAATGGTGAAAATGTTTCTATTTTACCTTTGCAACTGCTCATTGGTTTTTGGTGATTGTGAAACCAGCACATACTCTTGTTAAAGCAGTCTGATCATATGATGCTTTTTGCTGGAAAGCTGTTTCTGATAGACCCACTTTGGAAAGCTTCATTTGCTTCATTTGACCATTTTGACTCTGAATGTGGTGCAAAATGTTTGTTGAAAATCTAGTGACTCTGGGAACAAGAATGTAGCTGTCCTCGTGGGAGGGGAGAGGAACAAAGCCTTTTTGTGTCAAGGTTGTCTTTAAAAAACACCTGCAAAGATAAGTTCATCTTTAACCATGCTTGAAAGCTTACCCATTTCTGTGTGAACAGCTGGGACTTGGTAAAAATTCATAACTATGCCTACACTCAGCAAAGGTACAATCCCTAGTAAATTTATGCAAAGAACCTAAAAATTTTTAGACTGATACAATTGTACTTCTGTACTTGGAAACTGCTGAGTGTTCTTGTTTTTTCTTATGGCAGCTGCTTGTGATAGGGACTGTGCCTTCATATTGGCCATGGAGTCATTGAATAATTTGGGTTAGGAGGGACTGTGGTTATTTGTTTTTGCCACCTGCTGACATTGGGTTAAGTCAATCATGCTGTTCAGGGCATTACTGAGTATCCAGCATCACCAGGGATGGAGATACCAGGTCTTCTCTGGGCACCAGTTTAAATATATCACCACTATTGTGGTGGTGTGTTTTTCTAATATGAATTTGTGTTTTCTCTAATACAAAGCCGTGTTTTTCATGTTGCACCTTACCCATTGCTTGCCATCTTCCCAGCACTTTTGAAAAAGACCTGTCTTTTTCTATATCACTCCAACAGGTAACTGAAGACATCAGTAAGCTTGAGCCTTTAAAATAACCTGTCATGTTTTAAGGACTTAAGAAATCTATTCTGTCTTCTCATACATCATTTTCTACAGATGCCTAACCATCTTTCCAACCCCCCAAAAGCCTTGTCACGCGGTTTAGTGCCAGGAAGTCCAAGAATGTGCCTTCACAAGTAGAGAGCAGAGGAGTTCTCAGTGGAGCCAGCTGGACCTATTGCTATGCTACTGGAAAAAAGCCCTTATATTTATAGATATTATCACTAGAAATGGCTGATCTGTGAAATTGCAATGGAGAATGAAATATGTAGTTGTTTCCCCCCACCGTTTGCTTTTGGTTCCCCCGCCTCCTTCTTCCCCAAACAGAGTCTGAACTCAGTAGTGGTGCACCGCTGTGTTTTCTATTATAAGTTCTGTTTCTTTTGTACAGACAAGCCAAATATATACCATCTGTGGTTTCAGAGTATTTTAGTGTGTGCATTTTGTGCTGATTAATGCTGCTGAAAGTTAAGGAGGTAGCAATAATTTAAGCTTAAAGTATTGCCATATGCTCAGTATGAAGTAATGCAAGTTTATCAAATGACAACTTTATTAGCACAGGAACTTGAAATGATTCTGCTTCCTTAGCACACACACTTGTCTAAACAGTTCCCTTTCTGGTTGCTGTAAAAGCCTACATGTTAATTGACAAACTACGTTTCCATGATAAAACAGTGTGTGAAGGTGTGTGATTTTTCTGTATGATGAAGTGAATGTGCAAGATACATTATGATTCATGACCTAGAACCACCTAGCAAAATGTTAGTGCAGGGGTGTGTGGTGTGTGGAAAATGGCTTAGTGGGTTAAGAGTGGAATTCTGGAAATGTCTGAAGAATAACACACTAGATTTTCATCTGCTGCCTAGGTTTTGTTTGCACTCAATTTAGTGGCATTTGGTCTTGCTGAATTTATTAGAATACTATGAAAAGATACTTTCAGAAATATTTCAGGCAAAAAGGCTACCATAGAGGCACCTAGGGAGCCTGATGTATTTTTCTGTTAAAGACTTTTCTGTTAACTTTTTTTGGATTAGTGTAGTATAAAGACCTTGATAAAATACATTTCAAGTCGATGTACTTGAAGTTTCTCCACATATTTGCCTTCTCCTATAGTAACAACCCACCCCTGAAGATGAGTGTAACACAGTTTCTTATTAATGGAAACCTTGGGGGGAGTTGGAGTTAAGCAAAACTGACTGATTGGTGTCTATATATGTAGGGTTAATTTTAGAACAATTGCAATGGAAATGGGTGTGTAGCCCTTTTCATTATTTTTATCTTTAGTAATATAGCAATGTAAAAGCATAAAATGAACACTTGAGAAAATGTATACAGAAAAGAAAGAGAGGAGAGGATAAGAGTAGAAAGATACCGCTGCCCATGGATCCAGCAATGAGACTTGATTGTACGTCTCTTGGTCATAGTCTCGGTGGCCATCTTGGTCTGTTGCAGGTGGGGGAAGACCATGAAGCAGGATCTCAGTGGGTTAATTTAACTTCAGCTTTAGATACAAGGCCCAGGTGCCACCCCTGGGGATGGGCATTTTACACTGTTGCATTTTACACTGCATCTTGCGCAGTGCTCAGGTGGAAGCTCCCAGAAATGAATCCGGGCGTGCTTCTGGAGTCATTGGTTTATGACGCCTTCCAAGACATTGCCTCTCATGTCAGCATGGTTGAGCCTCGTATGCCCCATCAGAAAGGGTGAATACCTTCAGGCCTACGTATGAATGTCCCCTGTGAATGTAAATGTCCAACACCTTCCTCAGGTAAGGCAGGTGGGGGGCAGTTTTACAACTGAGCCACTTGTGAAACAGGAGGACATTCATAGTAAAGAGCACTGTCCTGCCTCAGCAGGGTCTGCTTCTTACCTGCCTTCTCCCTTACCTGGCTTGAAACCCAGCACACATAAATCTCTCCTTGTCCCCCTTGGATGGGTGGGTGGGTGGGTGTGCAAACCTAGCCTGGCAAAGCACCCTGCTGCCTCCGCAAATGGCAAGAATGTTTTAAGTCATTACCCAGTAACATTCTAGTGTCTCACACCTGTAAGTCTTCAAAACCTTTAAGTGCACTGACTTAGGGTATAAAAGAATGTCTTCCTTTAATGCAAATTGCAATGTCAGCCTAAAGAACGGTCTTCCAGTATTTCAAGGATGCTATAGAAAAAAATTTATTTGGCACCTAAGAATCCATATTGTAGGAGTAACACTTATTATAATAGAATCAAAGCAGGTCGGTATAGAAATCATACCAAGAACTCAGGATGTCCACTCACGGCTCAGGTAAGTTCATATATGAACCAAATCCAGACCAAGTGGAGAAAACAGGAATGAGGTAGCAAAAGCTTTGTAGTTCTGCACTAATATAACTTTTTTTTCTGTTTTTATTGTGGGGTCTTTTTTTAGTTCTCCCATGTGGTGTGAAGTGTTGAGGCTAGCTGCTTCTCACTCAAGATGATTTTCCTTTCTTCCCCTACAATGCATGCTAATTTCCTGTAGTTTAGCAAGAAATGTTAGATCCAGGAAATACTGTAGTTCTATCCAAAAAAACCTCCCTTAAAACAAGAACTCTTTGAATCACTTCTCAAAGAAGAGAGAGACATATAAGTAAGATCAGAAAATACACACCCTAAATTAATAATGAGCTGTCAGAGAGTACACTCCAGATGTAGGGCAAAAGAGATAACCTCTCTAAT
Organism: Aphelocoma coerulescens; assembly: GCF_041296385.1. NCBI lineage: Eukaryota > Metazoa > Chordata > Aves > Passeriformes > Corvidae > Aphelocoma > Aphelocoma coerulescens. The sequence goes on from NC_091016.1 coordinate 102,629,981, forward strand.
TTATTAAATAGAACAAGAGGCACATTTCCCTGAAAACTGCATCGTCTAGTGAAGGTGAGAGAACATACAAAAGCATGAACATAAGATGTGGCAAGCCTTATGGTAGTTCTGGAGTTTGAAGACTGAGGGGAAAATCAGCCTGGTTATTTCTGGAATTGGAGTAAATGAGGTGGAAAAGGATTATTAAGTTGACAAGCACACAGAAGGTAAAAAGATTAGAGCAAACAGCTAATTACCACATGGGAGACAATGTTGTTTAAAATGAAAGGAAGAAATTGCAGAAAGATTTTGCTGATTTTGTTGCCTTAACTGTATGCCTTCATCTGTATTTAAAGCTCTTATTACTTTGATCTCTGACTCTTCTATTTCTTTTCCAAAGCTCAAAATTGGAAAGAGATGGGGAACGGCCTGACTGGTGTAATTGAAGCATGGAGTTCCTCTTATGTTTTTTTAATATATGAAAGTTGTCTTTAATAAACCTAATTTTTCAAAGAACATCTAGTTCAGTGACATTGCTCTACTAGTATGTTGTTTACAGTTATTTCTCTTCTGTAGTTCTGGATGCCAAGTAATGAACTATAACTTAATAGTACCATAAATTTCATGGGCAAGGTGGTTTTTTGTTTCTTTTTTAAGGACATGGATTGTCTTAACCACCTAGATCTAAAAAAAGAGGCTTTTTTGGTTGGCTATTTGTGTTTATTTATTTGAGGTTTTTTAATTATCTATTTCAATTTCTAAGAAGCTCTTTCAGGGTGAAATTTGAATAAACTGGTTTTCTAGCAGGGTTATCCTAGACACACTCAATCACATACTCCTACTGTACAATACAGAAATTAACTAGTGATTAACTAAGCTACCAGTATAGTTTTGTTTTTGTGGGACAGTAATGGTGTCTTTCATCTTACTTATGAGAAAATAATCATTAAAAAAAATCTCACTAGTATCAGCCAGGTCTAAAAAATTGTATTTAGTGATGTTTCAGTAAAGGATCTAAACATTTTTCCTCAATCTATTTTACCCTCAAAAAAATCCAGATTTTGGGAAATTGTCTTATAATCCATATGTAATTATACCTTATCCAAAATTCTATTTTGTATGTAAAGGCAAGACAACTAACAAGAGGGGAAATGTTAGTTAATTTTTTATGAAGTTCTTAAATAGAAGTGTGGTGGTTTTGTTTGTTTTCCAGTCAGTTAATGTTTATCACACTGAACATATGACATCCATGTTTTTTCTGAAGCAGTACCTGGAGGATGGACAGGATAGTCTAAGCTATGTAAAATTGTATGAAGTATCTCTGAGTGAGTCAAGGCCTGAATATCTACTTCTGGGTGTCCTAAATTTACCTGTCTTCATCTTAAAATGAGTCCTAACAAAAAAAAAAAAAAAAAAGTCTTTAGTAGATACAAACAGGTCTTTCTTTCACTTCTTTCTGGAGAGTGCATAGATCTGTTAACATAGGAGAGTTTTAAAGCTCAAGGATATATTTGAAATTTTGCAGTGAATGTTTGGAGATGCATCAGGGTAAAGCCCATAATGTATTTGCAGTTTGGAAGTAAAAACATCATGTTTATCATAATGCTCATCACATCTACTGATGGCCTTTATAATAAAAAGTTTTAGTAACTTGTTGCCTTTTTATTGCACAGGTTATCTGGATTTCAGCTTCCATCATCTATTGTGAGCACGGGATCTATCCTCACCCTCTGTTTCACCACAGATTTTGCTGTCAGTGCCCAAGGCTTCAAAGCTATCTATGAAGGTAAGAACTCTTCTTACGTTGTGTTCACTATACTCGATACATGTTTTTCATGTTGAAATGTGATGTTTCAATTCTGTTTGGGATTTGAGTAATCGGCTGCTATTGCATTAACTGTGGGGTTTATTTTGTAACATACTTAAAATGTTATTTTATCATGACCACAGTTTTGAATTTTAAATTTAATTTAAACTGATACTGCAATTGCTGCCAGAGTTTTCAACAAAATTTGTCAGGCCTCCAGAGCTGAATTCAGAGATGGATTCATTTAAATGGTTTTCTTATTATTTCCTAAATTATTTTTTTGGAGGCATCTTTAGGCAATGTCTAACTTAAGGAGTGTAATGATAAAAACTGGTCTTGAAAATGAATAACTAATCTTCTCCTTGTGGAAAATTAAAAAGATGACAACAGAAATATATGTATAAATAAAATTAAAAACAAAAAACAGTTGAAGCTTACTCTGTGGAAGGTGTTAGCCTGCAGTTCTTGTTAGAAATAAGGTCAAGCATTTCTTTTGTCTACCAAGAATTATGTTCATAAGACGGGAACAATACCTTTTGTATAGCTCAAAGTATTAAGGAAATGGTTTTACGAGAACTGCAGCCATTGTTGGGGAAAGTTAACAGATGCAGTGATATTAAGTCGCTTATTGGACAATGAGGTTGTTTTGAGTGTAATTCAGGATTGTTTTCAAACTGAGTGTGTGGTGTTGCTTTGGTTGATTTGGGGTATTGGGTGTGTTTGAATTTTTTTACTGCTTTTTTTTAAATTAATGGAAATGCAGGGTTTCTAATACTTAAAGTTGTAGTTGTAGTAATTTTCTGATTACTTCTCAAACTCCAAGTGATTTTTTTCAATGTTTTCATAGATCTAATCCTTGGTCGATAGTGTTTATTCTGAAAATTTTGCCTACAATCAGTTAAGTGCCTGAAATGTTTCTATTGATGCAGCTGATATGGAACTGAATCTAGAAAGTAGTATGGTTTGATGGTAGTTCTTTACTAGGAATAGAATTTGCAAGTGTGTAAATCCATTACATTGGTCACCACTTTAGAGAAAGTCACAGTACCTTAGAAACCGCAGGTACCTTCAGATGCTTCGTGAGTTTTGATCATGTTTCTCCTAGAACTCTTGAAACTTTACCTCCCTTTCTTGACAGTGCTGAAGTCTACTCCATATTGATACGTATCTTTCTTTCATATCTCATTAATGTTTTGAAATGATAGTGTTTTTTAAAGCATCTTATTGAATTCAATATGCATATTGAGGGGATTACATAGGTGTGAAAGACAGCAGCATAGGAGGTGTCATGAGTAGCTCAAATTTTTTTGTTTTGAGCTTTTTCTGTTTGGGTGGGCAGCTCACAGTATGTCTTTCCTTAGTAGCTACTCCTCCCTTCCTTTGTCCCCCAAAGCCTTATCACCTGGTAAGTCAGCTAATCAGTCTTTTATTTTTTTAACTGATATGAGGGCCGTGAGAAAAGACTAAGAAAGTTTCATTGCAATAGTCTTTATAAGCTTTACTAGGTAAATTGAGAAAGAACATCAGAAATCATGAACACACCAGGAACTGTTTTTGTTGCCTCAATAGGAAGCTGCATTCCATGTACCTGTATTGTTCTCTTCTATGAGACGCATGGAGTAGCATAATTCATCCTTTTATGTAATCTGAGCAGCTTGTTTTTCATATTGAAAAGGACAGTGAAAAAGGCTAAAGGACATCTCTTGACTGTCAACTTAGAAACACATGCATGGAGCCACAGGCTGTAATATAATGACACTTCCTGCTGGCCTACTTTCTTGTAAAAACCCCAGCAGGAAGAGTTGTAATTAACAGCAACAGAGAACACCACTTTCTGTTTAAACAACACTGCCCCCTTTCAGATTTAGGGCTGTAAACCTGGTGTTGTCAATGAACTTTAAATTGACTTCAAAATATGACATCTAACTCCAGAAAAAGTGGTAAATGTCACTCAAGTGACAGCATTTCAGTGTACAGATAGGCAGTGGGTACTGATGGCTCTGGAAGGAGTTGTAGCAGTGAGGGGTTAGGTGTTTTTTTGTGAAGGCTTGGAATGATTTCTGCTGCAATGGCCATCTGACTTGCCCATAATTTAAGAACTTCCCTAAACTACCTGTTTTTAATAGTGACTGCTTCTGGCTCCTGTGTCATATGTGATTTTAAGACAGAGGTTCAGTTCCTCTAGGACAGGGGAATACATACCAGATATTATCAGTCAGTAGAAGTCTTTATAATCACTCTGCCAGCTACCCATCCCTGACTACTTGCCTTCCTAAACTATATGCCTGTCCCTGGTTTTGGCCAGCTCTTTCATTCTTCTCTTGAGTAAGTGAATTACCATTCACTTGGAAGCAAGGGGAGCATTGAAGTGCTACTCAGTGCTGCTGCCAGCTGAGAGTTTGGGGTATTATGGGTTAGGAATGCAGAGTTTGAAAAACTCAGTAGGGCACTAAACCAGGAAAGAAGGCAAGTGAGCCACTTCAGTGGTGATTGAACGGCCTCTGAAGTTACACCCACACTTGGTATCCCTAGCAGAGAGAGGACATTACATCCCTTCTCCTTGACTAAGATTCTGACCTGTGCCTTTTACTTGGTATATTCTTCATTTATGACCTCAGTTACTATGCAACAATGACATAACTGGATCCTTTGTGTTTTTAAAATAGAGAAATAAGTTAAGAATTAAGCTAGTTTAACCACATTATGGCACTGTAAGCCCTTGAAGATTGGTACTACTTATGTGACTTAGCCTGCTGTCACCCATATACCATGTGAATATTAACATTAACTAAATCAGATCTTTGTGGCAGTAGACTAGAGAGTTTTAACAAGACACTGATATAGTTTGGCAGTTACTGAGTTCTTAGGCTGAAATGTAGGTTTATTTACTGTATCATTACTTCACCAGATTTATATGTGAGTTTCTGAGATTCTCTAATATTTTTAACTAATAATACTTTAATTTTTCTCAGTGATCATATCAGCACTCTAAATTCTGGTACTGATGAAAACTTGAACTATTCTTATTTTCTGAAAATTATCTTTGTAAGTTTCAAACATGATTATATCAGTGAAAATAACTATGAACTTCAGAAGTAGTAAGTTCAGTTTATAGCATCTGTCAGCTTAATACGCTAAATGATTTATTGACCATTACAATCCTTGTTTCATATATGAACATAAGGTTTTAGCAATGGAATTGAAGAATTGAGGGATAACTCCTCTTTCTGTAATGTGTGGTTGTTTTTTATAATTGCAGAGGTTTACATCATAGAGAATATGTTTTGGCTTTGCAGGGACTGCAGAAGGAGAAAACAAAGTACTTGTGCAATTTTGCTTAATACCCTGTTAAAATCAGTTTGATTCCTACATTTCTAGAATGAAGTTAACAAGCCATTTTTTAAAAAGGTGCTTTGAGGGCTACATACAGAATTAAAAAAATCAGCATTGCTAAATCATTGTAGCAATTTCCTTTGAAAAGTCAGAAGTATTCCTCTCATACAGAAAACTATGACAGCAGTATCTGAACTGCTATGCATATGTATAATTTGAGTAATGCATGGTCTTTCTTCTATCAAAGTACCATGGCCTGCCATTCAGGGAATCCAGCTGTCAAGTGGAAAAGAGCTAGTGAAAGTCCAAAACTAATGTCATAGTGTATTTCTAGTCATCAGCATAAAATGAAACATCATGGGGTTTAACTTACATTTGGATACACTAGTGTCCACTGCTAAACATTTAGATGCCCTCTAAGGTTAACAATCCTTCATTTTAATGTTTTTCAGTTGGGGGTTTTTTGTGGTTTTCTTTGGTTTTATTTTTGTTTGTTTTTGTTTTGGGTTTTTTTGTGTATGGGTGTATGTGGTTGTTTTTGTCGTTTCTTTGTAGTGTAGAATCGGTGGACAGTGTTTAAACAACAAGCCAGATGTACTGGACTTGGTGTTTGTACCTTTCCTTGACCTCTGTTCTACAGCAGCAGCTGTTCCTCGCCAGAAAAAGAGCTCTTGAATCTCCCTCTATTCTACTTGCCCTCAGGCCATATTTCCTTTTTTCTTTTGTTCTTTGATTTCTTAAAGCTTTCTGCTCACACCCAGCATTAACATTTATACTGTCAGTTACCTCATCCCCCCTTATTCATCTTCCCAAAGCTTCTTTTTAAATCCTTTTTAACATCAACAGCAGAAAGTAGTGATGCACTTGCATGGTATATAGTCTTTGAAGAAATTTTCTTTTTTTTTTTTCACCTCTTGCTGCTCTTGTTCTTCCTGAGTATCTGTTACATGGTGGGGGATTGCTTTGTTTTGGTTGTTTTTGTCTTGTTTTTGATTTCTTTTTTGTTTGGTTTGGGTTTTGTTGTTTTTGTGTTTGGTTGGTTTTTTTTATGGTTCAGTACTTTTGTCTATATAAACAAAAGACTTGAAAAATTTCCCCAACCAACTTGGTATGATTCTGTCAGTTTGCCAAGGTAATTTTCTCGACACTGTGATTTTTCTAGTCAACATGTACCCCAGTGAAGATAATGGACCTCTAGACTCAATCTAATGTTTGTTGGGTGTTGGTTGTTTCCCTCCGTGAAGTACCAAAGAACCTTTTCTGCACTCGGTTTAAAGAGTAAAAATTTCTTGTCATTTAGTCAGTGCTTGAACTACTTCCTACTTTTTGTCCATGACTCTAGTTAATGGCTATGTAGTTCTCCCAACAAACCGTGGTACAATGATGAGACTAGTTACTCTCTGGGAATGGATGAATAATCCAATGAATAATCTGAGGCAAATATTTCAAGTAGAAGCTAAATTGGCAAGAAAATACCAACTTTAAGCAACTTGTATGCATAATGATCCCCTACTATTCAGTGTGAGATGAGTCTCCTGAATCTTCAACCATCGCCAGTTAATCTCTGTGGTTTAGTCATGGGTGCTCTTTTATCTATTAGACAATATTTAATTTTCATAGAATCATAGGAGATTGGAAGAAACTGTAAAAATCATCTAGCTCAAAACCCCATCACCACCATGGGCAGGGAGCCCTTCCATTAGCAGATTCAATAATTGGAACAATTTTGATTGTTCCAGTGATGTGAAACTGAATGACTTGTGAACATAAGTGGATTAGTAAATCCAGCTCAGAAAAGCTCCAAAAGATTATAATGAATATCTAACGATGAAATCAAGAGTTATGCAGTTTGTTCTATATTCTCTTGCATGGGTTTTGGGAAGGATTCGGTTTGTCACTCCCAAACCTGTAAGTATTTTCTCTTCTGCTGTGGTTTTTGGAGAAAGAAGCAGTGTAAATTCTATGAATTTAACCTTTTTAAATGTTAAAGGCACAAACTGTCTTTCTCTTAGCTTTTCTTTAGTAAGAAAACCTAACTAATCTTAATGCTGTAGTAAAAGCTGCTATTGTTGTACATGCAGTATTGACAGCTGTGTCTGTTAGTGTAATTTGCTGTAAAACCTTTTAATAGGCTGATATATTTCTTTTTCTATTTTTAGTTAAATCGTATTTTGGTAGTCTCTTCAATCTGAGATTTTTGTTGAACCTTTTATCAATATGTGTTTGTGTATGCACATGGTGAAGTAAACCAAAAACTTTAAATAGTGAAAGCAGAGACTGAAATAGGACTTTTTTTTTTTGAGGCTTGAATTTGTAGTTGTACCTCTTTGGAGTGGCAGTAATTGTTTTCTGAAAATGAATTTGGGTAAAAACTTCCTTTGTCAATTACAGTCCTTGAAAAGGAAAAGGGTCTTTTTTTCTTTCTTTAGCCAATTTTCATTAAAATAACATGTTTTTGGAATGGTATCATATTAATGGCTGTTAATGATGACATACAGGAAAGAAATCATAATGCAGTTAAAAAAACTCCTGATATTTCAGGTATCACACCATGCCATAGTTAGTAGCAGGAAAATCTCAGGGCAGAAGAGGTCTAGCAGGGCTGTGAGCCTGTCCTATAAGACCTCTGCTGCCTAATCTAGAATATCAATGATTTAGATATCAAAAGAGTTTTAACAATATCAGCTAAGAAAATTATTTTTAATCCTACATGTGTTCAGAAAACTTCTGAAAAATGAAATGCTGTGTTTGTGAGGAGAGATAGGTAAAATAGTCTGCTTGTGTTTTGAAGTGTATGAATGAATCTTCATCAGTTAAAGAAATGAAATTCCTTTCACTTAATGTTGCATTTCAGCAATATTCAAAGGACCAGGATGGAATGCTATTTCCTTAAAATGTCCAAAGGCAGAAATTTCCCAATTTGAAGTTCTAGGAAATTCTTTCCTAGAAAAAAAAAGGCACTGTACTGAAAATTGTAATGGAATACACCCTACTTGAATTGGCCAAAAAATTAAATTAAATATTGTAGGTCTCATTATTAACCCCTGAATTTTGTATCTAAAAGAAGAATAACTTTTATGTTATGCTATGACAATTATGTTAGTCAATTTATAAGCTATGCCAGTTGTGTTCTACTTTCCATATTTCACCCAGACTCAATCTTTCCAGCTCAATCCTTAATGAGGGAAAGACATCCTTCATGTGGCTAGTAGCCCTTACAAAAGGAATTACATGTTTTAAGATAAGTTCTTGGAACTGTCTTTTTGGCTGCCTCTGATTCTGGAAGGGATTATTTTGTGCCTTCTGGTGACTTACTGATCGATGTAAGAGCAACAGTGATCTTTGTCCTTGGTGCATGAATCAGTAACAAACACACTGTTGGTGGTTCATACCTTGTAACTGTTTAGTGGACTTGTAACCTCCCTCCACAAAATTCTTACTTCTGCTACTATTTGAGATCACAAACCCAAAAGAAAAATATTTTGGTTGAAGTGGGCTTGCTAGAGGGAAAGATTAAGGAGTTGGTCCTCTGCTACTATGAGGTGCCAGTCCTAACCCAGAACAGCACATTCTAGCATGAAAAACAGAAGTGGAAAGTCAGTGCTGTAACAGGATTGTTTCTGTGTAGCCTAAATAACTTGCTACAGTGGTTTCATGTCCCTGCTACATCCTGAGAGATCATCATCCCAGCTGTGCTGATATCAATATAGTTTCATGTTCTTTCTTGTCTGTTGTCGTTGATATGTGTTCGTATGACTATTATTAACTTGTGAAAAACACTAAAAGATTTTTTGAAATATCACAATGATCTAAGTGCAGTCATTGCCTTATATGAATGAGCATTAAGATTATTGTTGTGATTTAATCCTAGTGGGCAGCTGAGCACCACACAGCCACTTGCTCACCAGCCCCACAGTGAATGGGGGAGAGAATTGGAAGGGTAAAAGTGAGAAAATTGGTGGGTTGAGGTAAAAACAGTTTAATAGTTAAAGCAAAAGCTGCGTGTGCAAGCAAAGTAAAGATTTCATTCACTGCTTCCTATCAGCAGGCAGGTGTTCAGACATCTCCACAAAAGCAGAGCTCTATCACGTCTGTGGTTACTGGGGAGGACAAATGCCATCACTCCGAACATCCCTGGGCAATGGCAGCCCTAGCCAGACTCCACCCCTGCCCACTTGATTGCTGAGCATGATGCCTTTGGTCAGATGGGGTCAGCTGTCCCAGCTGTGTTCCCTCCCAACATCTTGTGCACTTCCAGCCCAGTCGGTGACAAGACAGAAGAGGCCTTGACACTGTGTAAGCTCTGCTCAGCAATTTTGTGAAATATCCCTGCATTATCAATACTGTTTTCATCACAAATCCAAAACCCCGCACTAGCTACCATGAAGAAATTTAATTCTCTCTTAGCTGGAGCCAGTACAAATGTGCAGCATGATCTAAAAATCCTGTAGATCAGTGTTGTAGGTAGCTTAAAAAGAAACCCTAAACAAACAAAAAAACTCCAAAATAAGCAAACCCCTCTCCTACTGAATAGAAAGAGACTAACTTTGCCTGTCCTGTTCAAAATACTCTAGTTATATCTGGACTTTAATTTTTGAAGTTACAATATATTCTCTTGCAGCTGCAATAGTTTGATAAACAAACAAGGTCAAAACTTCCATAATTCTAAAATTGTGTTGGAATTTTTTGGGGTTTTTTATAAGGAATTTATGGAATTCATCTCTTATCCAAGTGCTTTTCTGAATCAAGGCATGCAATATGACTCAACAGAGTTGGCATTTTTGTTTGTTCCATTTTACAGCCAAATGGGATTTGGTGGAATAACTTCTTTTGTTCATAGCCCTGTAGATTTGCTGGAGATAGAATTTTAGCTAAGCAGCCTGTGTCCTTCCCTACTCACTCCATATTTATTGTAAACAGCAACTGATGCTAAATATCAGGATACCAGGAGTTAAAGAAGGAACCTGTTTTCTGTTCAAAACTCCATTTTACTTCAACTTTCAGCTCTGGGCTTAGTCTCTTCCTCTTTACCAACGTGGAAGTTAAAACAGTGCCAGCGTCTTGTGCATGTTGCCAAACTACTCACAGGAGATTTTTGATGCATTTATCCCCAGGCTTCTATTTGGTTGAAAAGTTAAATCCTAATTTCTTTTCTAGTTACTGGATATACTCAGTAGGGTCAACTTGTCTTCAGATGGTCCCAGATGGAATACAACTGCCACTTACCTAGAATTTAATGAATCTGACTATGACTTGCTTCATTTGTGGTCTGATTTGTAAAGCAAGTTGTTTTTTCCTTTGGATGGCACACAGTAGGGAAAGTTGTAATGGGCTTTTCAACTCTTGGATAATAAAAATGCATTTCCAGCCATACCAGTTCTGGTTTGTTGTAGTCTTTCTTTTGTTTATTTTTTTTTTTTTTTTGTTATCTATTTTCCTTAACTTAAAGTAGTATCACTTTTTATTATGGAAACTGTTGCTGCCTTTATAAAAACATCTCTGCAGCTTAGTAGGAGTTACTGTTGATAACTACTTTGTATTTATTATGAATCTGCTTGCAATGGCAAAGATGACATAGGGATTTGATGTCTTTTGTTGCAAAAATAAAAGAAAATTTAAAAATCCTTATCTCATCTGGAATCATTGTTTGCAGATTTTTATTCTTTTAAACTGGAAAAAGGTGGAGTGTAATGCAGAGTTGAATCAGTATTTCTGGAATAAACCCCTGTGGGTTATTGGGATAGAAAATAGGAATTGGCTTTGCTTTGTTACTGTAGCCAGCAGCTGTTATCCTGATTAATTAAAGGTTGTATAATTTGCTGTGTTAGATGGATAGTTAGCATATAAATACAGTCACATACCTTGCTTTTCATCTTCTCTTGTATAACTAAACCATTAATAATTGTACTTTGAATTACTTTGTATTTCATATCCTTCCCATATATTGAAGGTTTCATTTGCATAACTTTTCATGTTTTTCTTTTGCAGTTGGGATAATAAGGCAGATAGATAGAAGTTTGCAATAAAATATACTCATCAAAACAAGCATGTCTAAATTTTTACCAAGGTGCTGATCTTGCTTAGTAATGAAGAAAATAGCTGGTATGTCACGAACTTGTTAATTGTGAAGAAAGGGAGTAGGTTGCTTGTAGTACACATAATGTAGACACTGCATTTTAACTGAAATTTTTGAGATTTGTTTAAATCTATTACATGATCCTCATCTCTATGTTGTTGTACTATCTCTTGGACTACTTTGTGTATTGCATATCTAAATACCGGTCCTTCATCCAAGTAACCCCATTAACTTCTTTAGGTATATGTGTTGCTATAAATGAGTCTGCAAAACCATTTAGAGTACTTGTTAACTCTGTATTTTATATTTGTACCCTTTAACACTTGGAAATCTTTTATCTTGTATATAGTGGAAGACTTCCTAAAACATTTACAGAATTATTTATGCATGGAAGATTTTCGAGAAATTTTGCCTTAAGGTTCTTTGAAGCCGGCTTATAGGATTGACTTGAAAAGGGCCATAGGAGGCATGGAAGGTCACACAGTCTCCTTGACTGTATTAGATCTGTGCCTTTCTTACACTTGCTTAACAACAAGGCATATCTGTATTGCGTCAGTGAATTGTAAACCTGAAGTCACAAGAATGTTAAAGCAACAATTTTGGTTATGCAAAATCTTACATATGGGGAAAGAGTTAGCATTCTTTCTGTGTGCATGTCTGTAAACCCAGAATTTTTAGAGTAATCAGTCTTGAGTGTCTACTCATTAGTAGTCCAGATGAAATTTTTACAGAAAAGCAAAAAGAACAAGAATGCAGTCAGAGTTGCACAAACAATTCTTGATTTCTGCTCTTTTTTCTAGTATTATGCTTATCCTTCCCCTGCTCATCTGGGTCCACTAGTTGATGCTTTCTTCTTCCCCAGTTTTAGGATGCACTTGAGGTTATTCGTACTGTCACGGGGTTGGGTTTGTAACTGGGCGGAAACACCAATTTAGTGTAGTGGTTTGGTCTAAAATACTCATTACTGTTTATCTTCTGTGAGATAAGAATTAGGAGAAATGCAAAGCAGGCACCAAACTTGAAAGAATATAAATAAGTTTATTAACAGACCTAAAAGAAGAAAAGAAAAAAAAATTATACCACCTTCAGAACTCTCCTCCTCCCCCCACCTTCCTCCCTTCTCCCACTGACAATATAAAAAGACAACCCTTAAGATGTTCAGTCTGTTTACCACTTTCATAATAACCTTGTTCAGTCCATTTAGGAAAAGGAGTCTCTCTGCTCGCAATGTGAGTCCCTTCCCCCGACTTGCAGCTTTTCCCGCAACTGCTTTCGAGGGTCCACTCTTGAAGTTTTTTGGGGTACAATTTTAAGGTTGAGCCATTCAGAAACAAAGAAACAGAGGCCCTTCTCCTTCCCTGGGAGCAAAGGGTCTTCCTCATCTTCATCATTAGAACTATCTCTGGGAGCATCTCTAGGGATTGAGGTTTTTCTCCTTTCCCGTTTGGAGCAAAAGTCCTTATCTGGTTCATCTCTCCCTGTCCAAGCTTCTCATGAAATTACAGCTGCGTCAGCATCTGCCTATTGCTTACGAGTTGAACACTCCACCCCCCATATCTTCATGAAATTACAACAGGATACTCTGATATATCATAGCTTCACAACAGACTTTCAGCTTTAAGCATCTACTCTCTCTCTTCCCTCAGGTTTTCAGCTCTTCACAGCAATAAAAGGGTTAATCTCACCTCGGCCTTGCAGCTGGAATGTGGCTTATCGCAGTTGGTCACCTGGCCTCTGCCGGACAGAGGTGCCGCTTTGCTGAATCTCGGCCGCAGTGGAGGGGGGGTTCCGAGCCGCTCTGGCTGCCCACGGCAAGGCAGTGGGGGGGGTTTCCATGGCTGGAACAGGCCCATGGCTCCAGGCTGGCCGTGGCCCGGCCCGGCCTGGCCCAAGCAGGGCCTGGCCGGGCCCGCTGGCCCCCGCACGGGGCCTGCAGCCACCTGTCCCAGCGCCGGAAACGAGAGAGAGCTTGGGGGGGAGTTTGTCTATTCTTAAGTGTGGATCACAGAGGCGGTCACAACTTTAAGTGGCTTAAAGAATTGTCCATATTCAAACTGGCCAGCTGATAGGTTCTGTCAGGTCCCAGAGGAAGCTGTAAGCACCCCTTTGCAAGGACATCCCTTCCGGGACTATGCTTGCTAACCTATGACACGTACTTAAAGGGATTTTATATGTTTTCTCTTTCTTCCATGGTCTGCAGTTCCACATATCACCCATACTTATTTAACAGTGTCCCATGCATGTTAGCTACTACTTATTTGGTTTTTTGTTACTCATAAACCCAGTTTTGTCTGGGTCTGCATTTCTGTAGTTGACTATGGGTGAGTTGTTCAACAAGAGTGTTGGACTCTCTAGTACCAAGCCTTTGTCTCATCTCTTACTGTTCCTATACATGTATTTCTCTGGACTGCATCCTTTATCTCTGCTTCTCAAAGACTCAAAGCAGGCTTGTATTTCTCTGAACCATGTCATTGTGCCAGTTGCAAAATACTTCATTCTGCATAGACTATTTGCTACAGCTATTAATTTAAAGCTCTGGTTGTACCATCAGAAAAAAAAGGAAGGAAAAAAAAAAAAAGAGGAAACCAAATTAGCCTTAGACAGCCAGTCAATTAGAAAAATTCCTATCACAGCTAAATGAAGTAAAGCAAAGCTGCAGACAAGTGAGAATTTCATACAGGGTGAACCTGACTGTAGCAAGCATTGGTCCTGAGGCCTTGCAAGCCCTTTACGAATCTTGTGGTCCATTACTAAGGATGGCAGTACTGGATTACAGGGTTTCACAGTCATAAAACATGGTGTGCATAAAACAGTTACTTTCCTGATACAGCTTTAGTTTTCAAATTTGCCTGTTTTAATTAAAGTTCTCATTAGAACTCTCAGAGAATTGTTGAGTGTCAAATCCTTGCCTGGTCCCTATACTACCAGGCAGATAGGGTGACCCTTGCCTTGATGCCTTGTTGGGGCTACCTAAAAACAGAGGCTAGGCAAAATTAAGAAAATAAAAGTGGGTATATTTATTGAAGAGTCTTCAGGTACACTTCAGACAGTCAAAGCCCCAGGGGCTACACCCAAAATGGATGCCCAGCTCACAAGTTTTCATACTTTTATAAGTGTGATCCATCTGCATATTGGGAGTTAATTCTCCAATTACAGCTTCAGGTAATGAAGTTATTAATCCAAGTTTTTTTCCCCCCTAACCTCGTGTTGTTTAAATTTCTCAGGGCCTAAGACAGTAAGGTGTCCTTGAGTTTCAGGCCTAGAGAGGATTTGTTTAGTCTGACCAGAATGGGAGAACAGTGGCTAATGGGCTATATGGAGTTTTTAGAATTATGCACTAAAGAATTATAGGATATGAAAAATATAAAAGCTAAAATCCTAAGGTATCAACCTGACTAGCTCCCTAAATTTGTGATAACTGGATACTGAGGTATTCATAAAAGATTATAAACATTAAATATTTCAAAAGCCAATTAATATTAGAAGCCTATGTTAACATTAGAAAAATAATCTCAAAGCAGAGGTGTCTGTTTGTCTTTTTTGACCTTACAATGCAATTTGAAGGACTACCTTAGCTGTCTGTAAGCTGAGCATTTTAATCATAGAACAGTTTGGGTTGGAAGGAACCTTAAAGATCATTTAGTTCCAGCACCCTGCAGTGAGCAGGGACATGTTTTACTACATCAGATTGCTCAAAGCCCTGTCAAACCTGACCTTGAATGCCCCTAATGATGGGACATTCACAACTTCCCTGAGCACCCTGTTCTAGTGTTTCACCATAATCATTGTAAAAGATGTTCTTATGTATAATCTGAATCTACTCAATCCTTTAAAACCCCGTCACTCTCCCTAACACTTCAGACCTTGTTAAAGAGTTTCCCTCCATCTTTCTTACAACTTTAGGTATTGAAAGGCCCCAGTGGGCTGTCTCTGGTACCTTCTCTATGCTGAACAACTCAAAACCTCTCAGACTTTCTTTATAGGAAAGGTGTTTAGTGACCTCCCCCTGGACCTGCTCTAAGAGGTCTGTGATGTTCTTGTATTGGGGCCTCCAGACCCGAATGCTGCGTTCCAGTTGGGGTCTTACGAGAGCAGAGTAGAAGGGAATAATCCTCTACCTCACCCTGCTGATCACACTGCTTTTGTTGTAGCTCAGAATGTGATTGACCTTCTGGCCTGTAAGTACACATTGCCTGCTCACATCCAATTTCTTGTTCACCACTATTCCTGGATCCTTCTTCACAGGGCTGTTCTTAATCCATTCATTCCTTAGCATGCACTGATATCAGTGAGTGCCCTGACCCAGTTGCAGGACTTTTTACTTGGCCTTGTTGGATTTCAGGAAGTTTCCATGGGCCTATTTGTCAAGCCTAACAACATCCTTCCAGATGAAACCCCTCTCCCAAGTTTATCAACTGCACCACTCAGCTTCACGCTGCTGAGGCTGCTCTCAGTCACAGTGTGTCCTTAATAAAAGTATTGAGCAATATTGGTCCTGATATGGCCCGTGAGGGGCACCTCTTGTGATTCATCTGTATTTGGACATTGAACTGTCAACCACCATTATTTGGATGCATCTATTCACCCAGGATCTTCTCCATTGACTAGTCCATCCATCAAACCCACATCTTTCCAATTTAGAAGCAAGGAAGTTTGAGAGTACGGTATCAAACATCTTGCAGAGGTCAAAGTATTGCACTGAGGTTCAGGGACTTGAAAGATGAGGGAAGAGCACTTGCCAGTGAAAACAGAGACAAAAAAGTCATCAGGTAGCTAAGCCTCCTCCATGTCATCAGGAGGAATTTCATCATGGAAAGGGTGATTAAATATTGGAATGGATTGCCCAGGGAGGTGGCGGAGTCACCCTGAAGGTATTCAGGAGATGACTGGGTATGGTATTTAGTACCATGGTCTAGCTGACAACATGTGGATCAATTAAGGGCTGGATTCTGTGATCTTAGAGGTCTTTTCCAACCTAAATAATTGTGTGATTCTGTGCTTTATTGGGAGAGTACAGTTTCTTTTGTCTTCCTTTTCTGACTAACATACCCACAGAAGCTGTTCATATTGTTCACACCCCTTGCCAAATTCAGGTCCAGCACTACCTTCCTTAGCTTTCTTGATCCCAGGTTGCATACCTATATTCTTCTCAGCAATTGTTTCTGCTTCTTAATCTAAGATTTAGACCATGTACACTGCTTTACAGAAAGTCAGCATTTGAACTGAAAGGACCTTTAATAGAAATATATGCTTCATGTCAATGGAAATCACTCTTACTTCAAACATAGTTCAAGAATGCTATCTTATTAGATAATTTTTCAGTATTCTACATATTTGAGTTCTTTGCTCTTCAGAAATCTGTCATTTTGGAGGCTGGAGAGAAGTCATGAAACTTTCTAAAACAAAGTGGGTCAGGGTCACTCTCCCACTTCTGTTTTGAGATGAAAAACTGGTTTTGGAAGCAGAAGCTTTGAGAAAACTGGTATCTCTGCTGCAAAATGTGTGAAATTTTGCTTACTTCTCAAAAGATGCAGCCAATTTAATGTACACTTTATATGCAGCTTCCTGGTGACAGCAGAAGAAAATTTGCTCAGTCGTCCTCTTTAAATTTCTTGGGTGACTGTGGGCACCCACAGGTAGTCAGTTCCTTTTGGTCCTATGTTCTTGTAAGTGAAGAAGCCTTCTTAACTAACTGACAATTAAAAGATTTGTGCCTGCCTGGGTTTTTACCTTCCAAAAGTGTGGATGTAACAAGGAAGCTATGGGATGTTTTGGTTTTGTTTTGGGTTTTTTTGAGGTTTTTTGGTGGTGGTGGTGGTGGTGGTTTGGGATTTTTTTTTTTTTTTTTTTTGAATAATAGCTTCCTTGTGTTTTTCTAACCTTGTTCTGCATATTTGTATTTAAAAATATAAATTGTAATAAGGTACGGAGAAAGTGCATTTTGGGGAAAAATTAAGCAGTGAGTGATTGGACAGCTGTAGAATGCTGCAGTTCTCTTTAATTCTGTCAAGTCAGCTCTGTTGCAGAGCAAATGGCAACAGTGATTCACTAAAATGAAGTGGAATATATTTCAGTGCTACTCGTTTGATCAACCCTCACCTAGACAAAGAAAAAGCCTTTCCGCATTGTTTTGTTGTGGTGTGTGTTTTTATTTGGTTGGTTTTTTTCCTCTCCCGTCAAAACTTTCAGTTGCCCAAATACTACCCACGTGCCATCCTTTCCTGACTTTAATCATCATGAAATTGCATGCAAAATAGCTTATTTGTCAAAATAAGCCTTCAAATTAAAGAAGAACCTCTCCCCCCCACCCCCTCCCACCCCTGAATATGAGAAGTCAAGTACAAGTGGAGTTCAGCATATTTGCAGATAATTATTTTTTCTAGGAGCCTCTACCAGAATTCTAGGACAACAGCAGATTCTAACGATTACTTTGCTTTGCTCATTGCATGCTTGTCAGTAGTGGGTTTTCTTCATGTTTAAAATATAGCTTTTAAAAGAAACTTGAGAATAAAACAAAAGCTAAAATATAATTCTCTGTTACATGATTTGCAAAATTAAACGTCATAATCACCTTTTAAAGGATAAAGCAGAGATGCTTTTTGCAGTGCTTAGATCATACTCAGCACTTCAAAGCCATTTTATGGATTTAGCTGGCCCTCATATCTTCTTTTCGTTATTTTTTCGACTTAGATAATAACCAACAAAATGCCTAAATCTTTTCCTTTAAAGATAAGCTGTACATTATAGGCAATTTGACTTTCTGTTTGGATCATGTGTGCTATGGTCTGTGTGAGAGATAAGGGAGTGTAAGTGGGAAGAAAAGAGAAAATATACTCATTGTAGGCTTAGTGATTTCAAGCTGTTATTCATGGAACTCATGATCAATTCAGAAATTAGTTATATATACCCAGGTTTTTGAAGTTTTTGAGGTGTTTTTTTTTCCTGAAATACTGTGTGAACTACAAAATTTAATGGTTGGGGGTTTTTGTCTGTTTGTTTGGGTTTTTTTGTTTGCTTTTTTGATTCTATTTAATTTTGTTTTTATTAGTTTGGTTTGGTTTTTTTAGGTAGCAGTAGAACTGACTCTACTACTAACACACTGAGGAACGTCTGAACCTCTAAATCCTGGTTGTTGTGAACTGTTCACTGGAAAAAACAAGAGCGGTAGTGGCATTTAAAAAAAATCCAGACCAAAAAGAAACCAAAACAAGTACAAACCAAACTCACAAAACAAACAATAAAACCTACACAGTAGTTCACCAAACTCCAGGGAATAAATACAGGATACAACCTGAATACAGCTTTTGCTAAAGACTAGTAAAATTGGAGAGGAGATATTGATAGAAGTATTGTTGTAAAGTTTGTGGGTTTATTTATTTATTTATTTATTGTTTATTTTTTTCTGCTACCCATTTGCTACTGGACACAAGCAGAAACAATGCACATATGTGTTTGTTTGGTTGTTCTTTTTCCCTCCACTCCTACCATTATCACTTGCAGATTCATTAGAGTTTTCACTTAATAAAATTGTTGTATCTACAGACCTGTGTCAAAAATAATACTGCATTAACAGATGTAGGAAATCACTAGTTGTTTTGTGGGCATTTTGTAAGGAAGTTTACTATTACAGTCTTTTTGAAATAATTAATGATCATAACTTCTATGTATCAGATGTCATATAGAATTCAAGATCTCACAAGCATTAGTGGTTAGCAGTTTTCTAAGACTAAGGCAGTCCATTGATATAACTGGTGTGATTGTGCTCAGTGAGTTTAAAGTGTTCTCAGATGTTTTGTGGAACTCCCCATTTCTACAATTTAATATGGTGCCAATCACAGGTTGTGAAATTAGTGGAGTTACATCATGGAAAAAATTGAGTTCAGAGAGTTCTCGTATTGTCATTTTCAAAATACAGATTTTCTTTTTTTTTGTATATTTTAAACTGCTGACCTCTCTTACATCACAAATGACTGTTCTCAGACACTGCTTCTGTCAGTAACTTGTCTACTTGTCTAAGTGTTTTTTTTCAGAACAAAGTTGACATTAGGTGAATATTCAAGAAGAGAAGTAGTAACTCCTTTCAGTCAGTAGACTTCTGAAAGCAGTGAACCAGCTTATATTGGTATGAGGGATAGAACACATTCTTCATTTGTAAATCCATGTGGTATGTTCTAATGGTAGCCATAAGAATGATGGCCAAAAATTAGTGGTTTTTGTGTTTTGGTGCTTTTGTATTTTCGTGCCATGATAGGTAAATTTGAGTTCAATGGAAGTACAATGCCAAGAATGTAGACTTAAAAAAAAAGGTAAACTTGATGCCCCAAACAAGTTAATTAATCTCTCTATTATTGTGTTTTTAAGTGTCAAGATTCAACAAAACTGGTAACAAGGTTAAATTTCTTGTGAATCAAAATTGAAAGCAAGGCATAGAAAGTGTGTTGATGAGAGTGTAGGTGGCACTAAGAAGGCATAACTCCTATGAGGTCCAGGTGTTTGAGCTGAGATCATAGGAATGAATGGTCTTGGGCCTGAAGCTGTGATCACTAAGACAAAAGTGTTAAAATTAGTGGGTCTGCCTGTGCAAGCTAAAATAAACCATGAACAAGGCCAGTATTAAGTTTACATGATGTGTACTTATGTGAAGTATTTGCATGAATATTTAAAGTATTTTTAGAAGACGTCAGGGATTTTTAAATATATTACAAATAGTAAGAAAACCCAATGACATTAACAGAACAGGTAGTAAAGGCAAAACTATTAAACCACATTTGATACTGGGTGAAGTGAAAAAAGATAGGCTAAAAAAGCTATGGTACCCTAAATTGCAGCTCATTAATATCAAATTAATCACTTTCTGATGAACCAATAGAACTGAAGAATTTTGTAAGGGAAGAGAAGAAAAACATTAGAATATAATAAATGTGAAATCTTAATTTAGATTTTTTCTCATTTGGCTTACGTTGGGAAATAGTTTTCTTTGAAATTCTAACTGGTTTAGGGACATATATTGGAGGCATGAAATTGGAAATATTTAAAGCTAATTAAACATTGCATGAGCAATTTTCTTTATCTAAACTTAGGGAACTTCTTAAAGTCTAGACAATTTCTAGGAGACTGTTTAACTGAGATTTACATTACATTGACACACATGGCAATGGGAATCTCTATGGATTATGTCGGGATGGGTATGTTGCATAAAAAACAAGGTTGGAGCCCATTGCTCCCCCATTAACTTTTGATTGATGTTGTGGATATTCAATTTTTCATGACAGAGAAGCAGCTCTAATACTCAAATCTTCATTCCTATGATATCACAGCTATATCCAAACTAAGCATAACTGACTTTAATTTTCATATGACAAATGCCATGAGGCACTAGTTTCAATGAAGTCTTAGCTGCTTATACTACAGAACTTTAGGTTAAAGAGGGAAAAAAATGTCTGCAGCAGCTCTCCCACTCCATAGATGCACTGAAAAGACAAAATTGGTGTGAACACAAAGTACAAATAATTGGAGAGAATAAGATCTCCACATGTGATTGCAGGATATATATCAGCTCTGGCTGAGCTCCGGTTCTTCATGTGCAGCCTTTCCCGTCTGGTGAACACGAAGGGGGCAGTGTGCACACTGACGCAACACAGCTTCCCTGGAGCTGACATTTTCCAATATGCTTTCCCAACTTGCATTGCATGTTGCCAAAAGTACTCGTGGCTATAGAAGCAAAAGTTCTGTATTGTAGTAAGTTAGTGAAGCAGGAAGGTTCCCTCACAGGTTAACTCAAAACAGGTCTGTCTTGTACTGGACAGGATGCAAGGTGAGGATGACTTTTATTGTCAGAACTTTTGATTGCATTGATCAAATGATGTTTTTTGTGGTGGTTTTTTGGTTGTTTTTTTTTTCTCTGAAAAGTCAAGCAGGTAGATATATGTTAGATTAATGTAATTTATAGAACATTGGTAGGAATGATAAGATCACTTACTATGGCTGAGTTAGACTGACACGTGACTTACCTGAAACAACTTCTGTTATATTAACAAGCTGTAACTCTTTACTATTTCCATATCCTTACACAGACTTCAAAATATGTATGTGTATTCAGAGCACTTCTACTGGAAATGAACATCTGAAGTTATAGCACCAGATCAAGGTAGTCCCAGTGTGGTCCCATCTTACTACTTTCTATTTAAAAACTTCACCTCAACTTTTCTCCTTAGATTTAGTTTCTGAAAAGGTTCTACTGTAAAATTTTCATTCTGGTGTTTTGTTTCTTCAGAGAGTAGCTGTGAATCAATAGCTGAGCGGCCAATCAGTGGCTAAATCCTGGATTGGTCACTTCACTCATTAATCAGCTTCTTTCTATCTATAAAAGTGCAATTAGTTTGACTCTTAAAGGGATTTTGAAATATTTTATTAAAAAGTACCACTGCAGAATAAGAATCTTACTTGTGTGTTGTATATGGGGATATTCAATCTAACCTTAGACCCAAAAGGAATTGAGACATGTAGAAGCCTTTTTTTTTTTTGCAACTGAATTCTAAATGGCACACCTGAGCCTTCTGAATGTTGGCTGGAAAAATCTAGTGGAAATTGCTCCTAAATGGTTACAGGCTTCTCTGCAACCCACATCAGTCTCTTCCTTCAGCCCTTCTGTTTTGCTTTTGCTAAGAGTCATATGTAAAACCTCCATTTCCTAGACCATTTTTTATTGTTGTCTTTTTTTGTCCCTGGTAACCTCAATTGACTTCATCTTGAATATCAAAAAAAAAAAAAAAATCCAAGAAAAAAATTAGTGTTTGTAATCAGAGCCCATTTGAACATTTTCCTTTCAAGGGGCCTAATAAGTAATAGTTACCTGTAAGGACACATTTCTTTATACCTAGAAATCTTACATAAACTGAATTATAATGAATTTTTATTTCAATTCTGTACAGAATTCTATAAAGCTTTATTGTTTTTATAAGCCAGCTATAGTTAGTTTTTGATATCTTTAGGGTTGAACCACATCTAATATGTAGTGTCTATCTATAGTGAAGAAATTACTTTAATCTTAACATTCATATTCCTTCTCCTGGTTACTTCTGTTGTCAGAGATACTGAAAAGACAAACAGGGAGGTAGAGATGTTTGCTGTAAGCAACTGCATGGGTCATTAGTTAGAATGAGTGTTTAAATGGATAAATGATGCCCCTTGGGATTATAAACACAGAACTAAATTAGTAAAAATGCATAACTCAGCCCAGTTGTTTTATGTTCACTAGTTGGGTGTTCAACCCCTACCTGAAACATAAAACTGAAAATCTTTTTAAGTACTGTATCATATAATTAAATTTGGTTGTTATAACATCTCATACATTATACTATGATTCCTGTATGATATTTGCATTCATACTGAAACATGTTAGAATGAATAGTATATTACTCCTTATATTTAGGGAACTTAGGAAATAACACCAAAATAGATGGAAATTTATGCCTGCCTTCTGTTGCTTCTCTTGCACACAAAAAGTAGAAAGCCAGTAGTTATAAAAACACACAAGCATTGTGACATTAATAAAGAAATGAATTCACATATTTTGAGCTATGTTTTTGTTGCAAAATAACTTTGAGTTTTGATAAAACTCCCTGTTTCTTCACTTATTGTTCTTCAGATCTTCACGTATATTCATATAATCATAAATCAAAGTATGCCTGTAAATTACTTAACTACTTGTCCAAACCTTTTTTTTTTTTTTTTTTTGAAAGTATGTTTTGAATGGCAGGTGGTTAAAAACTTTAACTTGTAATGAGGTAGGTTGATTGCTATACCTCTTTGTGAATGTTAAACTTAACATGGCATTGATGGCAACTCTACTTTTACTGAGAGGCTATACAGATAGAAGTTAGAGTAATCTAATCTGTTGTGAAGACCCAATCAAAATATTTCACATAGTGGTACAATTTATTTTCCTGAAGTTAGAAATTGAGAACAAACTATGGACAGCCTTAGAGGCCTTTATGGTTTAAATGATACAAAGAGGCCCTTGTGCAACTGTTGATGTGCAGTTTGCATTCTGACATGTAAGTGGACTTCTTGGCTCCCTCTTACAACTGAACAGGCCAGAAACCAATGAAGAAGATGGTAACCCTCCTTTCTGCAGGAGCTTGCACAGCAGCATCAAACCACAGGGAATGCCTCTTCCAGTGGAAGATTGCTCTTGAAATAACACAAAAATCATGCCTGATTTTCAGGCAGTGTTGCATTTTGAGAGGTGTCGTATCTCTGTTCTACTTTTTCAGAACAAGTAGATTGCAATCTGCTGGATGAGTTGTTGTAGACACTGAGCACCAGCAGCTATACAGAAATACTGTTAGGTGAGTGGTAGACAGACTACAGCTTTCAAATCAGTGACGTGATTTGCCACGAAATGAAGTGATGGGCTGAGTGATATCCAAAAGTATCTCTGCTCTTGACTGAGCACTATTCAACACTTTTGGAAGCAGCCTGAGGAAGGAACAGGTACCATTTCACTGCAAATTGCATTAAAGTAGCCGTAAGACCAGGATATAAGGGTATAAGCATAAATAAGGGAAATGATCTGAAGGAAAATAAACTCTCCAAATAAGTAGGATGGCAGTCAGAAAAGCAGTGACAAACTTTTTTACTTTTATACAAATTGTAATCTTTACAAGTGTACTACACATTTCAGGAGAGACTAGCTAGAAAGTGTTACTCTAGGAAACAGTGTAAAAGCTTGTAATGGATCATGAGTGAACATCATTCTACTGGGGGAAAAATCAGTGCTACAGTTAGAGATATGAAGAGGCAGAATAAGTTAAAGAATTCTGAAGTATTCTTCTGTATCTTCCTGCTAGGGGCTTGTATCTCACTGTAGGCAACACAATTCCAGAAACATGTAGACAAATAATTTCCACAGAACAGCAACAGAAAAAATGAGAGAGAAAAATGACTTAACTAAAAATTTGAAAAGAAATAATTCTCGAATCTCAATAAGAGAAAGAGCTGATAGTCTTTATGTTACAAAAAAAAAAAGTAGTTGGAAAGGAATTCAAATTGACTTTCACACATCTGCTGCAGGCAGAAAGAATAAGCATCATTCAGTTTTATCATTAGTTATGAAATTCCTTTTTTACTTGTGTGACAGTTAAAATCGGTTTACCTTCATTTTGAACTGTTGTTAAAGAGCTGCTGTTCTAAAAGCTGTATGTGTATGGAGCTGCACTAAGAAACACAAGCTGAAATAGACTATTTTAAACTGATGGGTTTTGTCTAATTAGATACTAGAATTTTCTTACATAATTCATTGTTTAATTTGTGCCGTTATGCTGAACTCTAATTACTGTAGTGATTCATAATTTCATGAAACTTCATGTTCAAAAAAGAACAGAAGTAGCAAAAATCTTCAAATTACCTTGTTTCTGTCACAGTTCAAATATCCTATTCAGTTTCTTGTGAAAGGGAATATGTTTTCTATAGCTTCAAGTTCTTGATAATACTTTGTTCACTTTGACAGTGCCTGATGAAAAAGCCATTCTTTTTTTTTTTTTCCCAGTTTATCTGTATTGTGTTTGCATGGCCAGGTTTTAGGGGACAGATACAGCCAGGGTCAATCCACCACATGATATTTCTTATTCAGATCTTTAATTATTACACAACTATCCTATTTTAGCAGTATTACATTTGTAGTACATGTATGCTAAACTTAAGAAGCCAGTTGTGTATTGTGTGACAAAGATAATGGCTAGGTATTTACACAATTAGATATGAAATTAATGCCTAAAGAATGTCATTGTTTAAAATATGTACGTTATTTTTGAGAACTGTTATAAACGTGTCCATAACAACATCTAAAGTGTAGCATGACATGGGGTAAAAGTGTCACTAAGGACTTTCTGTAGTTACGTCATGTTAGGATATAAGAAAAAAAAAAAAAATCTGATGTTCCAAACACCTTTTTGGTATTAATTATTTTAAAAATTAATTATTTTTTAAACTCTTCAAACTTATTAGAATAATGTAGAAAGTTTCTGCTTGTTTCCTTTCTGAAGGATTTGGAAAGTGAGAATAAAATCTGGTGATTTGTATTTAAGTTGGTCCAAAACAACCCCTATTATTCTAGCCATGCAAGTTGCAATAAAATGGTTAGTTTAGATAATACCAGCTAGGTGACACTTAACTGCAATATAATTTTTTATTAGAAATATAATTAATAAAATTTTCAATTCGTCATGTCTATGCCTAATTATGGGATGATTTATACCTTATTTTAAACTTCAGACAGTTTTTCTCAAGAACTTAGTGCTTCATCAAATTCTGTCAAAAGCTAGGCACAACTATGCCAAACTTCTGTAACTGACCTGACATGGTATCTTGGAGTACTGTTGTGGAAGAATATACTTTTTTCTTCCCTGTACCACAAATAGTTTCTGGAATGTGTAGAGGTAGAGAGAGATGAACAACTTTTCTGGGAGAACCTCTGGGCAAATAGGTAACTTGAAGTCCTTTTGCTTCAGTTGTTCAGACAGAGCATGAAATCAAAATTTGCAAACCCACATAAACATGACTTCAAGTGAAAAGGTGAACTTTTGTCATCAGTTCCCCTCCATGGGGGATGGGCAGACAATGGGAAGGTAAGAAGTGAGTTCATTTTGTTCATAGTATCTGGTACCTATTACACTGTCTCAGCCAAAACCAGCATAATCTTTTTCTGAGTAATTAATCTTGCTTTATTTATTATACTTCAGATGTAACAACAACTTAAGACAAATTACATTATTTCTAAGTTGATCAATTAAGTATGAAGTTTTCAAAACCAGTATTAGCTGAATCTTAACACCCACTGATGCTAGTAGAAGTTCTCCTGGGGAATAATGGTTAGTACTGTAATGAGCTTTTTTAAAATTTACACTCTTAATTGGCAATTTTTTTTCTTAAGAAGCTATTCATGTGGATGCATTTAAGTATATGTAGGTTGAGTGGGAGGAAATTGTGCCTGCTAATGCAAAATTTTTTTTCTCCTTAGGATTGTAACTTTTTCACTCCTGTCTGGCTAATCCTCATATTTGAAATACCACACAAGGTATATTGTAAATTGCAGCATAAAGGGAGATAGTATATCAAAAATATTTCCCCAACTGTCCAAGAAAATGAAAGAACCAAAACAAAAAAAAAACCTTCTTCAATTTCAGACTCTTTTTTTGATTCTGAAGACAATTTATGTGTACTAGTTTTTACATGTCTTATGAACATACTTAGGATGAATGCACTGTAGGTTTTATTTGGTAATTTCTATGAGTTGACGTTAGAAGACATGTAGATTTTTTTTCTCACAAGGATTTAGAAGTTAACATATATTAGTTATCTTGTTGTAGGAATGCCTCTACAGTGTTTGCTGTGGTTGCTTGTGCAGTGCTAATAAATGAGAAGATTAACATCAAAATGTAGGTTTTGATGATTTAGTAGTTATGATTTCTGTAGTCTTACTCTGCTACTGCTTTCATGTGATTCTTTAATAAACAACTCAGATCATCTAGTTGAAATCCATAAACATTTATATCATTTGGAGAATATTTGCCATGCAAATATTGTGTAAACTGGTATGTAACTTTACATTAAATAACACAGACAGACATAATCAATTAGGTAGGAAAAGACCTCTGAGATAATAGAGTCCAGTCTTTGACTGAACACCACCTTATCTACTAGATCATGGCAGTAAGTGCCACATCAGCTCTTTCCTTAAACACTTTCAGGGCTGGTGATTCCATCACCTCCCTCAGTGCCTGTTCCAGTGTCTGATCAGCCTTTCTGTGAAGAAATTCTTTCTAGTGTCCAACCTCAGTGTCCCCTGGTGCAGCTTAAGACTGTGTCCTCTTGCTCTGTCACTAGTTCCCTGAGAGAAGAGACTGACCCCCCACCTGGCTACAACCTCCTTTCAAATAGTTGGAGAGAGCAATGAGGTCACCTGAGCTTTCTCTTCAGCAGGCTAAACAACCCCAGCTCCCTCAGCTGCTCCTTACAGGACATGTGCTCCAGACACTTCACCAACTCCCTTGCCCTTCTCTGGAGTCACTCCAGCACCTCAATGTCCTTCTTGAAGTGAGGGGCCCAGAAGTGGACACAGCACTTGATCACTTGATGTGTAGCCTTACTAGTGCTGACTACAGAGAAGAACCACTCCCCTGGTCCTGCTGGCCCACTATTCCTGACACAGGAAAAAATAAAGTTGGCCTGCTTGGTTACCTGGGCACACTGTTGGCTCATGTTCAGGAGCCAGCAGTTTCACCATTTCACCATTCTGTTTTAAATGCAAAAAATTGCATTGCAAAAAATGCCAGTTTGCGTCAGAATATTGTATATCAGTATTTTAAATCTACAGGAATTTTCCATAGGAAGTAAAATATGTTGGATATGGTTATTTCAGCAGTGAATGTAACGCTCCCAGATGGGAAATGTGATACAGCAATGTGGCCATGAACTCATCACCAGGTGGGGGCATGGGGCTTCAGGGACTTCAGCCAGTATTTCACCACTCTTGTATTAACATGTACAAGAGGAGTAATGACACCAAATTGGGGGACATTCAATTTGCCCAAGTTGCTATTTAGGTGGCTTGGATACTGGACAAATAGCCAAAAAAGTCAACAAGGGCAAATATTAAATTTCTCACCTGTGATAGACTAAACCCCTTTCCCAGTTTAGTGTTGAGAGTGAATGGTCACATTGCAGCTTTGCTGAAAGAGACCTGGTATCCTGGCAGATGGTTGGCAGAAGATGAGCCAGCAGTGTGCACAGTGATGATGAAGGCTAACGGCCTAGTGGGCCTATCAAAAGGAGCATAGTCAGTAGGTTAAGGAAGCAATTTTCCGCTGCTTCTCCCTTTACTTGGTGTTTATACACCCCTATAGGAATACTGCATCCAGTTTTTGCTCCCTTAATGTGAGGAAGACATTAACAGACTCGAATGAGCTTGGTGTAGAGCTACCAATCTGCTGCGCTGGGCTTCCTCAGCCTTTCAGAAGAGATGGCTTCAAGGGGACCTGGCAGCAGCCCCTTAATCCCATACAGAGATGTTTCCAGTAAGACAGAGCAGGGATCTTCATTGAGGGAAACAATGGGAGGGAAAGCAAATGGTCATAATGGAAAACAAAGTTCCAGATGAATAAAATAAGAGTTATGATGAAAATAGTCAAGCCCTGAAACAGTGAATTTTAGAATCTTTTTCTTTGGGAGTTTCCAAGACCTGAAGAGAAAAATGTCCTCAGCAACTGGGACTGAACTCGTTGACTCTGATTTTTATGAAAGTAATTGCTTGCCTTTATGTAACTTGAAGTGTGTCCTAGGTGTTAATTTTATGGTAAGCGGATTCATTCTACTTATTATGGTTTAGATCTCTGTCGACTATAAAGAACGTTTAGACAGTCTGTGTATCTGCAGGTGTCTTCATCTAAGTTTCTTAATCTTAAATTGAGTTTTATCTCTAAAAGTAGTACATATCTAATATGGGGTATTTGGACTCCCTCTTCTAAAGGAAAGAAGACACCTCTGAAGAGCTTTCATCTCAGTTGTCTTTGCTGTCCCAAAAGCCTATATATCAAAAAGGAAAATCACATTGAGATTTCAGCTTTTTACTTACCAACATGAAGATCTCCAAACCTGATTTTCAAAAGTCCTAAGCATTGCACAATTGCTTAAAAATATTTATATTTAAAAATCATGTCCTCGTGTTCAACTGAAATTTGTACTTATTTATTTTGGAAAATTAGTGATAGAGTCTGAACTCTTCTTGCACTGTTTAGTGTCTCAGTGGAAAGACTGTGCACTGATTAACTTTCAAATGCTCAGTCAGGTTGACCCCTTTTGGAATAAAGTGTTCTGCTCCAAAGATATAACCTCTACTTATAAACAATTTCATGTTTCAAAAGTTTTGTAAAGAAAATAAGTGGTTCTGGATAATACGGAGACAAAATAATTTGTCATTTTCCTGTTTCATGTAGGAGAGGAAGACTTGGGTTGAGTTACTTATTGAGGGTGAAAAAAAAAAAGATTTAGCACAGCAGTTTGTGACAATTATTTGCTTCACTAGGCTACTTTGATTTGCTGAGCAATTATCTCAGTTAGGGGTAGCTGCAGTTAGGGATGAGTACTAAGTTGTGCTGGTGCTTGCATCAGATAGCATGCTATAAAATAAAGGTGTTCTGGTAATTCCCAATCACTTTGTTGTAGAAGACGAGGTATTTATCAGTAGAAATTGTCCCCATTAACTGATAGAGGATGGGTTTGTGATGGCAAGTAAAATAGCGGGCCTGGTGTCGTGTCTTGAAATACTGTCAAACTCTACCACTTACAGTACCCAGTAATGTCATTTGGGAGCTGGTCTGTGAGACCGCACATCCTGAGTAATTTGGGAGTTGCTCTTCCAAGTCAGTGAGTTCCCCCCAATATTGGATGGCTTCACCAGAAGATAATTTTCTTCGAAACAGATAAAATTATGATTGTGTCCTCTTTGAACTTCAGCACTTATTATATGTGGTATAAAAATGAAAATTCAACAGCAAAATTTGTTACTACTTCTTAACATACTGAAAAATTTTGCTAAGATATGTATGTTCAAGGTATGTATTTTTAGTATATTATAGTTGTGTTTGGATTCTAAGGGCTAATAGAAACTAGCTTTGGAACTATTCTGTCAATTGTGAAAAGATTAAGATAGTACTTTATGTAAAATAATTAAATGAAATTTTGTTCATCCTGAACATAAATATCAGTTTTCCTTATTTTTATTATTTGGCTATTCAGAAATAGTGCTTTATTTCTTGATAAATCTGAAGTATTATTTAAGAGATCCTTTCTGTTTAGTATGTAGAAGTTACATGGACCTCATTTTCTATTACATAAAACTCTGCACTTCTACATTGCATCACTTCTCCAGCAACATAAAATCTTGTTTAAAAGTGTTTTTTTTTTTAACAATAAACATTTGTGGCATGATCCAGCTTGTATTAAAAAGAATTTCAGTGCTCATAGTACCTAATGTTATTTTGTCTTGATTTTCTTAATAAATTATCAATTATTTTATCATAATTAACAAATCTTTTTGATAATATACATTAAAACTATTTTGAGTTCTAGATTTTCATGTATAAAATGCCTGGTTTTGGAGGTTGTTGTGAGAAAATAACTGTGGGTGCTGAGAACCTGCTTTTAATTCACAGGCCTTTTTTTTTGTCATCTGGATGGGTTTGTTTGAGAGGTTGTTTGCATTGATTCAGACTCTCAAGAGAATCAGTTTCTGTTGCTCACTGAATTTTCTTTGTGTACTATTTTCCAGTTTACCTCCCTGAAGTAATTTTTTTTTAAAGTCAATCTTCAAGCTCATTTGTATTATGTAAAAACAAGAAACCCCTCAAAAATAATATTCTCCCCCTTCAGTTCCCTACTAATGAAAGATTCAGTCTGAGAGGCAGCAGGCAGCTGCTCTATGAGATATTGTTCTGACTGGACTGCTGACAAACCCTTATTCCCCAGCCAGGCTCAGCAAATGTTACCCGCTTTTCCGATGTGTAGACAAACAGCTGGGAAGCACAGCAGCCAGTGCTACTGGAGGAGAAAGTGGCCAAGGACTATCAGAAGGAGCTTGGCAGTACTTTTGGCAGGGGCAAGAGCAAATGAGGTGGTAGAACACTAAAGTACACTTAACCAAATACTTTAGGAAGCCAAATTTTTTTTAAACTCTTTGTTTCTCAGTACTCTGGCAAAATGGTTGTCTAGAATAACCTTTGTTCTATGATTTTTTTTTCAAAAGGCAAGACTTTCCAAACTTTCTTTGCTATATAATTTTATGCTGAATTTAGGGGAAAGCAAAATTTCACATAAAATAGATAGTAAAGAGAATTTAGAATTATAAAATATTTTATTTATAGCTGAAAATGTATAGATACATTAATTCTGCAACCTTTTTTTAGGTTGCAATATTTTTCTTTATTCATGTGATCCTCCCCCCTGTACAGTGCTGTGAGACCATTAAGCCTACCTCTTAACTAATATATAGATCACGCCAGGAACAATTTTCTGTCTCAGAGCTTGGCTGTTGTGCAGCTTGACTTTCATGCTGGTGACTAAATTCTTCCTCAAGCAGTTATTTCCATAACAGCTGTTATGAATACTGCCCAACATATGCCAAAGTTGTTTTAGGAATCAGGTCTCAATTTAACAGTATTGATAATATACCAAAGCTGGTGTTTAGATCTGCCCAGCCTTGTTTAGTTTACTAGGATATATGTAGCAAAAAGGTCAGAGTTTAAGAACTGGTGTAGCTAGGAGAAGATAATATTACCTCTTTATATTCAGTCTATTGTTAATTCTATACATTTCCAATACTGCTTCTTCCATTCTAAAAATGAGCATCCTAACAGAAATTTCCTATCCAGTGCAATTTAGAGTTTTACAATTTAGAGTTTTGCAATTTATCTATCCAGGTAAAATTTTTGATGTACTAAATCAGTGGGGAGGTAAGGATGTCATCTGTGTAGCACCTCTCCCTTTGCATGTGAGTATGGGCCAAATTTCACAACAGGATTGAAACACGCTAGAGGTTATACTCATGAGTATCTTAGTTTGAGATCAAAAAATGTAGCAAGTCCGAGTTTCTTCTGAAGATTTCAAACTTTGTCAATATCTGTAAGAGGGCACTATATCCTAAAGCTTTACTGGCCCAGTCTCCTCTAAATTCCAGAGACACCTCAAGACATCCTAAACGTGTGGGTCTGGTCTCTCCAGCTCATAAACTACTGTATTTTTATTGATACTAAATTTTTACAAGAGGCTTTGCAATTCATCTAAAATAATTCTATAGTATTAAATAACCAATTTTGAACAGAAAGTGCTGTTCACGTTAGTTTTTAAAACTGGTGTTATTGGCAGAATGGTAAAGAAAATATATCAGTCCAAAAAAAAAAGAACCCAAAACCCCCCAGCAGATCCAGATCTGTCTGTTTTTTCTATATCTAGATTAACCTGCATTTTATTATCATGAGGTGCAGATTGAGTATAATAGCAATAGATAAGTTTCTTAAGAGTCTGTAGTTTACACCTTTCACATTCCATGTAAATTCAGCAGTGTGACATAAGCCTAATGTTGTCTATAATACAGTAATATCTTAATCAACAAACTTTGAAGGGGATGAGGAATGCCAGAAAAAATCAGAAGGAGCAGGGGGAAGGAAAAGAAAATTCTGTCAGGTAAGACCCACTGTGGGTACAGTGACTGACAGCAAATAAAACTACTAACCAATGCCTAACAAAAATAGTTCTGCAGGAAGCTCATTAACATCACAAAATTTCTGCAACATAATTAATTTTAATGAAGGTGTATCTGGATGCATCTACAGTGACTAATGAAATAAATCTCTGAAACTTCATCTCAGCTGTTCCACATGCAGCAGTGGTATGTACACATCAGTGTCATGACAATTCACCAGCAATGTGTGTGAGGTGGTTTCAGTCTGGGGAAGCCATCGTCCATTAACATAGGGTGTATTTTGCCATTGGTGGAGGAGCAGTTATGATTGTTGGTGTGAAGGACTCAAGTGCTGTTGGTGCATCTAGAAAGCAAGATGGCAAAGTATCTTTGCTGTGTGTCAGTGACCAGGAGATTCAAGCAGTTTCAGAGATGGGACAGAACTGGAACGTAGGTTATCCTTTCTATATGTTAAAGGAGCTGAGAGATGACTTCAGAAGTTTTGCAGTCTAGTCTTATGAGATGAGTGCAGTATGAATGCATATTTTTTATGGAGGATAAGAGCTTATAATGGCACTATTATAGATTGCTAGTCTGTCTGTGCTGAAACCATCTGAGAATCTGAGATGTTCCTGCTCACAAGGTGCTCTGTAAATTATTATGCACCAGCTGGCAATGTGCCACATCCTAACAGGATGTGGATCAGCAAAAGGCTATTTCTAGAGTTTTATTCTGGGAACTGCTTCATCACTCAGAGTAGTGCAAGAATGCTCCTTTTTAAAAGTAATAATATGCAATCTCTTCTATATTATTTTATACAGCCTATGTTGCTTCCAGTTAACATGCTTAGGTGATTTTTGGATCTCTCTCTTCACAGACACTAAGAATCCTACTCCCAGAGACTTCTCATAGGGAAAGTACTGTTAATACAAGAAAAAGGATTACCCCTTCAATAAAGGGTTGACCATGGAGTCCCATGCCTTCTAACCATGCAAGAGGGAATGTAACAGTAACAGCATGTAACTTTGCTTTTTGTTGCTGTGGTATTGTTGAACAGAATTTAATTGGCACATTCCCAACAAAGTATAATGAAATAGTCTGTGGGTAAGGAACTTTGCAATTCATGAGAAATAAAATTTTATACAAATAAATGTCTCATCACTGGCTTGCTCAAAATATTTTGTTTAAAATGTGATACTGCTAACAAAACTAACTCAAAAATTAATGTCAAGAGATCTATTTTCTCACTCTATATTCATTGCTACCTTATTTCAGTATCAAACCCCGTTTTTACTGCATTTTAGTTAAGAGAGCAGGATAAATAGTACTTAGGGAGCTCAGCTCTGTTTCTTTATGTGCAGTGTCAGCAGAATGTTAACCAGTTTCAGATTGTAGCTCCAGCCAGCCAATATACTGAAGGTTGACTGTATTCTGTACAGGCTCAGAAGGAATAGTTTCTTTCACGGAAATTCATTGCTGATGCTGATGTGAAGTAGGACCCAGATTATTTTAGAAATCACAAGCAGAGATGTGAGACAATGAAGTTTTCGTTGTAATGTGTAGCCTAACTTTCCCCTCTGCCTGTCTCACATGCAGTATTATTTGAAATTAGTACAAACTGGAGTGTAGAAATTGTGAGCTCCTCCTAAGACTGAAAAATATGAAGGGGGAAGGAGGGGAAAGCACTCATAAAGGAGAAATTAGCAAAACTCCCTTAGTCAAAAATAAATACTTCAAAATGCTCAGGTATTTAACGTTTTATATACCAATTTGCGGCTAAACTAGCTTCAGCACTGTCTTGTTAAATTCTTTGCTACCATATGATGTTACATTTTTAAAAGACTGGCAAATTTGCAATTTCGCTTTTTTAGCTACAGGATTGTTCTGCACCTCCTACACTGAGCTGGCATTGTCCTGAAGCAGTTTCTCTTCCTGATCTTCACTTATTTTCACATTGTGTTTGAGAGTGATAGGGATAGCCCTATTATGGGGGAGGGAAAAAGGAGGGAGGAGTTCTTGTTCCAGGAGTATTTGTTCAGCTCCTTCATATTTAAAACTTCACATGCAATTAGGAAACAAATATTTATTAGTGACTGCATAAACATGGAACAAACGCTTGATGAAATCCTGAACAATATAGGTGGTACTTAACCAGGTAGATTAATGATTTATGTTGACCTTCTGTTACTGCCATTTCTCACTTTTAATGCCTTATTTCTGAGTTTTAGATACATTGTCTAGAAGAACAGAGTGACTTAAAAGCAGCACTGTAGAAAACATCCTAAGACAAGATGAAAGATTATTCTTAACTGAAAAAGTAGAAGAAACTGAATATGAAGATTAAATGGTAACTGGGTGTTGATCTCAGTACAGTAATGACTTTGCTGAAGCCACCTTATTTTCTGCAGCCTCATTTTTCTATATGTGATATGAGGTAATGGCTTGTATCTTCTGCATAGTATGGTGGTAAATTGAAAATACAAACAAAGCTTTAGATATATTGGAGTAGATATTTTAGAGTAAAACTCTAAGGATACAGATAAAAATACTTTCTAAAAATTGACTGGACTTTCATCAGTAAGTTTTTTTGTGTTTGAATTGAAAAGAAAAAAAAATTGTAGATAGCATTTTCCTAAGAAATATGCTTGTGACTTTGTTACCTGTGTAAACAGGACTGGCAGTAAGTAGATAGCTGAGAGAGATGAAATATTGTGGCAGAACTCCGGTTTATTATACAAAATGGCCAGTTTCTAGCCTTTCTTGGACATTGAGTGACTGTATGTTTTGTCAGTAAGTTGCATGGAAGGATCATATAACCAGATAAACTTTAATGCCAAAAAAACCAGGAAGGCTGGTTGGAGTATTTCTTGATGTACTCTCCCAACCAAATGTCTACAGTTCTGTGAAATGCATTTATTTATTTTGACAAAGAAAGTAACTTCATGTAGCTAGAGTCTAGTAGTTTATCATGTATATGAAATAGTGGTTGGGATTTTTGTGTGTTGGCTTAAATGGTGTTTTACTTTAAGTATTGGCATATAGCTGGTGTTGTATAGATAAATAATATGACTGAATAAAGTGTGGAAGATACCAGTAACTAAGTCTCCTAAATAATCTGTATTTTCTGAAAAGGTACAACTTATGTATAGTATGAAGCTTTTTATCCTTTCATGTCTTGTCCAGTAGTGATTTCTTTTTTTGCTTTGCCTTTCACTCCTGAAGAAAAAGGAGGTTGCAGACCTTAGAGTCTTGATACAGTAGATGAGCTTATTTCTACCTTAAGAAAAAACTCTTAAACTTAGTGCACATTGCTTCCACGAATTACCTATTTGTTATAATTTAATTTTATATTATTTAATTTTCCTATACAAAATAGTGATTCATGAACATAGCATAATCTCACTTTTTAAAAAAAATATTGTGTGATATATACTACTTCAATGAAAGTTTTCATTTTTAATTAGAGGAAAAGGCTTCCATCCTTTTTTCTTTTCCTTAGGGGAGATAATATTGTGCCATGTCATTAACAAGTTTCCCAGGGGTGCTTTTTTGCTTTGATGAATTTGTCACAGTCAAGGAATGATGGTAGCTTGCCAGAAGGTATGTGGTTTAGATTTATATTACAACCTCTGTGTGTTAAATTTTAAGTGTATTGATAAACCATTGAGAAAGACATGTCTCTTTTATATTTAGCTGGATGTTTCTGTTTCAGATACTTGTTGCATAAACCTAATGAACTTGAGCTTACAGAAAACTAGAAATTGAAAAGTATGGAGGGGGCAATGGGAGGACAGGGTCATGAATGTAGTATGTAAATGGAAAAGTCAGTAATACACTCAAACTGCATCACGATAGCTTGAGGTTAGTCTTCAGAAAAAAACCCTTTCTAACAGTAAGGGTAAAGTGGTTCTGGAATGGATTGAATGAAAAAAATGATTAATCATCTTGGTGGAACACAGATAAAAAAATTGTCCACAAGAAATTGCATTGTTGTGTCTCATTCTGTCTTGCAAAAAAATATTCTACAGGATGTTTTTTGAAGAAGAAATCTTCAATGAAAAAGTCTCTTAATAAAACCCCTCAATGCTGAATTCTTGTGTGATGATTTGTACCCTCATATATGTTAGAAATGAGCTTCAAACCAGACAGATATTTCTTGGTATTATCTGTGACTCTTAGTATAAGTGACCTAGTAATTGCTGTAGAGTTGAGGGGCTTGGGTTTATTTTTGAAGAAGGGTATTTCAGCAGTATACTTTGAATAAAGACTAGCAAAACTTTACTTAGTATAATTTCTCAACTGATGAAACTATTAAATTATTCTTTTGCACAAGCATGTAAATATTAAGAAGCAAAGACAAATTATTTCCCTCCCCCATAATTTTGCTGATTTCAATTCTTAAGTGCTACCACTTCTAAAAAATAGTTTATTTCAGGATTTTTTTAAGGTATAACCTAAATAATTCTATTCTCTTCAACGAAAAATAGAACCACAGAAAGTTGGAAGGGACCTTGAAGTTCATCTAATTCCAACTGCCCTGCCATGGGCAGGGATGCCACCACCCCTAATGTTGCACAGGGTCCCATCCAGCCTGGTCTTGAAACATCAGGGATAGGTCATCCACAGCTTTTCTGGGCAACCTGTTCTAGGGCCTCATCACCCTCTGGGCAAAAATTTTTTTCCTAAGATCTATTTAAAATCTCCCCTTGAGTTTAAAACTATGTACTTTTGTTCTATCACTGTGTCTGTGCAAAAGCTGTTCTTCCTCTTTTTTATCAGCCTCTTTTAGGTACTTGTCATGGACACCCACGAAAGTTGCTCACTCACCCTCCCCTTCCACAGCTGGTCAGAGGAGAGAAAAAAAATTAACAAAGTGTTCATGAGCTGAGATAAGGACCAGGAGAAAACACTCCAAGAGCAAAACAGGCTCAACTTAGAAGTACAAAGTGGATTTATTACTAACAAAATCAGAGGAGGATAGTGAGAAATAAAATAAGTCCTTGAAAACATCTTTTCTTCCCCCAACCCCTCCTTCCCACCAACAGCACAGGGAGACAGGGTGTGGGGGTTTTGGTCTGTTCATCACACGAGTTGTTCTTCCACTGCTCAGGGAGAGAAGCTGTTCCCCTGCTGCACCATGGGGTCCCTTCCCATGGGAGATAGTTCTCCGGGAACCTCTCTGACGTGGGTCCAATCTCATGAGCAGCAGTCCTGCCAAAACTGCTGCAACGTTAGTCACTCCCATGGGCACACAGTCCTCCCAAAACTGCTGTGGCATCGGTCACTCATCCAAGGGATACAGCCCTCCAAGGACAGGCTGCTCCAGCCTGGAAGCAAGGGCCCTCTCTCTCCACTGGGTCTCCCACTGGATCACAGCCTCCTCCAGGCATCCACCCTCTCCAGCACGGGCACCTCCCCCACGGGCTGCAGGTGGATCTCTGCATCCCCCGTGGATCCCCATGGGCTGCAGGGGCACAGCGGCTTCACCATGGTCTGCACCACGGCCTGCAGAGGCTTCTTGTCTCCGGCACCTGGAGCACTTCCTGCCCCTCCTTCTCCACTGACCTTGGTGTTGCCATGCTGTTTCCCTCACATGTTCTCACTTCCTCCTCTTCTCTGGATAGGAAAAAAAAACCTGCACACCTCCCTTTGTTTTGGTTTTCTTCTTAAATATGTCATCATAGAGGCATTACCATCATCTTTAATTGGCCCAGCTTTGGCCAGCAGTATGTCCATCTTCAGAGCCATCAGGGTCTGGCTCTGCCAGACATGGTGGAAGCATCCAGCAGCTTCTCGCAGAAGCCAGCTCTGTGGCCTGCCTGCTACCAAAAACCAGGCCGAGCATAACCAACACAGAACTGAAAGGCTGCAGTGAGTACTCCCTGGAGCCTTCTGTCCTGCAGTCTGAACGTGCCGTGCTCTCTAAGTCTGTCGGAGAGGAGCTCTGCTGTCTGATCATCTTTGTGGCCTCCTATGTATCTTTGTGGCCACCCACATCTTTCTTGTGTTGGGGAACCTGGAACTTGACACGGCACTCTAAGTGGGGTCTCAGGAGAGTAGAGGGGCAGAATCATCTCCCTTGACCTGATGGCCACTCCTCTTTTTGCGCACACCAGCATGAGGTTCACTTTCTGGAGAAATAATGCAAATTATTAATTATTAATATTATTAATAATGCAAATGCACACTATTGGTTCATGTCCAACTTTTCATCCATGAGAATGTCCATGAGGAGTTACACAGAAGAACTTGCTGGTCTTGTACTCTCACCACAATCTAGGAGGCAATACAGAGGAGAGGAGAAAAAAAATATTCTTTGACTTTCTGCTCTGCGGGTTGCTTCTGATTTCCTTTGTACAGGAACAAAATAAGTTACATTTTATGGCTAATTCTTGGTAAGCTTGATCTGAGGAAATGGACATGGAAGGACTGTAGTGGACAGAGCTACATAAGGGTGCACAGAAATGTGTAAAATGTAAAATGTGTAAAAT
Organism: Aphelocoma coerulescens; assembly: GCF_041296385.1. Classification (NCBI taxonomy): domain Eukaryota; kingdom Metazoa; phylum Chordata; class Aves; order Passeriformes; family Corvidae; genus Aphelocoma; species Aphelocoma coerulescens. The sequence goes on from NC_091016.1 coordinate 102,668,902, forward strand.
GTGTAAAAATGTATTTCAGTGAACAATATGATTATTCCCACAAACACCTCAGTGTTGGTCATGCATGTATAAATTGTCTCCCTTAATATAGTTGTCCTTGTCTGTGAATGATACAAAGATACATTGCACATAAAAAAAATAGAAAATTAAATTATTATCTTATGACTCCTTCTGTTTGCCTGCCACTGCTCCAATTAATCTCCAGTGTGTAGAAGATGTAGAAGATAATGTAGGAATGTCTGCACAGTGCTGTAGCATAGTGTAGAAATCTCCAGCCCAGTGGTAAGCTCAACCAGGAAACCCTGCATGTGCCCAGAGGTTCTGTGCAGCTCTGAGCCCGACCTGACAAACTGTTCCAAAAATACTGTCAAAGTGCTGGGGAAAGGAGGGGATCAAAGGAGCGCATCAAAATAAACTGTAATATTGCTTTCAAACCTAAGCTGATTTATTTAGAGCTAGCTTTGATGTCTTTGCACTCATAAGTATAGCTCCAGAAAGTTTTCATACATTAGCAACTAGAAAGCTCATCATATATCATACCCATATTTTAGTGTTTAGAGAAGTCCTAAATAGAGGATGTTTATTGACATAACACAGAATGTTTATTAAGCTGGTAAAAGAAAAGAAGTCTAAGGGAAATCTCAATATACTTTATTAAAATAGTGTTAATTCTTACTAGGAGCAAAAAATGACATTTTGAAGTTTTTGTTTCATTGGGGTTTTTTTTTTTTTTTTTTTTTTTCAGAAAACTGAGCATTTGGAATTCTCATTAGGGGAATAGAGTAAATGACAGACTCAAAACTCATTTAGTTTTCTTTAAATAATGTACAGCAGCTGGTATACAATACATGGGTTCTCAGTTCATACTATTCCATAGAGCGAGTGTTAATTTTTAGCTAATAAAGCAGTCTGGCAGAGTGAGAAATATGAAATGAGGGAGAAAAAACCCACTAAAACCTATCAGTCAGTGACAGATCCTCAAAATGAGGAGAGGCTGAGTTGCTGAGGTGTGCTGTCTACTTCATGCTTTGTACCGGAGTGATGCCAAATGTGGCAAACTGATTAATTTAAATGGCAGGCATGAACATCCTAAAGTTAGTAGCTTAAGAAGAAATATGTAGTACCTCCTTAACAGTTTAGTTATTTATTTTGTGGTTTAGGATTGTAATTTCCAAAACTAATAATTTTTAGATTTCATGACTTTTAAGTATTTAATGAATTTAAAAAAAAAAAAAAAAGTAGTTTGAACAGGCAGGTAGACAATAATGGAAGGAAGTATCTTGCATAGAGATGACTTAATTAAACCTATAAATACTGTAGAGAAGATACTAAGTTACTAATGAATATAATGAGCAGTAATCTGGGTACTAGTGAGAAAAAAAGAAAGGCAATAGACCATTGTATCAAACTGATGAATCTCCTTAGTATATCACACATGAGCATTGCCTAGAAAGACTTTGCTGAACATGTGCTTTTTCCTGGCAGTGTTACTGAAAACCAGATGAGCCATAATTAAACCTGGGTCACAAAGGAGAGAAACACTTGTTTTTATCATTATGCCATCTATATTTGCACAAATTAGTAAATCAAATGCTGTTGTGTGAATGGCAAAAGTAAAACCTTTCAGTGCAGTTTAAATCCGATAAACATTTCCCTTTAATTGTTTTGTGTGAACTACTGACATATTAAGTGCTCTGCTGAAAGCAAACAAAAAAACCTAGTAACTACTTCTCTATCTCTTTACTGACTAGCATTCACCTTAGAGGAAAAAAATTAAATTCTTGTTTTTCAGTACTTTATTGATATTTTATTACTAAGATTGTTGTTACCAACAATCACTTCCAAACTACAGAAGATATGAAGCCAACTTGTTGAAAGTAATACATAAAGCCAGAAGTTGGCCACTACCAGCATCTTTTTGCTGGTAAGTCACACATGCATCCTGCCACCATCTTTGCTTTTTTTCTTCTAGCAGCAAAAAGTTCTTTCAGTTTAGATTACCTACAGGACAAAATGCACTAACCTTAGTTTGCTAACATAGTCTTTCAGACTGAAGAGTACAGCATAGTGTTCCTCAGAGTCTTGGTCACTAATCTCCCAAATTGACTGACCTTTAGAAGGCTTGTTAATGGAAACCAGGAATTAGGTGATGAAAGCACATATTCAGGTCTTGAGGACATGTATTTAGACACAGGAGATGTGAAAAACCCTCAGGTGCTCAGAGCCTTCTTGAAAATAGAGACTGATAAACCAACTGTTCAAGACGTATCTAAGCAGATGTGATCCAGCTGATATTAGGGCTGTTGTTTAATCAACTGTTTCAATTCTCTTGAATAAAACTCTCCAGAGTTAATGTGTTGGTTACATTTGGAGGAAAAACAAACTTCAAACCTACTAATTTTGGCGGCTGGACAAATAGGTTAACACTTCTTGGCTTTTAATCATCATTTTCTACATAATGCTTGAGAACAGACAGGTATCTAGAGGGCATGTCTCAGATACAGTATTCTCTTTATTACTAACAACTGATTTCACTCAGAGATTCTTGGTACTAATCATGACATGAATACATTACTCAATCTTGTCAGCCAGTGTACTGTGAACTTTGCTATTGTGGTAGCAATTTCATTTGTATGTCAGCGTCATGTGTCTGTGTTTGGAACGTGTGCATTGAGCAAGTCACAATGCAGTCCTTCCCCTGAGTGTTGAGGGAGATGTGGGAACATGCCATCTCCTCCAGCACACTGGAGAGCTACTTAGGCATGAAAGCTTGCAGAATATACCACACTTATCTTTGCAATTGGAAAATGAGATGTCCAGACCTGCATAACATGAACATGCCTGCACATGCAGTTTAGCATAGTCATGCCTTATTCTTGGACAAATTAAATTGTGGGATGAAGAGCAATCTGGTCTGGCATAACTGTCAGAAGAAAAGGCATGAAGAGCATGTGTTCCACTAACCATTAACTGTTTAGGCAGAGGTATATGATGAGGGGGTATTGGAAAGCTTTTGTAACCTGTAGGACAATCATACAGGATATGTGCTTTCACTTGCTGAACAAATAAATTAATTATTTCCTTGTATTCCTCTTACAAGGTACAGCACTACACTTCTTCTTACAAGGTACTTGTGTTATAGCACTTTTTTTTGTGTGTACTTTGATCCAAATAAATATTTCACTTCAAAGTTTTGGAATTAGAGGATTAGGGGAAAAAAAGAAAAGAAACTGTATTGCTTATAGAAGTAGCTTAGAACCTGCTGATGTTAAAAGTTTTCAGCAAATTTAAAACTGGAAAACCAATTGTCACATCATTTAGGGGTTCTAGTGTATAACCTTACTTATACAGGATACTTCCTTATTGATGTTTACTTATATTTTGAGTGATCTGTTACCTCTAGTCTTGTTACAAGCAACAAGAAGTCTCTTTAGAACATGCGAAACTATCCAGTCCTTTTCAGTGGTTGTCCTGGTAATTGTGTCAGGTTGTTGGTGGGGGTTTTTTGGTGTTTTTTTTTGTTTGTTTGATTTGTTTTTTTGGTTGTTGTTGTTTGGGTTTTTGTTTTGTTTTGTTTCATTTTCTTTAAATTCATAAATGATACTCTTTCTAGTTATTTGCTAGTTTAGAAGCTGCAACATTTATCCTTGTCTTTGGCAATGGATATTTAAGCAGGGTTTAACTTTCTAACAGCCCATTCCATTTGGTACATGTATTGATTATTGTTTTCTGTATATAAAATTCATTTAAACATAAAAAGCCAGTACTGAGTTTGTGCCAATAAACTCTATGAACCTTTTAACAGTATGTTTCTTGCAGAAAACACAGTTTAGCAGGTGGACTGCTATCTATCATCTTTCATACTGAATATAGAATAGAAGTGCTATTCTTTGTCATATTCAAAGAAGTAGTCTTAGAAGTGAAGTGATAAATGTGCCTTTGACAAAAGGTCTGCATCCACTATAATATAGTTTGGGGTAAAAGCTAATCTTACCAATTGTTTCTACTTTACCTTTGAGACACCCAGTAAAATTCACTTAAAACTGATTTGCACACAGTCCTTTAAACCATAAGAGGAACACTGAATTAAAAAAAAAATTGCAAGATTTAAATGAAAGTACACTGAATATCTTTATGAATGAACCTGTCATAAGTTACAAATTACTTGTTTTCCTTTTCAAGTATTTAAGAGTTAATTTACTGAACCTGAATGTGAGAAATGAAATGCAAGCATACAAATGTTTAGTATGTGAAAAACTGCGTAGATGTTAATTAAATGCAGAACAGACAGACTTATAAATTATTTTTAAATACAATTCCCTTGGAAGTTCAACTGTTTCATGTAATAATGCAAAAGAGGCACCTTGGGTAGGTTTGGTTTGGTTTTTTTTCCCTCCCATTATATAGCTAAATGGCTTAGCTATTGAGTTACTGGGCTTGAATATGGGGTGTATTTTCATTTTTTGAAGCAGTTCTCTGAGAAAGTACCAGTTGGTGTAGCCACTTAATCCTAGATCTGATTCATGGTTGTGAGGGCATAGGGGAGGGAGAAGCTTCATTTCAGCCTTCTTTTTTACAGAAAGTATTTCTGTCCACCAAGCTTTGGTATCTTCCTGCTCAGTATTGCTGGGCTCTTGTCATACTTAGCATGCTAATCTTTCTCATGAGCTGTATTTAAGTGCCTTAACATGTGGTTAAAGATTACAGTTGCCACAGGATACCAGTGGCCTTGCAGTAATAAAACCAAACCATTTTTGAAGATGGCTATAAAATGAGCTTGATCCAGTTCTTGTTCAAGAGTGGTAATGCACATGTTAAGTCTGGATTTCAGAGTTCAGCTTCTAAATAAAAATATGCTGAAAAGCTACTTATTTGTTGGCCTCATTACAACTAAATTTTAAATCCTGATGATTGAACTGGCTCCTAAGCAGATCCTAATCATTGCTAGCTTTTAATAATTTACATCTACTAGGATGTTATGCAGTACTTTAGTGTGGTATGCTTTGCAAATGTAATGAAGTCAACCTGAGACCTCTCTACAACATTGCTCTTAAATCTGTTGACAAATGGACAAACGCGGAGTGTTCTGTGAGTTATAAATATGTGGATTAGCAAAGTGCTCATTTTATACACTGAGGAGATTTTGACAACAACGTAATAAACAACAAAGCATCACTAATGCATTCTGTATTAGGGTCCTGGTCTCAGTTTAGCAGTTTTTTCATTTAATGGACTAGGTCATATTGTGTACATCTGCCCACTCAGTTTTTCTTCAGGTGATTTTAGTAGAAATTTACACCAACTTATTTCTATCTTCTTTTTTATTTTTTTTTCAGTGCCTATGTAGTTTTTTCTCTTGTTTTTTTGTGGTTGTTATTTGGGGATAGGAAATTTTTTGATTGCTTCTTTCCTCATGAAATCTTTTTTACTAAGTGTTGTACCTACCAGGCAAACCTTCCAGCTATAATAGTTATAGAAAAGGATGTGATTCATATTTTCTGTAATACTAGTAAGGCAACTAAAATATTTAATTAAACATGAGATTGTCTTTCCCATATGCTAAAATAGCAAGTTTGAAGCATAGAGGAATATAAGTCATGTTGTCGCAGTCTTGTCATGCCATACTTAAAATGTACTATCACTGCCTTAGTGCAAATACTGTTCTTGTAAGACATTCTTCAAAAATCTCTACCATTGATATTTTTCTTTATCCCAAAGTTTATTTATTATGTTTTTAATTTAACTCATAGTGCTTTAACAATATGTAGCAGGTTGAGTTTGTAACCAGGCAGAAACACCAATTTCGTGTAGTGGTTTGGTCCAAAATACTCATTACTGTTTACCTTCTGTGAGATAAGAATTAGGAGAAAAGCAAAGCAGGCACCAAACTTGAAAGAATATAAAGAAGTTTATTAACAGACCTAAAAGAAGAAAAAAAACCATACCACACCACCAGAACACTTCTCCTCCCCCCACCTTTCTCCCTTCTCCCACTGACAATGTAAAAAGACAACCCTTAAGATGTTCAGTCTGTTTACCACTTCCATAATTACCTTGTTTAGTCCATTTAGGAAGAGGAATCTGTCTTGCCCATGCTATGAAAACATTATCACAACGAGACAGCCGCCCAGGTTGGTTCTCTGCTCGCATGCGAGTCCCTTTCCCGACTTGCAGCTTTTCCCACAACTGCTTTCGAGGGTCCACTCTTGAAGTTTTTTGGGCTACAACTTTAAGGTTGAGCCATTCAGAAACAAAAGTTCTCTTCACCCATCTCTGGGAGCATTTAATCTCTAAGAACAGAGGCCCTTCTCCTTCCCTGGGAGCAAAGGGTCTTCCTCATCTTCCTTGTTAGGACTATCTCTGGGAGCATCTCTAGGAACTGAGGTTTTCTCCTTTCCCATTTGGAGCTTAAAAAGTCCTTATCGCTTCCATCTCTCCCTGTTCAAACTTCTCATGAAATTACAGCTGCGTCAGCATCTGCCTATCTCAGCGCAGGTGCTTTTGCTCACAAGTACAAGTTGAACGCTCCACCCCCCATGCCTTCATGAAATTACAACGGGTACTCTGATACATCATAGCTTTACAACAGAATTTCAGCTTTAAGCATCTTCTCTTTCTCTTCCCTCGGGTTTCCAGCTCTTCACAGCACTAAAAGGGTTAATCTCACCCAGGCCTTGCAGCTGGAATTTCGTTTATCACTGTTGGTCACATGATCTTTTGCCAGACAGTGGTGCAGCTTCAGCTGAATCTTGGCCACACTGGAGAGGGGGAGCCGCCTATCTGCCCATAGCAGGGCTGTGGGGGGGGGTTCCGTGGGTGGAACAGGGTCCATCAGCTCCAGGCTGGCCATGGCCCGGCCCGGCCTGGCCGAAGCAGGGCCTGGGCCTGGCCCGCTGGCCCCCGCACGGGGCCTGCAGCCACCTGTCCCAGCACAGGAAATGAGAGAGAGCTGGGGGGCAGGGGGTTTGTCTATTCTTAAGTGTGGATCACAGAGGCGGTCACAACTTTAAGTGGCTTAAAGAATTGTCCATATTCAAACTGGCCAGCTGATAGGTTCTATAGGTCACAGAGAAAGCTGTAAGCACCCCTTTGCAAGAACATCACTTCTGGGACTATGCTTGCTAACCCATGACACAATATCATAATGCCTTTATGAAAAAAGCTGAATCAGTACTGAGTGCAAGTCATCCTAGCCTCCCACTTACAACTGACCTCACTTCATGGAACTGCTAAAAGCAAATTATCTAGACACTGTATCTACAGTTCCTAAAGCATTGAACCTAATTCAGCCACATCATTCTTGGATGACGGTCTTCTAAAAATGTTTGTCATATTTCCCTTATAAGAAATATGAGAAGCTCTTATCTCCCACTCGTATGGAATCCTGTATATAAAAATTATAGTTGTGCCATTTTTAAGATTATTTTTTGCTCAAATGTAATTCAAATGTGAATGTGAATTCAAATGTGAATTGTCAGTGTCATCATTAATACACCTGCTGGTGACATTCTTGAGTAAAAAAGTCATCATTATCTCATGAGGAGTTTCTTGCTTATCTTTCAGAGAGTACAAAACCGTGTCTTTTGATCCTATGTTTGTGCATTCCATGATTAATGCTTGACCTCAGACAAAACTCCAAATTATTGTATTTACTATTTAACAGATCTGAAAAAGCCATTAGATCTCATGTCTTTCTAAAGCTTTGACAGAAAAACATGGGTTGTGTCGTTGGATTTTTGAAGCTCACTTTGAACAGAAATTAAAGCTGACATTGATATTTGTTACACTGAAAATTAATTCAGATAATTCTGTCTGAAGGGGTTCGCTAGATTGCTGGAAAATAGGCTTAATACCGTGTGAGATATTAGATTGTACCCTTAATTGTTTTCTTTTAAGAAACACTGATAAGTTGTCAGAAGGATTCCAATAGCTAAAAGTTTTTGTGTTAGCTGTTATACCAGTGTTTTTTCCTCTTGTCCTTTTAAGGTCCTGTAAATTGTAGAGGGTTGATATGCAGGAAGATCTGAATGGTGATCTAAGTACTTTCCAGGTATGTAAGGAAGCTAGAGACAAAGCATTCTTATGTTTTCACAAGACAAGAAAAATGAAGCCTAATGCAGAGATCATTTAATATGAGCCATGCGCTCTTCTGTCTTGCATCAATATTGAGAAGTAAGCACTTGGGAGAAAAAATCATTCCCCACTGTGAGCTTTTCATGTTAAAACTTACTTCTCTAAGTACATGGAAATGTTGTACACAAAATAGGGGTCGTCTGAATTTGGCAGAACACATATAAAACTTTCTTTTGTTATTAGCTTTCAACTAAAAAAGAATGAAGAATTATGAGCAAGTTGCTTATGGAAATGCTCTGTATTGTACAGCTTATTAGCACTGTAAATTTTTAAACAGTTCTTTGTGAGTTTATCTAATTTTTCCCTCCAGACTAGCAGGATGTGAATTGTCTTTCAAAGTGAATTGTCCTATTGCAGCAATTAGTTTCTTTATTGACTTTAGATTATAACTCTGGTAATATCTTGTAAAAGATTCTTTTATCTCAGAAAAATTTCAAATTCGAAGACAGGAAATTGTGATCTGTAAGTGGATACTAAATTTTTATGTTTTTATGTTTCTGACAAAAGAGTAGAGAAGAAAAAAACATCAGCAGATGTAGCTTGTGATGTAAATCCTAAACTGGGTCATTTAATGAAGTAATCTATCATAATAATTGCACAGTGACAATCAAGTATTTTCTGATCAAGTTAACTTATTAATGCTAATCGCTTTCTTCCTTGTACTGAATCATGTAATCAGAAAATGTGTAATAGTAGTACCTGAATTGTCAATGTGTTAGTGTGAGTAACACAAAACTTAAAGAGTTTCTCCAATCTGAACATTCAGTCCCAGATACCAGTATGGATTCCAGAGGTACATATTTTTAATAAAGCATATAATCTTCTCCTGAGCTTTTCCAGATGTCTCCTAAATGAAGCACTTATCAAGTGGTTTCTATAAAAAAGTTGGTTTTGTAACATGTTGTGTGTTGGGAATCCAAGAAATTGGTATTGTAAAACCATTTCAACAAAATTGCATAGCACCAGCATCAAACTGTAAATTAATCTGCTGTAATTACAGTAGTGATACCAGTAGCATATGGGACTTCCATTTATATTATTGTTTGTGCTTAATTTGGTATAGGTAGGTGTAGGTGTAGAATAGACTAACAGTCACCCACCACCTTCTAGTTCTCAGTCTATACTCTGCATCACATATAGAGAGAAGTAATCTTGTTGCCTGATCATCAAATACAGCCTTTTTCAGAGTAAAAAAGGTGTTCATTTCAGTGCACAGAAATTGGAGCAAGTGTGACAGAAGGCTAACATGGATGAACATAGAACTCCTGGCTGACACTTGATGTAAAAAGGATCTATGAAGTAAGTGGAAGTTGGGACAGGCCATTTGAGAAGAATGCAAAGACTTTTCCTGTGCATTTAGAAGTGGAGTCAAGAACACCAAAGCTCAACTGAAGTTGGAACTAGTAAGAGGCCTGAGGGATATCTAGAAGAGCTTCTGTAAGTGAATCTGCAGAAAAAAAAAAAAAGTGAATCCTCTTGTTAGCAGACTGGGGACTTGTTTACAAAGGACAGGGAAAAGGTTGAAAAATACAACAGAGTAGTTTAGCATAACATAGCATATTTCAATTGGAAAGGACCTACAATGGTCTTCTAGACCAACAGCCTGACCAGTTCAGGACTGACCAAAAGTTATAGCATGTTCTTAGAGGCATTGTTGAAATGCCTCTTCGACACTGACAGACTTTGACCATCTCTCTAGGAGGCCTGTTCCAGGTTCTCACAACCCTCTCTGTAAAGAAATGCTTCCTAATGACCAGTCTAACCCTCCCTGACACAGCTTTGAAAAATTCCCACACATCCTGTCACTGCATACCCGGAGGAAGAGATCAGCACTTCCCTCTCAGTTCCCTTCTTCAGCATGCTGTAGAGAGAAATGCAACCCTCTGTCTCCCTTTCTTCAAACTAGTCAAACATAAAATTATCAGCCAGTCCTCATGGGACCTGCTTTCCAGCCTTGTCACTAGATTTGATGCCCTCCTCTGGATACATTCAAGGACTTTCATGTCCTTCTTAAATGCTGGGGTCTACTACACACAGTTCTCAAGGTGAGGCCACACAAGTGCTCACTGAATACCATGGGGCAGTCACCTCTTTTGACCAGCTGGCTGTATGGAGTGTGTTTGATGCACCTCAGGATGGATTTTTGTCCTCTTCTCTGCCAGGGCACACCACTGGCTCATACTGAGCCTGGTGTCATCCAGCAACCCCAGATTCCTTTCTGCAGGGCTGTTCTCCAGCCACTCCTCTCCCTGTGTATACTTGTGCCTGCATTATTACATACCAGGTGCAGCATCCAGCATTTGGACGCCTTAAATTTCATCCTGTCAATCATAGCACAATGTCCCAGTCTATTGAGACCTCTCAGCAAGGCATCTTGTCCCATGAGAGAGTCAACAGCACTCCCAGTTGGGAATCACCAGAAAACTTGGTAATGATGCTTTAAACTCCCTCATCCAGATCATTGATAAATATATTGACCATAACTGACTCTAGAACTGAACCCTGAGGAATACCGCCGGTGACCAATAACCAAACAGATGTAGCCCCATAAGTATTATCCTTTGAGCTTTGCCCTTCAGCCAGTTCATAAAGTGTTCTCTGAGCCTACTGAACTCTTCTATTCAACCAGTTTCTTACCCACTGCACCATGAATCTGCTGATCTTACAGTTGGACAACTTGTACTGAAGGATGCTGGGAGGACAGTATTATTAATGCAGAAAAATTACATCTGCTGCCCTTCTTCATCCACTGTGCAAATAAACTAACTAAATTAGTTAAACAGGACTTGCCCTTTGTGAGCCCATGTTGACAATTCCTGATGATTGCTTTGTTTCTCAGTGCCATTTTTGGTTTACTTTTCACTGTTAAGGTTTGCCCTTGTGCTTCCCAGGTCTTTGAGAACTCTTTACTAACAGACACTGTGGGAATGAGGTGGTACCTCCAGTAGAGAAATATAACAGGGATCATTTAAGTCAAATGGACACACCTAAGTCCATGGTACCAGATGAGATGCATCTGAAGATACTAAAAAACTGGTCGATCTCATTGTGAGACTGCATTCTACCACCTTCAAAAGCTCATGGCAACTGGGGAAGCTTCCTGATAACTGAAACAAGGCAAAATCCACTTTTATCCTCAACAGTGGCACTTACAAGAATCAGTCAAACTGTCAGCCTCACATCAGTCCCTGGTTAAGTTGTACCGTATGTTTTCTTTTGTATGATTAAGAAGAAGGTGACTGAGAGCAGCCAGCATAGATTTACTAAGAATAAATCATGCCTGACCAAAATCAGGATTCTATGGGGTGACTGACACTTTGGACAAGAGAAAAGCAGTGGATGTTATATATCTTGACACTAGCAAGGCCTTTGACTTAGTCTCATTTTTACTGAATTGGCAAAATATGGGTTGAATGGATGAAAAGTAAGGAGACTGTACGTATGACTGTCCTGCTGGAATGAAAGAGGTGTAATCAGTGATGCAAAATTCATCTGGTGTCCAGTAACCAGTAGGATCACTCAGCAATCAGTACTGAAACCAACACAGTTAAATGTTTATTTTAATGAGCTGGAGGAATGGAGTGCCCATTTGGCAAGTTTGTGGACATTATCTAATTGATGGTGCCGGGGTAGCAGCAGCTCATCTTCCATCAAAGTGACTTGGACTAGCTAGAGGAGTTGAAATGTAAAGTCTTGTATTCAGGATGGAAAACCACTTTTCAACAGTATAGGCTGGGGCCTTGCTGTCTAGGAAGACTGCTGAGTCTGTTTGCTCTGTTTGCCTCTATTGGCTGCTCTGGGATGGTCCGAGAGGAGGTCTGCCTGTGCTCCCTGCTCTGCCACACCTGCACTGATGTGCCATGTCCCTGTTTGCTGCACTCCCTGGAGCTATTTAATCTCGGTTGATCCTGGCACCACCCTGTCCCCACTGAGGTTGGCTGCTGAGGGCTTACAGGTTGTGATGAGGCCCAGGCTGCTTCATGGGTTCCTGAATTTGGGATCCCCCTGTAGAGCTTGATCTCATCTCCTGGGCTTTCCTTCAGTCACAGCCTCTTCAGCCCTCAATGACTGAAAGACAAGACTGTGCTGGATTCAGCCTTTAGCAACCCGATGTAAATACTTTTAGTAGGGAGTTGGACTGTGTGACTTTCAGAGTTTGTTTTCAGAACATAACTTTTCATTTATTTTTAGTTCATTCACAAGGAAGAACTTTTGAACAAGGAGATCTTCCTTCAGCTCTCATAATGTTACTGAGAGAAGATGTTACCTCATTTTCCTGAGGTTGGTCTCAGTCCATATTGGGAGATACTGGCTGTCACAGTGATTTTAACAAAGGATCAAACTATGTAGGTGCTTAATTTAAGACTATTTAGAGATGTGGCATAAAATATTTACTATTCGAGATATAAGTGTCAAATATTTATTCATGAAACTTTAAGTTCCATTGGTAGGGGGACTTTTGTAAGAATTGAGTGTCTTTTTATCAATAATTCAAGTTCAAGAAAGGCAACACTTCAGAATGTAACCATTTCCCCTTTTTATTTGCAGAAAGTATTGCACAACTAACTGTATTTATTTGACTTATGTTTGCTTTTAGAAACGTTTTTTATTGTATATGATTTTTAGCATATATAAAATTTTTTACTCAGTGTGATTTTCCCCATGATATCTTATAGAATCTTTGGTGTAATCAGTAGTTATAGAATTCTGTTCTCTACAGCTTATAATTTGAAAATCACTACACTAAAGCACTGCAAATAAATAGATGTTGTCCACGTAGACATCTTAGACGATACTTAACAATATCAACTTATTGCCCTGATAGTCCAGGAACACTAATGCTACATGTAATTTCTTCCATGGAATGATTTCTATTCTGATTTAAAACAGTATTATCTGTCAGTTATTTGTTTCTTAGCCAGTGTATAATGACACATCTTAGCAAAACGACCAATATTCCTACAATGTTCGAGTTGAGCTTCCTTTGGGTGACACATGATATGACTTGTAATGTGCTGCTAGATTTACAGAAGTAGCTTTATTGTTTCTGTTTATACCAGTTTTACTGAAGTTTTAGTTCTCTACTTGCAGTCTTGCAATTTTCAGTAGTGTTGAAAGGTTTAATCTGTAGTTATTGAATCACTTGAGCAGTGCTGCTTTCACCTTTAAGATCCCATTTTCATTCTTGTTGTTAGCCTGACTAGCAACAGTTGTGACTTCATACTGTGTTAGGTGTAGATCAGGGAGTCCAGTACAGTATGCAGTTGAACTCTTTGAAAAGTGCTATCAAAAAAATAATTTGCTACATTTCCAAATTTATATGTAGCTAAAACTTCTTCTGAAGTAAGGACATTGATCAGCATGGTTTCTGTCCATTTGCACAAAGTTTATAGCAATACGACATAATGTATGTGTTTGGCACAGAAACATTAACTAAGGCTGGGAGAACAGTGATGTATTTCTCAGCAGCCAGAAGAAATGTCGAACTCTATGATCTTTCTAAACAATATAGTATATAATCAGAGAAAAGATTTTTCTTCAGAAGTCTCTTTAACAATTGCAGACATGGATTTAGTTAGGGGCTGTGCAGGCTTCCTTTTCAGCATTTTTCAAGTCTATTTTTATCTGATGATTACACAGAAGTTGATGTGAGGTCTAGCCAAAGCTTCAGTATATCAGGATGGTACACCAGACACCCAAGAGAGCTGAACCCTTCCTGAGGGATTTCCTCTTTAATTCAGCATTGATCGCATTGTGTTCCAATGGAAATTACACTAAAATATAAAAGAATAAATAGGTCTTCCACAGCCTTTAAAGAAAACACAGAGATAATTCATATTAGAAGATTCAGGTTCTTCTTTTTCTCATCTTTTTATTTTAACTGGTGTCAACATAAAGTAGAGTAATGAAACTTCAAAGTTGAATTGAATGCATTTCATTATTTGTTGCATCAACACAAACTTTGTATTATGCTTCAGGTAAAATAGAAATAAGGAATTCTCAGTATGTCACAGGTAGTTAAAACACTGTAGTTTGTGGGAAATTGTTTTGTTTGTTTTTTTTTTTTTTTTGCAAGCCATGGTCTAGAATTCAATTTCATATCAACTTGGAACACAGAAATCTACTGTTTTAGTGCAACCAACAATTTATGTGTTTTCTTTTCTTAATTACAGCTTGTTAACTGCAGCATATGCATTGCAAGATACAAAAAGTGCTTTTGATAACACAGTTCTCTTGTCCAAATCCAGTAATCCAGTATGCAGTTTTTCTTTCCTGAGAAATCGCCTTTTCTCTGTCGTGTTCTGTCTTTCATTGAGAGGATCTTTTTTCTTGCCTTGGTTTCACAGAAAACCAAAGAATAAATTTATTAATAGATTTTATTAAAAAGGAGGAACAAACCTCTCAGAAATATAATATCATTGATTGATTATGTCTTTTTATTGGAAAAAGTCTAGAGATTGCTGAGGCCTGTATTACTTGTTTTTGTTGGCAGGGTTCCTTGAAATACGTCTTCACAATGAGTCTAGAATGTCCTGTTCATGGATTGTGCCAGCCTTCATTATTGTTTCTTAACAGGCTGTAAATCAGTACTTCATATTTTCTTCTATCCTTTTTTTTTCCTTACCTTGGTCATTCATCCATGTTTTTTCAATCTCTAGACTGCAGTGATGTCGTCGCTGCAATTTGGTGACATGCTTTTTATCATTTACAAAATACAGCCTTTGTACAGTTATGTTTTCCAAAACTATAACAGATTTATGAGACTATAAAAGACAATACCATCTTTTTATCAATAATATTATTATTAAGAAAATATTCTGGTTTACCAGAATTTTTAGGTTAGATGAGGACAGTAATGATTGAAACTTACCATCTGACTTTTTTTAAATATAGAAATGGTAATAATACCAATTAAACTCTACAGCATAAAAAAAATCAAGGTAGTTCAGAAACTGTAGCTTTTTCAATATTAAAGATGAGGATTTCTGCTATAATGAAATTAAAGGTATCAAACCTGATAATTTTAAATTTTTGACTGGATAAGCAAAAAAATTCAGATGTTTCTCACAATTAATGGTGAACTGAAGGTTATAATGGAACCATGAAAAAGACTTCAGTATGCAGAAGATGCATATACATATAAGCATTGGACAAAATCAGTATTGTAGAGAAAGAGCAAAGGAATTTCTGGCATTTTATCTCAAAAAAAAGGAGAAAAAAACCAGTAGGTTGTTGTTGGTACAGACTTTCCAGATGGTGAACAGCAAAGAAGAATGAGTGAGGTAACTCTTATTTTGGAAATAATGTCATTAAGTTAACAGAGATAGCTGAGATGCTGGTGATGCTACTGTCAAAATACTGTAGCTGTATGTCAGGCTATTTTGAAAAAAAATTGGTCAGTTACCTGCACATAGATCCTGTTGTGCATTTGAGATGCATTCAGTGATGCTGAGCTAATGGGAGACATCTGTTGAATTTGGAGCACAACATGCTGATACAGGTTAATAGAGCCCTGAGCATCCTCACTTTGGGTTATCTTGTATGCATCTGAGAGTTTTAATGGGGTTTTGTATTTTGCTATTCCTGTGTAGAGAAACTAAATTTTTCTTTGTTTCAGGACATTTTGTGATAGGTGACTTGTAATAAAAATACTGTAGACCAAATTATTTTTTTATTGACAGTCCTTTCTTTCATGCTATTTTTTTGAAGATCAGGAAGATGCATGTGCTATGGGAGGCCTCCAAAAGCTAAAAAATATTAATATTAGTTTATGTGTTCAGCATAGATATGACTGCATTCACCCCAGAGGCACAAAACTTAAATGGCTAAGCCAGGAACAGAGTGTAGATTGTTTCTGTAGTTGATGGAAAAATACCGAGAATCAATCTATTCTAACACCCCAATCATGTTCTGAAGGTGTTTGTTTTTTCCCTCTCCTGATTAAAAAAGTTGTCTAGGATGACTTTGACATTGAGTGCCTGCAACCATTAAGGAAAAACATGGACTATTTTGTCCTGGGAAGAAAATGGGGCTATTTCCACATAAGAATAGAAAGTGTCAGCCTAAGTCTTATTACCTGTTTATTTACTCTATATTCCCTGCTTTCATTTCTTGCCCCATTTTCATGTCATAATGTATTTACAGTACCAAGTGGCTCAAGACACTGACACCTGGCCACACTTTACCCACACTGCAAATTTCTGCTGTATGTTGGTAAAATATATGCAGATAACTTTTTTCTACATATCCATAAAGTATAGCTCTATTCTGTGAACATTTTTATGTCTACAGGATAGCAATCTGTGAGAAAATGGAAAATTTTCAGTTTTGCTGAAACTATCTTTATTGCAATCGATAGTCAAAATTATTCTTCTCTTACTTCTATTTTTTCTAATTAAATTTAAAAATGTATTTTTGAATTAGAATTTTTCTAATATTCTTCTAATACAATACATTTAAAATGTACTTTTTGTTTACAAGAGGGTTTTTATCATGTAAAGATGACTTGGATAAATGCATGAATAGAGATGTTCATCCAAATTTTGAAAAGTTTAGCAGCCCGTGACTATCCAAAACTATTTATTTTCACTAATTTAGGTTCTCAGTTACTGTGAATTTTATTTACCAAACAGATACTTGCCTGTACAAATAGTTAAGGAAATGCTGTATTTTGTGGTTGTAGTTCTATTTTCATGATGGTCTGTGGTACATTTCTAGTTTGGTTGTTGACTTGATGGAAACCTCTAAAGTTTTAAGGCCTTAAGTTTCAAGGCTTTAAAAGTTTCGGAGTGGGTTTCTTTTTCACTGAAATGCATACTCATAATGCCTAATTAATATACATTTGCTGAATCTCTCAAAAAACAGTCATTCAAAGTGTAAATTTTATACTGTGTTTAAAAGTGGATTTTCATCACCAACTGAAAAGACAATGAGAATGTATTTATGGAAAAATTGAAAAAATGTGATCTAGGGCTTTTTTTGATGGCAGTAGAAATATTGAGTCTGGATCCATTCCCAAGTAGCAGTTTGAAATCTTGAAGTCCATTGCTATCAAAATTGTATGGCAAGTATTCAACAGCTGGCTATTAAGATAAATAATAGAATAAAAAGCATAGTCAGAGGAAGTACATTAGTAGGGAAAAAAAGTTCAAAATCTAGGGTAATAGGAAAATAAAGTATATTCCCCCCTTTTCAGAAATAGACTTCTAGTTTTCTCCCAGCTGTTTCTAGTAGCTGTTTGCAGGGGTATTTTATCTGTTCCATTCTACCTCATTAATATAATTTTTATGATGGCTAAGGGATAAATAGAGACTAAGGGAAGCTTAGCACGCCAAATAAACTGAAGCAAGATATAGTTCTCATGCTATATAAATGTCAGTAGTTTTAAGCATTCCTAAATCTTCTTTTAATTGTTTAGATTTTATTAAAAATTCATTCATCTAGCAGAGCTTCTCCTGTCTCATTTTACAGGTGTAGTGGTTTGGTCTAAAATACTCATTACTGTTTATCTTCTGTGAGATAAGAATTAGGAGAAATGCAAAGCAGGCACCAACTTGAATGAATATAAAGAAGTTTATTAACAGACCTAAAAGAAGAAAAGAAAAAAAAATTATACCACCTTTAGAACTCTCCTCCTCCCCCCACCTTCCTCCCTTCTCCCACTGACAATGTAAAGACAACCCTTAAGATGTTCAGTCTGTTTACCACTTCCATAATAACCTTGTTCAGTCCATTTAGAAAGAGAAGTCTCTTTTTGCTCGTGCTATGAAAACAGTATCACACCGAGACAGCCACCCACTTCCAAATATTGTTCAGTCCATTTAGGAAGAGGAGTCTCTCTGCTTACGATGTGAGTCCCTTCCCCCGACTTGCAGCTTTTCCCGCAACTGCTTTCGAGGGTCCACTCTTGAAAGTTTTCTGGGGTACAATTTTAAGGTTGAGCTGTTCAGAAACAAAAAAACCAGAGGCCCTTCTCCTTCCCTGGGAGCAAAGGGTCATCTTCATCTTTAAGACTATCTCTGGAAGCATCTCTAGGAATTGAGGTTTTTCTCCTTTCCTCTTTGGAGCAAAAGTCCTCATCTGGTTCATCTGGTTCATCTCTCTCTGTCCAAACTTCTCATGAAATTACAGCTGCGGCAGCATCTGCCTATCTCAGCGCAGGTGCTTTTGCTTACGAGTTGAACACTCCACCCCCCATATCTTCATGAAATTACAACGGGATACTCTGATATATCATAGCTTCACAACAGACTTTCAGCTTTAAGCATCTCCTCTTGCTCTTCCCTCAGGTTTTCAGCTCTTCACAGCAATAAAAGGGTTAATCTCACCTCGGCCTTGCAGCTGGAATGTGGCTTATCGCTGTTGGTCACCTGGCCTCTGCCGGACAGAGGTGCCGCTTTGCTGAAATCTTGGCCGCAGTGGAGAGGGGGGGGTTCCGAGCCGCTCCGGCTGCCCACAGCAAGGCAGTGGGGGGGGTTCCATGGCTGGAACAGGCCCATGGCTCCAGGCTGGCCGTGGCCCGGCCCGGCCTGGCCCAAGCAGGGCCTGGCCGGGCCCGCTGGCCCCCGCACAGGGCCTGCAGCCACCTGTGCCAGCGCCGGAAACGAGAGAGAGCTTGGGGGGGAGTTTGTCTATTCTTAAGTGTGTATCACAGAGGCGGTCACAACTTTAAGTGGCTTAAAGAATTGTCCATATTCAAACTGGCCAGCTGATAGGTTCTATCAGGTCCCAGAGGAAGCTGTAAGCACCCCTTAGCAAGGATATCCCTTCCGGGACTATGCTTGCTAACCTATGACAACAGGTCACTTGGTATCTGGTAATGTTTACATGTTGTATGTGATGTAACTACTGTATATATACAGTATATATATAGTATATATATATACAGTATATATATATACAGTATATATATATGTATATATATATGCATATTTAAGTGGAATATATATCTAAATTACACTTAAAGATCAGAAGAGTAGGCAGCAACAAATACCTGCTGTGTCTCCCACAAGACCATGCTGTTGGAATATCTGCTCTAAGCACAGAAGAGCAAAGGGAACTAACTCTCTGTGATTAAAATGGATCAAACCCTGAAAGGTTCGAATATACTAAAAACACGTGATTAAAACCGAACAAGGTTAGATGTTGATACCAAAAAGTTGATGTATTTTATTTAATAGTATGACAGGCAAAGAGAGATAAAAGAAAGAAAGAAAGAAATAGAAAAAGAGGTGGGTGGGACAGGACAGGAAGAGTGACAGAGATTAAGTAGAAACATATCACCCCTCCATGGCTTCCAACGAGGTCTCGTCGCTTCCCTCCATCTGGTCTTCTTGGTGGAGAGGATCCCCCTCTGAAAAGTAGAGAATGCAATGGATTAATATATGTTTGGACAGGTGGGAACACTCAGCAGCCTCCCCTCAGGGGAACAGGTTTGACCCTGTCCCTTGCAACACTGCAGATGTGCTGCATCCTGTTACTGCGTCACGTGCAGTGCTCTGGTGCGGCATCTGGGGACCCCTTTGGGGGGTCATTGAGGGGCCATGACACCCCCTCTGCTGTCCCTCACGTGGATGTCCTGTAGATGTGGCTATCCTGGGGTGGGGGCCCTGCAGCTGGGCCGCTCTGCACAGCGGAGGATGGGCGTCCACTGTCTCTGGCCAGAGGCTGTCCCACACCCCCAAAATCTCTCCTCCTCCCCCTTGTGATGTGGGGGTCTGTGCGAAACTGGCAGCAGACAAACCTGGGGCTGTGGCCTGCACCCTGAAGGTGCTGGGCTGGGCTCTGCTGTGGATGTTCTTCCAGATGCTTTGAACAATGCTGTGAACAACAGTGTCACTTTCCTTATCTCAAGTTGCCTTAGGCAGTTTAACTCAGTTCAGGGCCTCAGTCAGGGGCCTCAGTCATGGTGCAGTGGTATTCCATGCAGTTTTTGTTATATAATTTTCCTACAAAAGGCAAAAGTCCTTCATAAAGATGTTTAAGCCATAAACCATAACATTTCAATCTCCGACACATGCCTCTCATAACACTACCTGCACAGCAACAAAGGTTTTGGAATTTATTATAGAATGGTTTGGGTTGGAAGGGATCCTAAAGATCATTTAGTTACAATCCCCTTGCCATGGACAGGGACACCTTCCACTAAACAAGGTTGCTCAACGCTCCATGTACCCTGGCTTTGAACACTTACGTGGATGAGGCATCCACAGTTTTGCTAGGCAGCCTGTTCCAGTGCATTACCACCCTCACAGTAAAGAATTTCTTACTAATATCTGTTTTAAACCTACTTTCTTTCAGTTTGAAGCCAATCTCCCTTGTGCTGTCGCTACATGGCCTTGCAAACTCCAGCTTTCTTGTAGCCCTCCTTTAGGTACTGAAAGGTATTGTAACGTCTCCCGAGAGACTTTTCTTCTCCAGGCTGAACAACCTCAGATCTCTCAGCCTGTCTTTAGGAGAGGTGCTCCAGCCCACTGATCATCTTCATGGCCTCCTCTTGATTCACTCCAGCAGTTCCACATCCTTTTTTATATTAGGG
Organism: Aphelocoma coerulescens; assembly: GCF_041296385.1. Classification (NCBI taxonomy): domain Eukaryota; kingdom Metazoa; phylum Chordata; class Aves; order Passeriformes; family Corvidae; genus Aphelocoma; species Aphelocoma coerulescens. The sequence goes on from NC_091016.1 coordinate 102,689,573, forward strand.
CCCCCAGTGCTGGATGCAGCACTCCAGGTGGGGTCTCACGAACAGGGAAAAAAAAAAAGGAAAAGGTGTACAATACAATGCAAGCAGAGAGTAGCAGGCTTGAGAGTTTGATCTTCAGAGGTGATGGATAATGAGAGGGGGATCCAGAGGAGGCTGCATGAATCATTGCAACACACTAAGCCATGGAGTTGTAGGCCAGCTGTTTGAGAGACAGGGTAGGTTCTGATGAGTATAAACATATTTCTGTGTCAGTGTCAATTTTGAGTTCTCTTGTTGGAGAAGTTCTAGGTTCTAGTGTCTATGGTAGTAAAATTTTTCTCCAGAAATAACTGTTTGTCGGCATAGGGGTATGTGGTTTAAAGAAAAGCTACAGAAAATCCTGTACAGAATTACCAGAAAATCCTGGTTCACTTACTGCTTTGTCAGGAGGGGGGCATGTGTGCATGAAACCAGAAAGAATAGAATCTTGAGTGAATGGAATTTATGTATAATTGATAGCATATGCCACCAGTTACTGTAGCAGAATAACTTTTGTAGCTTGGACATTTTCAAATGAGAGTTCTGTGGAGCTGATTTCTTATTTTGAAGCCTTTCATGTTAACTAGTGTGACAGAAGAAGCAATGAATCAATTATTTCTAGTTAAATATACTTTCATTTACATTTCAGTCTTTATATAAAGTATTTATAATGAACTAATTCTGGAAGATGTTATCATGCTGTTTTATTCATAATAAGAACATAAACATAGCAGTGAATATTATGGAAATGCTGTTTCAAGTTCTGTTCTCAAGGTTTGTGCACTTAGAATAACTCTGTAAAGCTTGCACATTGGGAGTTGGTCAAAATTTTCACATATTTCTTTGGCTTTTTCTTTTTCCAAAACAAACCAATCACTCTCAGCTTAGTGTTGAGATTAAAGGCAGGCGATGAATGATGCAATATGTGTTAAAGGATGTACTTATTTTAGCTAAAACAGCACTGTATGACATTTACAAATCTTGAATTCAAAGCCTTGGATTCTTCTAATGCTTTGCTTCATGAATAAGTGGGACTCCAGTCTGCATCAAGCATTAAACAGAGAGCTGAAAACTTATGGTAATTTTCTGTCACAGAAAAATCTTCCCTGTCCTTTATTTAAAAAAAAAAAAAAAACTACTTAGATTTTACTCCTCACAAGATTGAAAACTAACCCAGAATGCTTTTTAATTATTACATCAGTTGTTATTTGTATAGAACCTAATATTGGAATGGAAGGTTAAAGTGCATATTTTCTTTGGGTTGCTCCAGACTGAAAGTTCAAAGTATTACATATATGAAGATAGCAATAGTTTTATTTATGGCCTTATGATTATTATATATAAGTACAATGGTTATTTCAAATAAATTCCTGATATCCTAGTCTAGGATGTCCCTTTTCCTATAATTGATGACCTGAAGCAGAAAAAAGGAGGCAGAGTGACTTGTTTGTCCACAGATGCCCCATGTAGTTGAAGCACTAACATGTTATTTGCACTTCCACTGTGCATGTTGGATACATGCTTTTTTCTCCATTTATATGGAGAACAAGGTCTGTTTAATACTGTCAGTCATTTGTAATTGATGTTCAAACACAGGGGCTGGTGTTGATCATGTTACTGCTATAACAGTGTACACCTGATGAAAACTTACTGTCTGGCTTGTTTTTCTTTAGAGGTGTGCTTGTAGAATATTAACTTGCATGCACACCTTAGCACATCTGGGTTTTTGGTCTTCTGTGAACCATTCCAGTAACTTGTTAATTCCACTAAATATATGGCAAGATACAGATGGTTATTTGCAAACAAAATGAGGGTGTTTTATCACACTACAGGTATTTGCCAATTGCCTTATTATAAGCAGTCAACATAGTGTGAGACTCTATAACTTCAACACAGATGCCAAAACAGTAATAAAAGAGGAAAACCATATTTGTTGACTTCAAAAGCTTAGCTATAATTTAGATTACTTACAGGAAAAATGCTTTAACTTCTAAAATTACAATGATGTTGGTTTGGAACTTTATAATAAAGAAAAAGTCTGTTATCAGCTTTATTTTCTGAAGCAAAGAAGACTCTTACAAAAATAGTAAATAATGTTTAAAAAGATGGTCAGCAAGTGCAGCATCACATGTTACAAAAATGCAGGTGTAACACACAAAAATAGAGTATTGTTCTTTGTATCTGAAAGTGCCAGATAAATCCTCAGTACATTAGGAGAGGAACTGTCAGAGGTGTAGAATTTTTATTCATTATTATTATTCTAGCTCTCAGTTTCTCTAAAACTGCAAATACATAGTTAAAGTTTTATTTCTTTACATGTGTTTAGAGGAATGGAATTTGTATAAATTTGTTCATACTAGCTGTGGAGATGTTCATTGTAGGTTTTATTCTCAGGAATATACTTTTGCTATTGTTCTCCACATTGTTAGTTTTGAATCTGTGGAACAGCTTCAGACCCATTCAGTAAGGTTTTGTCCAGTATTGGTCACAAATCCAAAACATGGCACCTTTGGGCTGCTCTGAAGAGGGTTACCCCCCCCTCACCCACACCCAGTACAGCCTTATTGATCTAAGAAGATACTGAGTTTCTGTGTGTTGCAGAAATCTGTGAATAGTGGAAAGTAAAAAACAACCTATTTACTGACCCTTCTTAAATGTGAGCCAAATTTTACATTTTTTTGGCCAGTCAACCAGCCATGTATATGTTACAAAACTGGGCCCAGGAACTGTGCATGCTATAGACTGTGGGGGGATGCAGAGTGGTTGAGGAAGGAATCCCTAGGACACCATGTCTTAGCTGCAACTAAGAATGCGAAAATTTCTGGCAACTACAAAGACCTCATTCTACTCAGCAACTTTTGGCACAAAATTTCTTTCATGGACCAACAGTATATGAGTTCCAAGTTTCAAGATTTTAGAAAGCATATTTTATATCTTGAGTTTAAATGTACACCTCCCTTTTCCACATCATTCTCTTTATAACTGCAAAATTAATTTAACACAATAGGATTGTTAGATACCCTGATCATTTGCATTTATCAAGACAGGCAAACAAAATAGGCTGAAATGATTTAACAGCTTATTCCCCCTATGACAGTAGTTCTGCTTACACAACTTTGAGTCATATATTCCTGCACCTTCCCATGCATAAATCGTACTTGCTCTTTCAGTGAGCCGTTTTGTGTGCCAATCCAATGGGATGCTAAGCTAGCAGAAGTCTGATTTGGGTCCAACACAATGAAGAATTTCATGGCCAGGAGCTGGAAAAGGTAGACTGACCCTTTTAATGTCAGCAGGCTGTTAGGTTGGTCTGTGTGTAGAAGAGTTTATTTAAGCCTTTTTTATCTAGTGTACAAGCGAACTCACAATGCCAAGAAAACAAATTGCAAGATTTCTAAGGAATAGAGTTGACAGTAGTAGTCATACAAGGAGATGGCTGGATAAAAGGGTGAAATGACAGCCACTCTTAGGTATCTGGGACAGCCAGGCTACAGTCACTCTGTACAGTCAGGAGAGAGAGTGAGCGATCAATCCCTCCAGAGAGTGATTTGAAGCACATACGTTAAAATCCTCTCTAGTATGCACATTTTGATAAAAATCACTCTCTAAAGAAAACTACCTCTCTTTTGCTGATCCAGGGAACTTAAGGGGACGAACCTGCTAACTTAAGTGTTTCAAGAGTTAGCCTGGGTGATACATCTCCCTGAAAAATTAATAAAAAATTTCAGACTGAATAAAATTATATCTCATTGGCAAAGAATAGAAAATGAGAATCTGATTAATATATTCAGGAGAATAATGAATCTGACTGAGCTGGAAAATCGATACCCAAAATCACAAAGATTAAAGAATAGAATAATCTTAAAACACAAACTCCTTGCACCAAGTAGATGTAGTGAGAGAATTAATTTTTCCAAAGCAATGCAGCCACAGGCCTTTTTTTACCTGAAGATATTGTCGAGTCCTTTGACATCATTAACGTTTTTGCTCCTTTTCTACTGGACATTACCTAATAACAAACTTATGTTGCTGTAAAAGGTATGGTAGGAAATGTTTGTCACTATGCAGTCTTTTCAATGTGATTGACTGACAGGAGACTTAAATGAGCACTCATAAAAAATGGTCTTTGATTCATGAGGTGTGTAAAATGGTTTAATTACCACATAGCAGCAAAGCAGGGACGCTGAAATTGCCAACAACTTTAATGATTTTGAGAAAAAAACCCACCCTATAGTTTGCCCAGTAAAATATGGCAGAATAGTTTTAATAATTTCATTTAAAAATTCTGCATATTTTTACACTTTCTCTGTTCTGTGCTTCAAAGACTTGTAAATCAGATATGTTGAAAAATGGTAGTAATCAATTACTGTAAAATGGAGGAGCCCTATGAAGCAGACCAAACTGTTCTGTGTGAAATGTGTCTCCAGTAAGTTTTACTTCCCTTTGTTTCACAGATACTATCTTCCAATGAAGATTGGAATAAATTAGTTTATGTTAGTAGTCATATAATAGCCTTATTAAAATTATTAGTTATAAGTGGTATAAGTAGGGTTTTATTTCAGATGAAGTACAATTTAGTAAATTTTAGTAAAGTTAAAATCTAATCACAGATACCAAAACCAAGGACTTTTGAGTCTTAATTCTATTGCTGTGGAAAACACAGCTTAAATTCCCCTCTTTTGTTTTCTGTATATAAAACTAGGAAAAAGTACTCATTTTCTACATCGTCACAGATGTTCCAAATGTAATTAATGAGTATTTGATACAGAGAACAACTCCAGCAGAAAGAAAACCCTCTCAAAATACATCAGCTGCAAAGATTCTGTATTGTACCTGGGTCTGTGTCCTTGCACAGAGTATATTATGAAATTACAACTTAGTCCAGACATTTGCCTTTAATATCTTTTATTTCTTTTATCAAAGCTTATCCCCTAATTCCTTGTAACTAAGTCATAATGCAGAATTTAGGGTAGTGTAGCTTCAGACTTACTTTCCAATGCTCAGAATAATCAGCCACAGAAAAACTTCCAGGTGGTATGAAAGTCAGCTGTTCTCTGGTGGGCATCAGTCTCAAGCCACGATGAGGCAGGTTGGTTCCTAAATTAATAAGAGCACTTGAATGTTTCTCTTGGTTCTTTCCACAGTCAGCAGAGAAGAACAGATGTTTAATTTGGGTGAATTAGATTAATATTGAAAGTTCCATCATAGTGTTTACAGGAATTAAGTTAAATAGTTAAACTATCATCCTATACCCTGTTTCACATAGGCCTTTAAGGTGGCAAACAATGGCTATTTCAGATCTTTCCTTACACATGAAATGAAACAGGCTTGAGCTTATTTCAAAAGCTCTGCAGCTTCCTTTATAACAATGGAAGAACAGTTCTAATGATGTCTTCAACCTTAAAAGTACTTTTTTAAACTTTGAAATGCTTTCTGCAAAACCATAACTGCTAGTCTTTGCAACCTTGGGTTTTTTTTTATTTTTTTTAAATTTTTAGCTTCATTTACTTAAATCCACAAATTAATCACTGTTTAAAAACATCATTAGGGCATACTGGGGAAGCATTTGGGAGAGGAATACTCTGGAGGTTTATACAGTTCTAGAAGTGTGCAGGTCAAAAAAGCACAATCTTTTATTTGCAGGGATTTTAGTTCTACCTGGTACCTGGGCAGTCATTTTCTTATTCTTTTGGAGTCAACCAAGTGATAATAATTAAACACACTTTTATTTCCATTATCTGCTCATCTGCTCTCTGTCCTAGAATGCATATGAGTTTCCAGAATATGTGAATTTGAAATATATCAGATAATTGAAAATTAATGAATATGGCTTTACTGGAACATTCTTTCTCAAAATCACAGAAGATAGCTAATAGGTTACTGAATCCTGTAAAATAAGACTGCAAGGGAACTGAAGAAGTTACCTAGGCCTTTCCAGGATCAAATAGAGAGCACTAAATGTATGTGCTAGGAAGTGCTCACCTAATTTTAAATTCACAGTCTGCTCAATGCTTTTGAGCATCTTCTGTATGGAAGGGTTTTCTATTATCCTATTTGTCTGTACCATAAATTAAACTTAATTCTTTCTGTTCTGACTGCAACAACAATAGAGAGCGAATTATTATGATTCAGATTTCTTATGTTTCTGGAAACTGTTACTTCCATCAGAACTGCCATCTTTCAGACATGTAACCACAGTTTATTCATTTTTTCTTTGTATTTTTTAGATTCAATAGACTTTTGCTGATTTGTCAATGAAAATAATATGTGAAGCCATGTCAGGGTCATATTAGAGTGAAGATAGAGGGAATTTACTGTTTATTTCCTACTTTTTGCTCTTCTGAAGTAAAGGAAACTGTACTGCAGTGTACATGCATAATTACTGATGAATGCTTAGAAGTCCCCACTGAATTTTGGACTTCAGTCTTAGGTGCTGTATGAATATATATTTCAGAAAAAAAACCCCAACCTTGGTTCAAAGACTTCAAACAGATAACATGACAGAAAGAGACAGAGAAAACTAGGCAGAGAACAGGGAAATTATGTGCTCTATGTTGTGTGTTGGGTCAGCAGCAGAGTTAGGACGTTGCAAGTGGGCTGGTCTGTTAAGCTGTTACGCACTCATAAGAGGCAAAAGAAATGCTTCCATTCTGCATCCCTTTTCAAACAGATGGGGTTGCCTTCTCTGAAGAATAAATAGCAGCAAAGATATATAGAGCTGAGTTAAGGTTACTGAGATAACCTTAACATCTGCCTTCACTTTTGCCTTTCTCATAATATTTGAAATATACTGCAAAATTCAATATACTTTCGCTCTCTGGCTTGATGTTCAATTTCTTTTGCGAAGGTGCCAATTAAAAGATGATGAAAGATGAACAGGATGGAAGCAAAGGTTCTAAACCATCTTTAATATGAAGCAAAATGTTCTATCAGTCATTATCCAAAACAATTTTTAAGACATGAGAGCATTCTTCCTAGGAAGTAGAGAAGGCACAATAAAGTCATATATTCTGTGGATAAAGTATTGTCAGATTGCTGCACAGAACAGTGCAAGGATGAGTGCTGAGAGGTGACTGAGGCAGATCTCAAGCCAGGTTGTTTGGTTGTGAAATGGGACAGAGAAGAGGGTAGAACTGCAGTCAGGAAATGCAGAGCGGAAGCTGGAGGCAGCCCGTGGGTCTCAGGGGCTGTACTGTGCCCTGTCAAAAGTGAACTTGAATCCTCCAGGGAGGTATTGCTATACCTCCTGGCAATTGTGAGATTCATCTCTCTCTTCATTCCTGCACTGTGCTAACAAAGCATCCTTACTGAGGCTCCCTCTTTTACTATCTGCCCTGCTATTTTCTTTATTCTCTACTGCACTCTTAGGGAGACACTGGCAGAATTTCACAGAAACGTAGTCAGAGAAAGTACTTCTCTGCCCAGAGCAAGTACTTCTCTGCCCAGAGCTGAAAAGGAGATGAGGGATTTTGAACTGGTGTTGGAAAGGAAAGAACTGTCATGTTAGCATAGAGTTACTGCAAGATACCTGAAGTTAAATATTTTCATTTTACAGAAGACTTTTTAAAAGAACTTATTTAAGCAAAAATCTCAAAACAGAAATGGATGTATTTAACGAAAGCAGAATATTTATGCTGTACTTCCTACACAGTATTTTTCTTTCTTCAGTTCACAGGGAAAGCTGGTGAATCCTTTCATGGCAGATCACTTACTGTAGAAAATGCAGGACATTATGCTAGAAGGAAACATGTCCCTCACAAATCTGAACGCATACTGTGTCAGGGTAAATCCAAGAGGTTATTCAGTCTTCTAGATGAGACTGAAGTGGCAAAGTACTAAATGTTTGTCAGAAGACTATTGCAGTTTTCTGAAGAGTAATTAACCTATTTTCCCCTAGAGATTACAATTACAGCAGTTTGCACAGTGGGTACCCTACCTACTTCATTTTTATGTGATTATCTTACCTTCTTCTTGTCTTAAAATAAGCACAGTATCAATACAAGCCTTAAGAGAATTGCTATATTTGTCTTTATGCATAGGTCCATATTTGATAAGGGTAGAGTGATTTTTGCATTGGTATGAGTTTATTCAACACTTTAAAGTTTCCATAGAGCGAGTAGGTGCTATAAAAGTGTTAGCTGTTATGATGGTAAAAATTTTAAACAGTAGAAATTTTGTGTCTTCACTTTCTTTTCTGTTTTAATTTAAATTGAAAAAAGCAGAAAGCAAGATGGTGGGAGATTCAAAAGGCCCCTGAAATAGCAGTCTTTTATACAAAGAGTTGTCATGCTCATTGGAATCTAGAGTTGTGAATTTATTGAGTTGGTAAAAATACTGAAATTTGGCTTATTGCTGAGTGTTAGCAGTAAGATGTGGAGCAAACTAGCCATGTGCATCTCCCCTGCATCATGATAAAGGCTATGAAGTTGAGCTCTTATCTACCAGATCTGGGCCATGTCCTAGCAGAAACAGCCTGTAGTGGAAATACTGCTGGACCATTATTCTGCAACTATTTTAAAAAATTATCTATCTGAATTAATGAAATATGTTATACTTTTCCCCCATAATTTATATGTGAGTTATTATTTTAAAATTCTAGTTCTGTGACCATGCACAGGTAATGAAAAAAATGCTACAGAAAATTCTGATTTTGGCAGATTACAAAAATTGCAAAGTTTTCATCATTGTAATTTCTTGACACTGTACCTGCATTTTGAGAAGACTTTTGTAGCTCTTCTTTCATATGAAAGAAAATCCTTTCTATCTAGAGAATACTAACCACTGGTTTTCATATGAAAAGTTATTTTACATACTTTCAGAACTCTTGATTCTGTGTAGCTGCAAAATATGGATTTGTTAATTCTCTTTTTCTTTTTCCCCTATGAAGCAGAGACATCTCACAGCAAGTCTTTAAATATGTACTAATGTTTATTTCATTTTGCTAGAAACACTTCTGAAGTTTGAAGCATCAAAAATGTCTGTAAAGATGCTTTCTCATGATTATGTCTTAAATCTTTCATTATTTGCATCTACAATACATGTGGCAGAGGAATTCAAGCTAAAAAGAAGCCCATAGGTATTAGGCATGCAGTTGAAGGAAATGTATCTGATGGTGTAACATGGTCATTTCAGATTGTTGATTATGTGGTCACAGAAAGAAATTTTCTATAAAAAGATGCTGTGAAGTGATTTCAAAAATTATAGAACTGTTTATTTCAAGCACATTTCTTTATCTCAGTGTTTGGACACAGAGTTCCTCATAGATCTTCTTTCTTTTGAAAACAGTTGTAAAAAAGATGCTCTGTTTTCCAATAGTATGAGTTTTTCTAGATGTAGAAGTTCAGGCATCACAAAAAAATATAGAGGATGTATTACTTTAATAGTATTAGCTTCTGTAAAATCCTGCAAAGGAAGGAAAATTCAGGCCAGTAAGCTATGGGCATATAGCAGCTCTTTACATATTTTCACATGCAGAGAATTATGTGCTGTTTGTCACAATCCTTTCTCTAGATAAACAAGTTACAAAAATTACTCATTTCTTTTCCAGATCAAAAACTGGTTGCTATGTCCAAATAGTGCTACTGTTCCAAAGAAGGGTAGCACTACATTATTTATGGACTGAATGAAGCTTCATTTGCTCTTAAAAAGACTATCTCTCACCTTATGACATGGCTTCCAAGGGAAAGAAGGTTGTTATTTGCCAGTGGTCCTCAATGCCAAAATACTGGTGAATTTATAAGAAAGGCAATAAAAAGAAACTAATGTAAGCACATTGATTTGCCATTAAAACCATCAAATAAGACTTTCTCGTCTGTTTGTCTTTCCTTTTCCCTTTTTAGTATCACTCCTTCTTTATAGCCAAGATAGCTGAAATGGAAACGTTATAGTAAGTGGAATATATTAGAATGCAGATTAGGTCTTCTTACTTTTCTGTGTAGTGGATTGTTCAGTAACATTCAAATTCTGCTGTTAAGAATAGGACTCTACAATGTGGTTTGGTATTTTTGGTTTCAGTTTATCATATTCTGTACCTTAGTCAACCCAAAGTATGTTTTCATTTCAAACTGAATTCCTCCTCATGTTGTGATTTGTGTGAACTGAAGACAATTACAGGAATGATGGAGATAAAATAAATGCAAACATAATGTAGATAACAATTCTACTGATGAAACTGATTCTTATATGTTTCACCTTTCAAGTTCATACATAAAACGTCATATTTTTTCCTTCCCTTGGATAACTTTTTGGTATGTTGTGTAGCACAGAAAATTTCTAAATCCTCAATGGATGTTTAAAATTAGTTGAGTATAGACTGCAATAACCTAAGGGCTGTCTAAGGACCTCAACACCTGTTTTGGCACTCTTTCTGTAATTGATCCCTGAATAGTGTGCATATGGAGAGTTAAACCACAAAATGTGGCAATACTTAGTAATAAGGTTCAGAAGATCATATAACTGGGTTTGCAACCAATTATCTCTAGTTGCTTTTTTTAGAATCAGGATGACACTGGCAGCTGAATCAGAGTAGCCCATGAAGCCTACACAAGCATGGTACTGCTTGAAATATTATATGCATGAAGATCATATAAAGCTAGCAGTGACTTGCATCCCAATCCTTCCATCCCTGCTTGCAGACTTGGTCATTGCATTTGACTTCATGAAAAAAAGACTAAACCAGGTTTCTATTCATTCTTTAGTTCTAACCAGGGCCTCTCTGCCTGGATTAGATTTTGTTTGACATCTTCCAGACTCTGTAATACAAGAAATGTTATTGAGCATGGTATCTCGGATCTAGCAGAACGGAAAGCTTGATAAAGAACTTGTGGAAATACCAATTTTAGCTTCACACACTTGAAAGAATGAAAAATATATAAGCAATTGAGCAGCTTAGATCTGGATCATCTTTTTCACAGGCATAGAAGTTCTGAAGCTTGGAAGAGCAAGTCTCCAGTCATCTCAGTAGAAGCCTATCTATTCCATAGTCATCATATCTTGTTCATAATAATTAATTAGGAAAATGCTTGCCATATTATTTTCCACTTTGATTATAGGTTTGTAGTAAAGTTGAATGCAATAAGTGTTATGTGGACATATAGTTGTTTCTCAACTATAGAAAAGATTATTAAAATAAAAAATCTTTGAAAGAAAATCCATACTGTGCTTTAATAGGTATTCCATTTAAATATGTATACATGATACAGTTTGAAAGCACTATTTCCATCTTAAAAGCATGGTTTGAGCATTTACAATATAGTACTGTCTGCTCATGCACTTCAGAATGCCATTTCTTTATATTAAATAATAGTTGATAATCTGCTGGGGTTAGGCTCTGGCTGTCTACAGCTGTTCAGAAGTATTGCAAAAATATGAAACATGCCTGGCCTTTTCTTGTATGAAGTGTTTTGATTTTAAGAAATGCATTATGTTAGTGGATGCCAATGCATTTGCATGTTTTTAAATTATAAATAAGTGGTCTGTCACCAAGCAACACTTTAGTAAAATATGCAGAAAGCTACACAGCTCAGGTGTTAAACATATACTTACATAAATGTGTACACTGACAGACTGCTATTGGAAAAACACAGAAAACGGCTCTTTGCCTCTTATTCCCTTTCTTTAAATGTCACTATTTTTGTGTTTATTTGCCATCTCACAATAGTCCTCAGAGTCTGGGGAGCAATAAGTTGTCCTGTAAGAGAAAGAACATGGAAGAAAAGAACTCTCAGGTACTGCTTTGCCCTGTCTGTGCAGGCATGCTTGTAACACTACTGTATCCTATAGCAATTGGTTTCTGTTAGAAAACTGCAAACTCTGTCTTCCATTTTGACATTTTCTCTTGAGAACATGAAGCTTTTATGAATTCCCTTTAGATTTCTGTAATTCTTTTTTTTACTTGTCTGGAGGGGGCAAATACATGGGAAGGAGAGGCTTGTATCATCAAGTTTTTCCTGTTAAACTCTTTCCTTTATCCTAATTCCAAACAAAAATACCTGCTGTCATATATAGCATTTGATTGCAGAATTATTATTGTTACAGAAAATACAGAATAATATTTTAAAAAGAATTTATACCAGCTCTGTTCAAATTACATCAGGGATTCCATAGCAGCTTGCTATAAATGGTTTACATAAATTTTGCACTATATTTAGAAATTTCTAGATTTCAACTCTAAGAAATTCAGAGGGGTTGAAGATTTTACCAGTATATTAACTGATCTATACTCACATTCTGAAATGCTCTGATTACAATAACTACTGTATTGGTGGAAGTCTGCCTCACCTTGAAAATGAAAAAACAGACCATTTACTTGAAAAAAGGATTTTTTTAAAAACTTACACTCCAGAAACTTGCATCTTTAAAATACTAGATCATCTAGATTGTCATGCTATGTAACTCCTAATGTATCTGGAAATGTAGTCTATTTTATAGCTTGTAAAGATAATAACTAATCATGATGTCTCTTTGTCTTCCCTATAATCCCTACTGTAATTTTTAATGGCTCAATTATTGCTTTATTCTTGGCCTACTGAAAACCCAGAACATAATATTTTCTGAAACACAGCAAATACCATTAGTTTCTCATACACTTCACATCATTCTGCCTGAAACAGAATTATTTTGATTGAGCTTTCTCAGGTTTTTTCTTAAATATACAAATATGTATCTGTAATAGGTTTCTAATGCAATAATAGTACCCCTACATAATTTTATTTTTATGATCTGCATTTCTTAAATTTAAAAATATTGTACTTTCCTTCTTGATTCCCAATGTACTAGTGTAAAGACTAATTGATTTCCTATGCCATCTGATGTCATCCACATTTAATTTTAATAGCTCCTTGTTTTACCTGGGGTGGGTTGAATTTGGCTAAAGGAGTTTCAGGTTAAAAATTCTAATTAAAATTAACTCTCAAGAACTCACTTTTGAAAATTTTCGCCTTTTGTAGACATTATTTTAAAAATCTTCTCCTTAAATTGCATAGGTGGGCCACCTCAGCTGAAATCTGTCTAGTTCTGGGGAAAATAAGAAAAAGGACAAAAAAATGTTAAATCACAGCCAAATGAAATACTGTTTCCCTTACCAAAAAATCTGTATAAATTATATTCTGTCATAATCTTTGCTGTACTAACTTTTCATTAACTCTTTATCTCTTTGTTCTCAGAAAGACTCCTGCTTTCAACTAATAGATTGTAAATCAAATTATATATCAACCTCTAGAAATTAGGTATTTATTACATTAAATAGCTATATCATTGGCCTAGAATTTTTGAAAAATTAGAAAAATGTAATTGAGAATTATTATTTTTTCACTTTAATGATAAGCTTTTCTGTGCCTCAAATATCAGTGGAAAGATTGAGAATGCACAGTTTGTGTAGTCAGGAAAGAAGTTCTGGTTCACGGCTGCTCACAATGTTTGTTGTCAGAGAGTGAATGTGTCACAGGAGCTTTATTTTCTCTGTCTTTTTCTGTAGAACTGTCAACTTAATTCTGTCATCCAAAGTGATCTGCAGACAGATACAAAATATCTTGCAGAGAAACCATGTGACAGTCTTCTTGGATTGTATTCCCTCTAGGGAAAACCTTTCAACACCAAATTTTTTGTAGTGCCATATGAAAATGCTTGGATTTTCGGTGAAAATAGAAACTGAAAAAAGAGCATATTTGACTTGAGTTATTAATTCAAAAGGCAGACGTAAGGCAATCCTGACGAAATTAATTCTCTCTGTGACATGCAGGCTGAGTTCAGTCTCAAGATGCCTCATAGCTTCTGTTCTCTGATACAGTGGCACTCGAAGTTCAGTGATATCTTTGATTTCTGTAAAGAGCCTGAAGTAAGGTTATTTTAGCCTTTTGCAATTACTAGCACAGAGACCACTTTTTAGCCAAAATATGAAAGACCTAAGTGAAAAAAAAAGTACTCAAGGAATTGCATATTTTTTGTTTAATGCCCACTACAGTGTGTATCAATATTGAAAGTGGCAACAACTTTAATATAGTGGGTTTGTAATTTAATCACTGCTGTGTGCTGTGTGTATTTTCTCTGTTACTTTTCTCTGAAAAAAAACACACTCCATATTGATAGGAGAGATCAGGAATTTTGGGATTTAAATCTGTAGTCAAAGAGTGTAGCAAAATAGATTTTTTTAAAATGAATATGCCAATTTTAAATTTTGTCAAAATAATATTGTCCGTGCCACAATACTAGAGAAGGGGAAGAAAAAATAGAAGGAAAGAAAAACATTTTTGAAACTAAAGACAAAAGACTCAGGTTTGTATCACTCACATGAGAAGTTCAAAAGTCATCTGTGCCTAATTATAGCTAAGATCTTAAAACAGGTCCTGTCTGAAAAATAGATCATTGCAGACCCTCTTGCACATTACACTATCTCTCTGCATAAATAATTCAGTCTTCTGTGGTTGGAGGCAATGTATGGTGAATTCTGTTTCTGTTCTGTAGCTGAACAAGTGCATACAAAGTGTAAGTCATTGCTTCATGTTTTTGCTTTGCTCTGAAGAGTTTCAATCAGCAAGGTCAAGACCAATAATGGATTAAATACATTTTTGGAGAGAACAGTTCAGTACAGTTTTGAATCCATCCTGAGATAGACTAGCCTGTATGGTTTTCACCATATGCAGACACAAATAAAAATGAAACTTTGACTTGGGAGAGAAACCTGAAACCTGATGAAGTTTCATTGATTAAGAACATACAGACAGTTTGTCAGCTGAACAAGCGTGCTGCCAAATCACTTCTGCCCTACTAATTATAACACAGGTTTTTCTGTAGTCTATTAAGCGTGTGGCCAAATTCTAGAACAAAATATGTGAGTGACCATATTGGTCATTTGGTTAAGTCTCACACAGAATTGGAATTTTAGGAAAGCATGCTGTCTTATGGTGTCATTCAGATAATACAAAAATCATCTTGGCTGTCTGGGGTTTTTCTGGCTGCCTAGCGTACAAAACTGTATATTGATTTTCACAAATCTCTACAATTGCAGTGCCGCGTGAACATTAAAGCATTCCATTTTACAGTCATACTCTTCAAGAGTAGGAAAGTAATAGAAGGTATATTTTTATAGAATGTTTGTCTCTTAAAATGTAGTTAGTATTTTTCCACAACACCTATCTTATTTGTAATAATCCCATCTGATTTCAAAATCAGGCAGAAACTGAAGTATTTTACTAACAGAAATTAACTGAAGATAAATATAAGAGGTTTATTTTTCATTTGATTGTTGTTGTTTGTTTGTTTTTTGTTTGTCTTTTTTAAATTTCAATTCTAAAAGAGAACAAAGTAGAGGTTCTGCCAGTCAAAACTGAAACATCACCAAGCAAAAGTCTTGCTGTTCCTTAAATCTGCAAGTTTCAGACAAACTTTGCTGAGACTTAGTAACATAATCATGAATGCAAAATGGTGGGAACCTGACCTGGGCCATCTTATCAGAGTGTGCTGCTACACTTGTTACAGTTGCATGTGCCTGAAGTCAGTTTAGCAGTGCTGTAGCCGTTCTATCAGTAGTTGCCTAGTCTTAAAAATTAGTCTATAAACAAAACATCTGAACAGAAAAACAACAAAATACACTCTTATTTATCATTTGGCATTGTTTTGCCTTCAATGAACTGAAAGCAATCAGTAGCCATATCTTCATTCTTACATGTTTATGTCAGTAGTTTGTTCTTTTCCCCGGTCCTTTTTAAAATTGAAAAAGAACCCCAAATCTTCTTTTCTCACCAGATACTGAAAGTCATAAAATATTGAAATTTGAGGTTAACTGTTTGATACAGACATAACAGTGTTTGTTAGATGCTAATTTTTGTTTATGTAGAATTACAGTGTTCCTTCTGGATGGCTAATGTGATCTTGTGAGAATTGCAAATAAGATCTTCATTATTATGTTATCCATTATGACACCCTTCTTGATCACAGGGACTCAACTGATGATTTTACTGCTGTGTCTAGTCAGGTGTTCTTCACAGTTACATTACACAGTGCCTGAAAATGGGCATGAGCCAAATTAATGCTGGAATTGTAGAAATTTGCTCAGTGTCTTCTGAAGGGAAATATTAAGAATAAACTGTTGTTATCTTTCATTATATTATCGTAATGGAGAGAAACTTGTCAACGGTATTTTTTTCTGAATCTTTCCTTCCTGAAATTTTAACCCCATTCCTCCCCACAATGATATCAGAAATATATTTAATGTATTTTTATGCCAAAAGCAAATTTGTTATGTATTGTAAAGACAGAAGAGTGTTTCTTCTGAAAATAAGTTTGAAAAAGCAGATGATCCAGCAATTTACATGAATGTATTTCTAAATGAAGATACTTACTTCATGATATCTAAACATTTTATATGATCTTTTTATCATTACTCCTTTAGTCTGTCCTGTTATCATCTCAACTTTTCTTTGTTTTTATATAAACTTTTGCATAGGTAGAAGTAGCTGCAAATTGGTGGATTTCTATTTTCTTTTCAGAATTATGAATACATTTAGACAAAGGTAAAACAAGATCAGAAGCATTTATAGTAATAAAGAATATATTTATTATATTTTTATTTATATTATATAATAATAAGCAAGAATATATTTTGGTAGCTAAGAATAATAGAATTAAGAAATCCAAATAAAAAAGTGAGACATCAGCTGTAGTTCTTTAACTGTTGTCTGTTGGGGTCTCCTCCCCCCGCCATGTAGCCCTGGGAGAGGGGTCCTGAGGGGAGGCACGGGGTTTCCCTGCCCCCGGTCAGCCTCGTTCCCCATTGGTTGGTTTGTGTTTCCTGTGTGGGCAAGGACCCTCGGGTCCCGATGACTGTAGCAGTTCCTCGGCAGAGCCCCGGCCATGCGGCTGGATAAATAAACATCTCTGAAACATCTATCAAGAATCCGTCCATAGATATTTCTTTTCCACGGGACTCCTGGTTTGATATATGCTTGTTACAGTATCCCAACTGTAACAAATGATGGGGAATTGTGAGCAGAACAATCCCCGATCCCTAAGTGACTGATTTGTGTGAGTAAACCCTAGAAACTTTGGATTCCTTTTCTTGGTTTTGTTTTGCTATTCCATATCTAAACTATGGAGGAACCGTGGGAAGACTCTTGGCTTTCAGAGCCGCATATGGACATTTGTCTTAAACTTAAAATGGTTCTTGAACAATGATTTGTAAATTTTAGCTTGATTCAAGCTCAAAAAGAACTGAAACTCTTCCTGGCATGGTTGTTTAAGAACTTTTTCTATGTTTCTTGGGATTTAATTCTTACCAAGGGCTTTTGGAAGACCATTTGGACACAGTTAATATTTGTGTCAAAAAATACGCCGATGGAAGAATATTTTTGTGAATATTATTTAATAACCGAGACTGTTGAGCAATGTCAGCTGTGTCCTGGTGAAGGGAAGCCTGGCTCAGGGACTGTGCGACCCCAGCCACATGCACCGAGTGCTCTGCGAGCAGCAGCGAGGCAGATCCCGTGTGCGGTCGGAGCCACGCGAGCTGCAGTGTCGGTGGCGGAGCGAGGGGCAGCGGGAGCGGGGCGACCCGGCAGTGCCCGCCCGGCCCCGCGCAGCGCGTGGTGGAGCGAGCCCCGTGAGCGCCCGAACGAGAGGGGCGGCGCGCGGGCGGCGGCTGGCGGCGGTGGAGTGGAGCTGCGCCCAGCCGGAACGCGCGCTGGAGCAGGGCACAGGGGGGTCATCGCTCAGGGGCCCCGCCGAGATGCAGCGCCTGGAGCTACAACCAGAGGAGGCGAAACACGGAGAACTGAGCAGCGCGGCCCGGCCTGGCCCGCGCGGCCCCAAACGTGACCCTGGGAAGAGCACGCAGGCACCAGCAGCCCCGACAATTCCAACACGGGACCGACCGAAAGAGAGAGCAAAGACGTAGTGAGACAGAAAACAGCAGCCACTCGGAAAAAGGAAAAGACCATAGTAGCTAAGAACTTAGGGATAGTGAAATGGTATAATGTTAAACAAAATTATGGTTTTATAACAAGATGTGATAACCAGCAAGACATATTCGTGCATAGAACTGCTATTAAAAAGAATAACCCTGAAAAATGCATCCCAAGCTTGGGAGAGGGAGAGGTGGTGGAATTCAAAACTATACAAGGTAGAAAAGGGTTACAAGCATCGCAGGTCACTGGGCCTGATGGTGTTCCTGTAAAAGGTAGTAGATATGCTAAAAATCATAGTCCTGTTAGACAATGTCTCCATTGTAAGCCCCCCCTACACTTGTCTGCCTAGCATTTATCCTTATACCTCCAAACAGCTTCAATAAGTATGTTAAAAAAAATCAGGAATGATTCATGTATGTCTATCATTTAGGGTCTCGATAAACTATCTTAGTAGAGTGACATCAGTGCATATCTCTGAGACACTACTATTCGATTTTAATTTGAAACTCCATAATGAACCTTAATTTAACATTTTTAAAGTTATATTACAACCACATAAATTGAGGCCCATGGTTTTGAAGCATGACTGCACTATATTTTCACTGAAATCATCTCAAGGAGAATGTTTCAGGTTTGCCTGGCTTATGTTTAATCTAGAGAAAACAATTAAATATTATCCATTTCCACCAGAATTTCAAGGTTATAGATGCTTTCTTCCTCAGTAGCAATCATTAATATTTTTAGGGGACATAAAGTCTGAAATCAATAGATAAGCTTAGAGACGAGGGAGAGCCAATGACAAAGAAAGACTTGCATCAGATGCCGGTTTGAAAGGCTGCAGGGAGACCTCCTGGTCTCAAGTGCTTTGACAGAAGAAGGTGTTTGTGTTAGCATAGATGTGTGATCTCAGCAAACTGAATAGAGACTTTCTGATTTAAATACTGGGGTTATGATTATCTCTTCTTAGTCAGACCATCAAAGCAAGCAGAGAAAAAGGGACCTAGAGACTGAGTTTTAATCTTAGGTGCGGCACCAGGACCTCCACAAGTTTGAATATTATTGCAGTTTTGAATTAGAGATTCCTTGTTAGTCCTTATATTAATATTTTCTTCTAATAGTCTAACATCTTGCATAATGAGCACACTACTTCACAATGTAAAGAAAAAAAAAGTTAGAAGTTCATCAATATTTTGCAGTTAAAAAAAGACACATTAAGCTTCTTCTTTTTTCTTTCTTTTCCTTTCTCTGTCTTTCTCCTGACCTATTTTATCCAGTTCTGACAGGACAGGAACTTTGAAAACTTCTATGCACTGTGCTTTTAAAGAAAAAATGAAATCTTTCCCTCTGTTGTTGGAATGAACTGATCTTGGTCACCAGTATAGGCTGTAATAAAGTATAGAACTACATTTTTTTACTTTCCATCTTCCATTGTATGATATTATTTTCCTGATGACAAAAGGGAAAAGAAGCTGACAGCATTTTGAAGTCTTTTCTCACACATTTAGAATTTGAAGTGCATGTGCAGCTAAACTGTATGAGGCTCAGGTGCAGCAAGAGTCTAAATGCTTGTTCTGTGTTTGCTGCCAACTTAGGTAGAAAATGTTATTTTCCCCAAGTCAGAGTTGAATTGAGTGCTTTTGAGATCATTTGTTATACTTCTTGGTATAAGCAATTAGATTCATTAAAGTTGTTATGGCAGGATAACTGAGAGCAGAAATTTGCCAGTTCTCTGGAAATTGAAATATGCTCTTACACAACATAGAATAAGCCTCATGAGAACAATAGTTTCGTATTCTTCATGATCTTTGATAGGAATGTTTATAAGATAGTCTAGATAAGCAGGAGAAGTTGTGGAGAAGACACAGGCTGATAGCAACCAGTCATGGTCAGATTACGCTTCTGTATTTAATAAACCTGCAGACAACTGAATGATTTGGAAGCTTGGATGTAATGAACACTTTGTTTCCTTGTTTATAAAGAGCAGACCAGCCACTCAATGGAAAAAGACAAAATTATGTAACTTAAACCTAACTAGTTTTACGGCATAGGACTTAGAAATAGACTAAGTATTTCCCTTGCATAATTTAAGAAATAATCAAGGATATTGTAATTAGTATTCATTCAATCACTCCAAGTGGATACTTAGAATAATCTTTGAAATTATGTTTGCTAGACCATGTGGAATGAAAAAATATGCAGTATGATGAGATAAAATGAATGTAACAAGTAATTCAGCTAGAAAATCTCTTTTTATAATTTCTTTGGAATTTCAGGAAAAAAATCAAATTAAAGTTGTTCAAATGTTAGTATAGCTGATTTTTCAGGCTAAAGTGGTAGTTGTGAAGAAAACTATTCCATCAGTGCTCAAATAGTAGCATTTAGGGGGTAAAACTGATTAGGTGTAGAGGGAATACTAAAATGCAACAAAAATCCTCACCACCTCCTTGAAAATGCAAATACATGCATACATGCAATTCCAAAAGATTTATCCAGTTAAACATAAGAGAAACGTTTCCATATTTTTAGTTTAGATGCAAGATTTTTATTCCATTCTGTGCTTTGTGTTCCCTTCTAGGTACTCTAGTCTTTGGGATTATGAAACCCTGCATCTAAATTCAATATATAAAATGAAGAAATGCAATCCTATTTGAAATTAAATTAGATTTCATAAATGCAACATACTCTTGAATCACACAGAATCACACAATGGTTGAGATTGGAAGGAGCCTCTGGAGATCATCTTGTTCAATCTCGCTGTTCAAGTAGAGATAGCAAGAGGTAGTTACACATGATCATGTCTGGAGGAGTCCAGTGAGGGAGATTCCATGACCTCTCTGAGCTACCTCACAGTAAAGCAGTGTTTCCTGAGGTTTCATTTGGTATCACCTGTATCTCAGTTTGTGCCCATTGCATCTCATCCTTTTACTGTGAACCACTTGGAAGACTCTGGCTCTGGCCTTTTTACACCCTTCTTTCATCTACCTGTATGCATTAATGAGGTTCCCTTGAGCCTTCTTTTCTCCAGGCTGAACAGTTCAAGCTCTTTCAGCCTTTCCTCATATCTTAAGTGTTCCAATCCCTTAGTTATCTTAGTGGATCTTCACTGGATTGTCTCCAGTGTGTCCATGTCTCTCTTGTACTGGGGAGCCCAGGTGTGGGCTGAGTAATGAGGTAGATTCACTTCCCTCAACCTACTGGCAACATCCCTCCAATGCAGCCCAGCCTACCATTCACCTTTTGCGCCAGTGCACATTGCTGGCTTGTGTTCAGCCTGCTGTCCAACAGGACCCTCCTGTTCTTTTCTGCCAGTCTGCTTTCCAGCAGAGTGGCCCCCAGCATATACTGGTGCATTGGCTTATTCCTCCTCAGGTGCAGGACTTTGCTTTTCACAGACCCACAGAGCCTGCCAGGTTGGAAGGGAACACAGTGAGTCATCTTGTCCAGCCTCTCATCCTAGAGCACATGGCATAGGAAGGCATCCAGATGGTTCCTGAATATTTCCGGTGAGGGAGACTCCACAACCTCTTTGGAAAACCAGTGTTCCAGTGTGCAGAGCTTCATGAGGTTCATCAGCCCATTTATTCAGCCTGTCAAGGTGCCCCTGGATGGCAGCATGACCCTCTGCTAAACAGGTCTGGACTCAAGTTTGCAATCCACCTCACTGTCTGCTTAACCAGACTGTACATCACATCTTATGTTCAGACAGTTTCAATGGCCTTACTGAACTTCACTGCTGTCTCATCATCCACAGGCCAATCACTTCATCACTGAACTTTGTCACATTAGTCAAGAATGACTTCTTCTTGGTAAAGCCATGATGTGACCACTCCTCATAATTTTTAGTTTTGTCCTTAATATACCTGGAAGTGGTTTCCAGAAAGGTACTTCTCACTTTCCCAGTGATCAAGGTAATGCTGGCTGGCCTGTTGCCTGGGTCCTTCTTCTTACCCTTCCTGAAGATGGAGGTGGTGTTTACTTTTTCCAGTTTTCAGGCACTTCTCTCTTGTAATAGAACTGCACATTTGCAGGAATCCCTAAATAAATTTTG
Source organism: Aphelocoma coerulescens (assembly GCF_041296385.1). Classification (NCBI taxonomy): domain Eukaryota; kingdom Metazoa; phylum Chordata; class Aves; order Passeriformes; family Corvidae; genus Aphelocoma; species Aphelocoma coerulescens. Next base: position 102,711,536 of record NC_091016.1, read on the forward strand.
GTATCTAGCTAAGTGGAACATCTCAGTAAGTGGGTAGTAACATGAAAACAAAACCCACAAATTTTGAAATAGAGAGACACTGAAATATGATCAAACAAGTATTATTCCAAAGCAGTCTTGAGGACAAAAAAACTTTGAGGAGTCAGTTTTTTGTTTCTGTAGTTGAGATTGTTTTTCTTTTCCCCAGCATATTATTAGCCAAAGCTAGAGGCTTGTGGTCTTCCTTGGGAGGTCGGTGGTAGTGAAAGAGCTTTTTAGCCATATATTCACTAGTATATGCACATTACTTTGATATAAAGTTCAGATAGCAAAGAAAACAGAAGAAAACTGAAATTTGTACTCCAGTGTGAGTAAATAGATCTTTCTGTTCATGTGTTAGTAAAACAATATCTAAGATTGACAGAGGTTAAATATAAAATTACAAAAGCCTGTTCAAACTTCTATTTGTATTCATAGTTTTAACACTAAACATACTGGTTTTACAGGCTTAGATATGAACAGAGTTGTCTAGTTTGGACATACAGTACTAATAACTATATTTTGAATTTGGGGTGTAATGGTGGTATTCTTTGGTGTGCCTTGTACCTGTTTGCTTCCATCATGATTTCTGTCTTTGTCTAATAAAAAATGTATATGGCTCAAGCTGTTGATGTGGTTGGCATCTGTTTCAGATTCATTTTTACTGACAGCAGGCTGCTGCTGGCGAGCACTCAGCCTTTTAATCATCAGAAATACAGAGAATGGCATTCCTGTCATTGCTCGTTATTTTACTTTGGAATTCTGCATCAGATGTACTGCACTAAAACCTGTGATAGATGACAAGCATGACAGACTATGCATTTTAAGTTTTCTAATTATAATTTTTAAACAATACTACAGAATTTATTGACAAGTTATTATAACAAGTGTAGAAATGCTAAATAACCCTTGGCAATGGCTAAGCTTTAAATCTCATTTCAAGGATTATAGAATGTCTATACATATTTACATAGATATTTCAGAAGTTGTTATAAGAGACAGAATAGTTTAAAAAAACCCAAGTATTTGAATGTTGGTAGTATGACACATTTATCCTTATGTGTACTACAGTACCTTTTTTTGTGCATCACGATGGAAGGGAGAGTGTGTATTTATGGACACGTAAATACGTACATAAACCATTCACACATAAATATCATTAGATATACATTTAGACTTAAGGTTCAGCATGAACCTGGAAGTAATTTCTGAAGTGTTTCATTGTTTGAAGAGTCATTTTTTTCCCAGTTTCTGCACTGTATGAAGTAGGATATTGGGGCTTAGTTTAAGTGAGGGTGCTTAGCATAGTACAGAATAAAAAGGGCATTCTTTGTGATTTTAAGTATTGCTGCCTTTTTCCATTCATGAAAATGATGGTATTTCATACTCACTTTCCTACTATTCCCTTTTGCATAGAGATACTTCCTTTTGATATGATCTATTGTAAGGAAACCCTGTATTTTTTTTCAGAACACCCCTATAGTCACTTAGTTTATGGTGTCTGAGAAAAATAGCAAATGAGTAACTGTAGGTTGGAAGCCGTATTTGGAGGTGAACAGTACGTATTTATGATCTAAAAGCTATTATACATGGACTTTCTCCTGCTGTGACTCTCTTTGTATGTAACTTGTTCTCTTACGTAGTGTATGCTGTAGGCATACATTATGTCTTGCACACTGGCTGTTCCAGAAACAGAATCACAGAATAAGCTGAGTTGGAAGGGACTCACAAGGATCATCAAGTCCAACTCCTGATCCTGCACAGCACCATCCGCAAGAGTCACACCACAACAAGAGTGTTGTCCAAACACTTGAACTTTGTCAGGCTTGGTGCTGTGACCACTTCCCTGGGGACCCTGTTCCAGTGCCCAACCATCCTCTGGGTGAAGAATCTTTTTCTAGTATCCAGCCTAAACCTCCCCTGACACAGATTCAGGCCATTCACTTGGGTCCTGTCACTGTTCACCACAGAGAAGAGATCAGTGTCTGCCCTTTCTCTTCCCCTCATGAGGAAGCTGTAACTGCAATGGGGTCTCCCCTCAGTCTCCTCTCCTCCAGGCTGAACAGACCAAGGGACCTCAGCCACTTCTTATACAGCTTCCCCTCAAGGCTCTTCACCATCTTTGTTGCTCTCTTTGGGATGGTCTCTAATAGTTTAATGTCATTTTTATATTGTGGCACCCAAAACTGCCCTCAGGACTCAAGGTGAGGCCTCCCCAGTGCAGAGCAGAGCAGGACAATCCCCTCCCTTGCCCAGCTGGCGATGCTGTGCCTGATGCCTCCCAGGACACGGCTGGCCCTCCTGGCTGCCAGGGTCACTCATATTCAACTTGCCATTGACCAGGACCCTCAGGTCCCTTTCCATGGCACTGCTTTCCAGCATCTCATTGCCCAGTCTGTATATCCAGGGTTGGTGCATCCCAGGTGCAGAATCCAGCACTTTCCCTTGTTGAATTTCATGTGGTTGGTGATTGCCCAATCCTCTGATTTTCTGAGGTCTCTCTGCAGGGCCTCTGGACATTTGATGGAGTCAACAGCTCCTCCCAGTTTTGTATCATCTATGAACTTTTTCAGTATCCCTTCCGTCCTGCATCCATGTCATTTATGATGATGTGGGAGAGAACTGGGCTGAAGATGGAGCCCTGTGGAACCCCACTAGTGACCAGGTGGGTGACTAGGTCACCAGTCTGATGTTGCCCCAGTCACTGTCACCTTTTGTGCCTGATCCATGAGTCAGTTGCTCACCTATGACATGATGTCTTTATCCAGCTGAATGCTGCACATTTTGTCCAGAAGGATCCTGTGAGACACAATATCAAAAGCTTTGCTGAAATCCAGAATGATCTCATCAAGTGGCTTTCCTTGATGCATCAAGTGGGTTACCTTGTCATAAAAGGAAACCAGGTTTGATAAGCAGGACTTTCCTCTCATGAAGCCATGCTGGCTGTGACCAGTGACTGCGTTGTCTTTCTGGTGTTTTTCAATACCTTCCAACCTTCCAATACCTTCCAATACCTTCCAATACCTTTTCAATACCTTCCAACTTTCTCCATAATTTTACCAGGCACAGAAATGAGAGTGACAGGCCTGTAGTTTCCAGGGTCCTTCTTGCCCCTCTTGAAAATCACAACATTTTCCAGCTTCCAGTCAGCTGGGACCTCTCTGGATTCCCAAGACCAGTCAAAAATCATTGAAAGAGGTTTTGCGATTACATCAGCCAGCTCTTTGGGGATTCTTGGATGAATCCCATCAGGCCCCATAGATCTGTAGGGAGCTAGCTGGAGCAGCAGATCCCACACAGTTTCAGAGTTGACTGGGAGTTGATCATTCTCATAGTCATGGTCCTCCGGCTCAGGGCACTGAGAACCCCTTGGTGCATCATCCATGCTGAAGACAGGCAAAGAATGCATTAAGCACCTCTGCCTTTTCTCTGCTCCTGTTTGTGGCGTGACTGTCCTCAGCCTGTAATGGGCTGATGTTATTTCTACGCTGCCTATTGACATTAATATATTTGAAAAGACTCCTTTTATTGTCCCCCATAATTCTAGCCAGCTTCAACTTCAGTTGAGCTTTGACTGGATGAATTTTCTTCCTACAGTGGTAAGCAGCATCTCTGTATTCTTCCATAACACCTGATCTTGCTTCCAGTGGGCATACAGCTTCCTTTTTTGCCTTATTTCCAAGAGAAGTCTCCTGGTCAACCAAGCCGGCCTTTTACCTCACCTGCTTGACTTGTGATATTTGGAAATTGCCTGCTCCTGTGCCCTTGGAGGTAATGCTTAAAAAGTGACCAGCACTTAATGACTCCCACACCAGCAAAAATATTTTCCTTGGGGACCTTACTCAATAATTGTCTGAGCAGGCTGAATTCTGCTCTCCTCATGTCCAGAGTTGAGGTTTTGCTGGCACTTTCCCTCCTGTCAAGGAATTTTAAACTCAGTCATTTTGCGGTTGCTATGATCAAGATGGCTACCAATCTCCCCTTATGCGATCCTCTCTGTTGACAAGCAATAGATCAAGGAGGGCATCTTTCCAAGCCAGCTCCCTTAGGTCCTGTTCCATAAAGTTGTCATCCAGGTTTTTTAGGAATCTTCTGGGCTGGGTTGTAGCAGCTGTGTGGTATTCCCAGTTAATTTCTGGCAAGTTGAAGTCCCCCATAAGGACAAGAGCAGTTGACTTGGATGCATGCCTTAGCTCCTCATAGAATAATTTGTCAGTGTCATTGTCCTGGCTGGGAGTTCTGTAGTAGACTTCCACAACGACATTCACATGATTTGTTTGACCCTTGAGTCTTATCCAGAAACTCTCAACTGAGCCATTTTTAAACTGTGAGCTCCGCAAGTTCTACCCCTTCTGTTACATACAGTGCCAGCCCTTCTTCCCTGTGCGTCTTCTTCCCCTTCTTCTACAGTGCCTCTTCTTCCCTGCTTATACCTCCTGAAAAGCCTGTAACCATCCAATGGGGCACTCCAGTCACAGGACTCCTCGGAGCAAGTTTCAGTTTTTCTACTGAGACCAAATCTGTGGGACTGGGCCAAACCCTTGAGCTCCTCGTGTTTGTCCTTCATGCTGTGTGCATTAAGGTAGAAACAGGATCTCTTTGCTCTTCCTTACCAGCTAATGAGTCTGTTTGCAGCCTCTGTTGGCTGCTCTCAGATAGTCACAGAGGAGCCCTTTCTGCTTGCCCTGCCCACACAAAGTGCCATGCAAAGTGCTGTGCCATGCCCTCACTGCCATGCCATGTCCCTGTTTGCCCACTCCTGTTGTGCCACACCCTCACTGCTGTGCCATACTCCTGTTTGCTGTGCTCTGGGCTGCTCACAGTCCCTGGAGGCATTTAGATCTCCCTCGGTTGCTCCCAGCACTACCCTCTCCTCTCCTGATTGGCTGCTGCGGACTTACATAAGGCTTGGGCATGTTGCTTCAGTTCCTGAACTTGGGAACCCTCCTGTACAGCTCAAAGTAATACTAATAAATGAAAAATAGTTCCATTTTCAGTGTAATCTTGCCAGCTGTTGTAAGAGATTTTGCAAAACCACCTGATTTTTGGCATGAGGCACTTTCTACAGTTCAGACATTTTAGTTCTCTTGGCAACCCAGTTTTGGTTTTCATTCGAAATGTTGAAATAGAAACTGCAAAGCTGGTGCAGCTCTACAGAACAGTTCAACAACCTGTTCACAATCTGCTGAGGTATTATTAGTTCCAGAAGAAAATAGCAGAATCCTGTCTGAGAGCCAAAATTAGATGGTAGTCTGTATTTTTCAAAGAACGTGGAGTTTGCTCCTGTTAGTTGCTACCAAAAATGAGAGGCCTGTCTCTGTAAGGAATGAGGCTTATCTAGTGGATTGGGTGGCGCTTTTAGTACATGCTGGTATGTGCTCCAGAAGTCAGGGCTGCTTCTTGTTTAGTTTCCTGTTTTGTCTCATTTGTCTTTTAGAAGGTGATGTGGCATATTCAGAATTTCTTTAACTGGCATATGAGCTCTACATTTCCCTACTTGCCTCAAACGTATCATTCAAACTCTCTAGCCATCCGAAATGATTTGCTTTTGACCTGGCCTCTGCTAGCAGTTTTATGTACTCAGCAAATATCTACTTGTACCTAATTTCTGCTCTACTTTCTCACCCTTATGTCCCTCCTTCAAATAGCATGATGGGCCTTGTAGAGAACACCTTAATCAAATCACCCCTGACACCACTGTGCTCTCAAGGCATCTTTGAGACAGACTTTGTTGTGAACACAGGACTCATGAGGTGTTCAGAGAGCTACCACACACTGGTCCTGTCTGCAGTGAGGGGGGGGACAGTCTGTCAGGAAACCCAGTTGAGAAAATACCCAAAGAGAAAAGGAAGAGCTTGAATTGTTTCTGTGTAGAGTGTCATGTTTACTATGTTCCATGTTCCAAGCAGAAATAGCACAAAATGGGAAGAGGTGAAAATTAAAGATGATTCAAAAAGGCAGCACTTGATTATCCAGTTGAAATGACTTAAAGGTAGCAAAGTCTCAGTTATCTGGCAATATAAATATGTAGAAAATAAAGTATCATAGATAGTAGTGATACATTGGATTATCAATGTTACAACTAATTTATACAGGCTGACAGATCAACATTTGAGAAATTGAAAATGGAAAAAAATAACAAAGTGTTTTTGACTCAGTATTAAAAGCAATTTATAATGTCAAAAATGGATAGTATCTATCGCTTTCTTAAATATTTTGCAAGACTTCTGTAGCAGTACTTGTATCTGGGTCTGTTGACAATATTCAGGGAAGTTTCTAAACCACCTCTGCTATTGTTCACCTAATCCATAATAGCTCTTTTCTTGTGGATGAAACACTTTTATCAAAATACTTCCAGCACAATGGGCTGCATTGCACACAAATTATTTAAAAGGCACAGCCTTCTAATTTCAGAAAATGCATTCAGGCATCTGTAAATACTTAGTAAGTAGAGGTACCTCCCTGCATTTCCTGGTAAGATATATTGGAAGCAGATACTCATACCCCCAGTGTTTGCTATTAACCAGCGGTGCGCTTGGCATGCTAGCAGTACTTCTGCATACTCAAATTGTTATTCCATTCCCAGGTACCTGATTTACTTCTCAAGAGTGGAAGACTAATTATTATTTCTTTGAAATATAGACCATTGAGTAATTAGACTTTTGTAGAGAAAGAAACAAGTAGAGGGATTCAAAACCACCTGAAAAAGATTGGAAGTGATGATCTCCAGGTGCTGCACAGTGCTGCATAGGAAAGCAAAAATCTGTAAACAAAGGCTTAGAAACAACCAGAAAAGGATAAAATGAGAAAGCTTAATTTGTTTCTGTGATGTGAGGTCAAATTTACTGGAGGTATGACTAGTGTAAATTGCTATGGGAACTGTGGAAGAGAAGGAATTTTGGAATGGCAGGACAGAGATGGATAGATGTGGATGTGACATTTGTTCACAAATTTTGCATCACTGTAAGAAACGTGTCAATACCATGGATTCTAATTGACTAAAATGACTTATTGTTTATGATAGACTTGATACTTGCAAACCTTTAAGTATCTAGTGTTGTGTGAGCTTTAGAGGCTCCACAGACTGTGGCTTTCCTGAGACATTGCGTAGATACCATTTTGTTGCAGTGATCTGAAAAAGAAGTAATGTCTTTCATACTCTTTCAGTGAAGCTCTTCCTTTATAAACTTACACATGGAGTTTTAAAAGTCACTGTGGTGGAGCATGCAACTTGGGACTGTTTTATTATGTCTTAAAACTATGTCTTATTTAAATCCATTGCATCCCATTTTACCTGTTCAGATTCTTTATTGAAACTGACTTCTGGTATTTTCACAGATGCTTACAGCATTACAAGATTCAACCTTATTATTTAATGATATATAGAGACATAGACATTCACTGAAGCTGCTTTTATTGTAATGTCTTATCAAATGGATTTAATTTATTTCAGAATGTGAGCCTCCCTATTATTTTCTTTGCAGTGAAGAGATTTTGTGGCAGAAGAGGCTGCCTCTGAGTTTTAAGAATCATCTTCCCAGGCTTATTGATTTCCATTTTCTAATATTATTCTCCCTATTTCAATTATGGCAGTTAAAAAAGTCACAGCAAATAGAAACAATTATTTTTCAAAGCAGCCCAGTAACCACTATGCTCCCCTTTCTACATGAGATGTCCCAGGTTGAGGAGGTGTTCAGAGCAGATTTTAGGGCGTCCAAGGAAAAGAGGTGAGGCTTTGCTGTGGATTGAACTTCATAATATTGAAGTCATCAGTATAGTTTCCGAGGGATATATTTTGTTGGCTTACATAATGAGTCTACAAATGAAATCTGCACACAGCCTTTTTCAATCAAAAATCTTTAACAGAAAGATTTCTAATGTGAAAGAACATTTGATGGTCAACTCTTCCTCCTCCTTCCTCTTCCCCACCCCAAATTCCACAATAGTATACCTTCTGCTGTTCCCAGCACCTGTGGCACAAATCTACCAAAAATGATGATGTTTCTACAACAAGACAAAGTGCATGAAACACATTTAGAACAAGGAAAGAAGATGAAAATGCAAATGACGCCTGTTTTGTGTCAGCACTTCATGAAAAGCAGTGTATGCTGCTATCAAAGAAAGTGACAAAACGATGGGCACTGTTACCAATTTGAATAAACCCATAATTTACAGGAAATAGGCATGGTTTTCATGCTGATATGTGTTCTTTCATGTTTTGTACTCCTATGCTCCTTTTTCCTGTATTTAGAAAAAGGCGTTAAATTTCTGCTATATTTGAAAATTGTGAGGGAAACAACGTGCACAGCTCTAGCAAGGTTGTATTGAATCCTTCACATCTCGAGAATCAGAGAACAGTAAAGTCATCAACATAATCATGTTTTTATTGCAACCACTCCAAACATCCTTAGAAATTGGTATCTTTTGGTAAACTAATCATTTTCCTTAGTCATCATATCAATCATGTCTTGCTAAAAACTTCAGAAATCTGGTAAACTTCAAATAGAAAGATGTAAAACTGAATTAAGAATAGCTTTTTATTTTTGTGTTAACAATGAAAGAAAAAAGGAGAACAGCTAAAAAGTAAATTTTTATACATTTATTGAAAAACAAATCTGTTAATTTCAATTTGGTTATGTTTTTCTTAATTCAGAACAGGAAACTTATTTTTCTGAATTAAAATTTTAGAAGATCCCAAAATAGAATCACCAAATCAAAATCACAGGATCAGAGTGATTTGGGTTGAAGGGGACCTTAAAGATCATTCAGTTCCAACCACCCTGCCATTCGTGGGAATGCCACCCATCTGATGAGGGTGCTTAGGGCCACATCCAATCTGACCTTCAACCAAAACTTATTTCAAAAACTTTAAAGCAATGTTTTCAACAATGCATTTGAAATTATATCAGAGTTTTTCAAAATTTATCTTTCTATTTTTTCCTACCCAGCTAAAAATATTTTTGGTTTTATGTTCAAATTAAGAGATGGTTTTTGTTGCTTAAGAAGCTTGAAATTTGGGTGAAATGGTGCTTATCCTCAAAAACATTCCTTACAGCTAGATGCCTAGATATGTCGCATGGTTTTGAGTTGACTAGAGTTTAAGTGTTGTTAAGACAGGTCAAAATTAGTTTAGAGGAAATAATTATTTAATTAAAGTTTTGCTGAGTTTAATTTTATATTTACAGTTAAAAATTATGGTATTACAGTAATGCTCTAAGACTGCTCTAAGACGGGCTCTTTATCTGTGTGATTTTGTTGTGCCAGATGTAGCTGAGAAACCATAGATGACATTCTGAGCAGTTCAAAATTAGAAACTTTTCAAAATCTTGTGCAAGTGGTGAACAAGTCTATATCTATGGTAAGAGAGAGAATAGTTTCATTGTGTTGTACTTTCTGTTAGAAGTAAGCCTAGGCTATGTAGTCATTTGTGCCTTATGACTATTCAGAGATTATCACTTTGTTTGAAAGATGTAAAAAATGGAGAAAAAATGTTTTAAGCCAACCTATTAACGACTCAAATTTTGTGGCATTTAATATGAGCACAAAATGTACAGTTCTCTGTGTTTCTTTCATTAGAAAATGTCATTAAATTCCACTGTGTTAGTTTTCATGCATGGAATGTAATAGTGAGAAATAAGGTAACATACTAAAAAGTCCTTATTTTTTCTATTAAAATATTAAAATAGAGGGGAAAGGATGCTTATCTTCCATCAAAGAACCAAATGGACACTATAGTACAGTACAACTAAAAGTTTCACCACTGAATATACTGTACCTTTTTTACTTTTACTGTTGTAAGCAGAGGGCATGGAGATTATTATTTTTGTTTAGTGTGTAAACTGAAATGATCAGGGAAACCACACCAATTTAAAATTTTAATATTCAATAAAACTATTGATTTTAAGGTTTCTCACACAAAAAAGAAGTCATATTCTTTAATAACATTTTTAGTTTTAGTATTTCTTTTTAATAATTAATAGAATTATTTATTAATAGAATTAGTTATTACTTTAATTATAAGTAATTATTATTAATAACAAATAATAATGAAATAAATTTAAAAATTGTTAGCAATTCTGGTAGCTTTACTTAGAGGAATCTACATTTGTTTGTTTTGAAAAAATTCCTGAAGCAAGTGTCCAGTACCTTAATGAGTCAGTGAAAAATAGTCCTAATTTATGAGATGGTAGATATTATAATATCATTTTTAATGATCATTTATTTTAGACATTTAAAGCACAATGACAGAATTATGTGTGTGAGCAACCTTACTTCAGGAAGGTTACATGATTCGGAGCTTAAATTTAGCTAATATGAGTCAGGTTGGGAGGAGTGAGCCCAACTTCTTATGAAAATGCACTTGTGATGAACATTCACAAATCAGTTTTATATTTAATACAATCTTGCATAGGTCTTATAGAGTAGTTATCTATATGTTAAATTACTCAGTAGGAAAACTAGTTAATTGTATTGGGAAGAATTAAACATTACTAGTGTTGTGTACAGAGAAAAATGTCATTCCTTCATGAGGTACTACAAATTCATTGTGTGAATTTAGTCTGGTTTTGAAGAGATTCAGTCACATTTGTAGAAAAGACACTGAAAAGACAGCTTCTATATACACTGGTGCTCCTAGCTACTACAGGCTTTTACTTTATAGTCCAACATAAAATTCTTAAATTCCTCCCTTTGTTTTATGGAGAGGTTATGTAGTGACACTATCATGAAGGAAGTATGCTTGTGTTTCTTTGTGATATACGGTTGTGAAGCTCAGTAATCTGTCTGTTTGACTGGCAGGTCACTGAGCAGAATATTAGGGCACTCTATTCTAGGAGAGATAAAGGCTTGAATGGGTTTACCAAAATTCTACAGAGATATGTTTTAAATTCCAAAATATTTATCAGGTGATAATAGATATTATTAATTAACCTGTCAGTGTTCAGAAAATGTACTGGAGTCAAAAGCCACTCTGCAATGTTAAACTAGGCATTAGACATACAGGAAAAAAAAAAAAAAAAAAAAAACAACCAACAAACCAAGCAAAAACCCAAAAACAAAACCCCAACAAAACCCACAAAAATTTCAGTTATTTGAATTGTCCCTGAGCTCTTGAGGAAATCTGAAAGCAAATTTCTTCCAAACTGGCTCAAGAAATGAATGTTCATCTATATCCTAAAAGGAACAATTTATCACCAAAAGAGTATGGTTTGGTTTTCTTTGCATCAATAAAACACTGATCTTTGTGTTTAAAGAAATTTAAATTATCTATCTCAAATATAATATTAGTTCATATATGGAACTTAATAGAAAATTATTTAGCAATGAATAAGAAGAAACTTTGGAAAGCAAAAGAGTTAAAAACTTTTTTCCCTGCAATTAGTAGAAGCAGCAAACCTCATCTAAATTCTACAAAAAACCTGCATGGTACAGATGATGTTTTGACCTTCTAGGATAAAAAAGAAACATTAAGCAGGAAGAAGGATGCTCTCATAGATCAGAATATCTACTATCCTCCGTATGCAACAGTCACAAAAATTGAAGCTGATGGTCAAGCCAAAATGGTGATTCTGGCCATGATCCTTCTTGCCAGTCATGGTCCTCACTGAAGGAAACACAGAAATAAGATAAGCTGATAGAGGGAGGTACCCAGTAAAATGGGAGAGTACTTTTTTGTGGATGTAAGATGCAATCCTACATGAAAGTAATGAGATCTGCTCAGAATGGTCTCTGAAAGATCCCACACAAACAAAAAAAATTCACACATAGGGTTCCAGTTTCAGGTTTAAAAGTGTGCAGAACCTTTTTGGGCTACAACAGGGAAACAGTTATTTGGGAAGAGAATTTATACTGTAAACCCAAAAAACTTCAACAGCAGAAATATGGTTCCTGTAAGAAGGAATGTACTCTATTTCAATACTGTACAAAACACATTCACTGCAATCTGATATTACGCAAACTACAGAATAATTTATACCTAATATTTTATTTAAAAGACTCTAAAAAGGTCATACAGATTTAATATTTTTTCTTAATTTTTGGCAAAGAAATTTAAAAGTGCTGTTAAATTTTTGCTGCTTAGTAGCAGTTGAGTAGTTTTTGTCATTCAGGAGGTAAGCTATAGTTATCGCTAAACATAAACATCTCACCCTCCTTTGAGAAAGTTTTAATCTGTTGATTGTATTCTCTTGACATTTTATTCTTCTTAAGATATGCTTTGGTAATGGAGTAAAAGTTACTTAACCACCTTGAAAAGAATTTATTGCGAAAATTAGGGGTATATTTGAAATAGAGCTATTAATGAAAACCACCTCTTTTTTAATAACAAATTATAACTATATTGGTGACTAGTTTGATATTTTATTCTTAATTCTTCTATTTCATTTCTTTGAAAACAGTATTTTTTTAACCGTATATGTCGCAAACAATGACACCCAACTAATGTAAGTATTTTGCATTTTTCAAGTGAATGTAGTTCAAAATTTCAAATAACATTCATTTCTTTGTTTTGACTAGATGTAGTGCTTAAGACCTTCTGTAAAGTGAGTCCCTTGTTTAGTGACTTATTGATTTAGATTTTAAATGAGCTGCTTTAAAAGTTATTTGCTGATTGTAGTTCTGGACCCCAGATGAAGTAGAACCCTTTAATATTAGTCTCAAAACCCTCTGTCTGTGCAGATTGGTTGGGCTAAAGCCACGTGCGAACTGAACGGGGTTTGTGTGCTCTTCCCTCACGGCAACAATATCTTGCTTGCCACATGACAGTGCCAGGTAGTATTAAGACATTCCAGCACTTAAAGCTCTTCTGAAATGATTCCACCTGGACTCTTAGAAGCTGTTGGGCATTTTAACATTAATTTGGCAAAACACTGAATAAGAAATTCACTAAACAACAGTGGTGTGCTCAGGTGGGGTAGCCACAATATAGATGTGTACAAAAGATTTTTTCATTTTAAATGCTTGGGAAAAAAAAAACATTGTCATATATGCTTACGTTATAATGGAATCATATAAATGGCTTGGGTTGGAAAGGACCTTAAAGATAATCTACTTCCAATACTCCTGCTGTGGACAGGGGGAGCTTCCACTAGACCAGATTGCTTAGAGCCCCATCTAGTTTGGACTTGCACACTTCCAGGGATATTCACAGCATCTCTGAGCAAGCTCTTCCACAGCCGCACTACCCTTGTAGCAGAGAATTTTTTCCCTAATATATAACCTAAACCTACTCTCTTTGTTTAAACCTATTCCTCCTACATGCTCTTGTAAGTAGTCCCTCTCCATCTTTTTTGTAGGCTCGTGTGTCCTACAGGTCACAAACCACCAAATTTGAATAAGGGAGTCTTTGTCCTATATTATAATGAAACAGATGAAAGAGATGACTGTGCACTAAGAGTTAAGAAAAAGTTACAATCACATGGGTGCTGTAATAAATTATTAAGTTAACATTTCTGTAATTCCAAGATTAACAGAAGATGGAAAATGTGTGTGGTCTCATATTTTCCAGTTAAAAAGCAAATAGTCTTCAGGTGATGAAAAGCAAACTAGTGAGATCCAAGTTATATCAGAAAGGTGGTAGCCACAATAAAGATTTTTTTAAAGACAACTTAGTCAAATCTAAGGGATATTAATGAAAATAACTGTAATTTATCAGAACTATAGAACAATAAGCCAGAAGAGAATACTAACAATAAAAACAGGGTCATAAACTTCAAATAAATCGCACAATAATGTCAGGCACTTCCAATAAAAACTTTGAGACCTAAAGATAGAATTTTACCTTATAGTTTATATCCCAAGGTCAGCAAAGTGGAGTATATTGTCCTACATTCTGGAAGTGGTCTCTTTATTCATTAACAGTAGGGAGCCATTTAAAGTGACTTACAAGTAGGTACAAGGCTTGGTTCACATTTAAACCTGTTAAAGAAAACCGTAGTTGAGTGAAACACGGCATTGTTTTCTCTTCTTCAGTAATCCTACAAAGCATTCATAGCCTGGAAATTCAATATAAAATGTTGATTTAACTAAGCTTTTTGTATTAAAGCCAAATGAAAGGCAGATAACCTGAGTGGCCAAAAAAACCACATATATATATAGAGAGCAGTTTGCTTATTCAAATTGTATTTTGATACAGGTAATGAGGCTTCTAGTAAATTAATGGGTTTGCATTGTAGATACAGGGATACAGATTTAGATGTCAAACAGAAAATTCTTAGTCCAGTTTTAATTTTGTACCATGGCAATGTACTACAAGAACTTTATGATTACTTTTAGGTTTTTGAGGCTGAATTGAAACAATAATTTAAAAATTCAATGCTGCATCTTCATTATGTCTTCATTAAGAATGAATCTCTGCTATCCTTTAAAAAAATCTGTCCTATACCTGAATTTCTGGTATTCTGAAAAGTCTGTTTAAGTCTGTCATTAGCTTGGTGTTCTGACTTCTATGAAGCTGTTTTTCTAGGCTGCTCAGTTCCTTGAATTTTTAAAATTCTCTGGAAGTCAAAAAAATAGTGTTTTCAAATACAGTTGTGCAAAATAACTCCTGCCCAGTGACTTAGGTTTCCAATTACATGTATTTTAATTTTTTTAAAAAATGAAATATTATCACTTATGTTACCTACCTGGAAGAGGAGAATTCAGCAAACATGAAAATACAACCTGCACATATGCTAGGTATAGTTAGTATAGCATCTTTGCTTTTAAAAGTTATTTCAGGAATTAAGAATTCAAAAGCAGAAAAATGTAAATTCTGTGGGTGTCTGTGTGCTGCTAACTCTTGCATTTTTTAGCCTATATTGCATGAATCATAGCAGTGTTGGTATGTTTGTGTTTCGCAAGTTTAAAGAAAGATCAATTAGATCATCCCTCTAATTAAAGTATGTTTCAATTATATTTAAAGTGTCCTTGGATAGTGTTCTTTGCAATTCAGATTTTTCTAATCTAAAAATATGCTAGAAATTAAAAGAAAATAAAATTTCTATTATTTTATCAGCCCAATTAAATAGAGGAAACAGCTAAACCCCATTGTGTAAACAGTCAAAATTCATAAAATCCTTCTGAAGACCAGCATCCCTTGAGCTAAGTGTGGAAAATACTTTTAGAGCAGAGGAAATACCTGAAGATTCCCATGTTAGCATGATGCAAACTGCAGAAGCTACTGAAGCCACCCACAGTGCAGCTGACCCACAGAAATGCATAAGTGGAAGTGACAGATCGTGATGTTTTCTGAATGTTTTGGTTAACAGTTCTCATACCAACTTTCATCAGAATTTTTTTTGGAGGAGTGTAAAATAGTTGTTGTAAAAATATTGTGACTTGGGAACAAACTTTTTTATTCATCTTATTTTAGCGGGATGTGTTTAATCAGGATCTGATTTTTTATTTTTATTTTGTTTCAATTTGCTGTTATGAAATGCTAACCTCCCAGGTCGGGAGTTCACTCTGAGGCTGTAGTAGTTCTCTTTTATTTCTTTAGATAATCATTTCAGTAAAAAATAAAGGGCCAAGGGGAACCAACTGCAGTCTCATCAAAAACCAGGAGCTATTCATTATCCATTAGCAAATAGCACGAAAGGGAGCTGTGGAAGAGGTTCTGATCCCTCAAAATGCGGAAATTAAGATTTATCATATTGTGAATAATCACTACAATACTGGGAGAATTTCTTTAATGCAACCACTTAAAGAGGAGCAATCCTAAGATGTAAATCAATTATATAATTTCTGCTAAATGTAAGTACAACCTTTTGCAGACTCCATGCTTAATTGAAGACTGACTATACAAAACAGCCAAGAGCAATTCATATCTCCTTTACCCAGTTATAACAGTGGTTTAATTTTTTAGTACAACTTAAGCTTTGTTTCTCACTGAGCTAAGAAAGAGTGGCAGACTGATTATTGAGGTAAAAGTGACTGTGTTAGCTCAGAGGTATAAATAACAAGATTTGAAAGCTTATGTACAGTGTAAATTGCAGATGTGTCACAAATTTTATTTCTGATATCGTTGGGGCTGTTAGGATGACCTTGTGTATTCAAATGCTTTGTAAATAATTAAAGCTTGCAACTTATTTAGAGGAATCTTTGTTCAATGTAAGTGTTCAGACGAGTTATGAAACATTGCTTTTATTTCAGCTGGTTTTGGTTTACTGGCTCTGAGAGTGAGTAATAGTGAGGACAGTTTTTTTTCTTTTAAACTTTTTGGACTGATTGAATCTCACTCATAAGACATGTTGTCCCCATTTGTCAATGTGACAAACTACGTGCCTCTTAAAATGGAGCTATGCATAACTCTGGCAATTTTGTCTTGATAACTTAAATGTAAGAAAATAAGGAGACATTTAAGTGATCATGACCACTGTAAGACACGTCTAAAAATTTTGACACGTTAACAATTGAACTATGATAAAGATCTGACAAGAACCACCTTTATCTTGCTTTATTTGGTCGAAAGAAAATTTAACAGCATTAGAATTTATGCTTTGGTTTCAAGAGGCATTGAAACCTAGAAGCCAAAAATAAATTTCAAATTTATTTTTGAACTATCACAGCAACAAGAAAAATTAGTGTGATGATGCAATGAGAAGTTCTTTAAAGAGAATACAGTAATAAGAGATTTTGATTTAAAAAGTGTGCCAGAAAATGGTGATGAAAAAGAAATTTTCACACCTGTAGAATCATATAGCCAGAGTGTGCCCAAAACCATTACCATTGCTATCACAGAACATGATTGAGGAGTTTATTATCATTTTGCTATAGTAAATGGAAACTAATAATAAAATTTTATTGTTAGCTTACAATGGCAATAAAATAATTGGAAAACATCGCTTCCCTCTTGCTATTTTCTTCAGATGAAATACAGTGAAAGTGATAGCACTTGCCTATACAGACATGCAGTAAACCTGAGAAGTAACCAGTTGCAAGTGGTTTAATTGTTCAGGTATAGAAATAAATAGAAATTTCTACTTAAACCCAGTAAGGAATAAGGTTTTTCAAACATGTTTGTCCTTTACTTTCTGATATTCTTTATCTCTTCATCAGCAGATTATGAGTAGTAAAAAGAAGGACCGTATTAAAATAATTTTAATGCCATAAACTTGGGAATGAAAACTTGAAAAGACAGAGACAAGTTATATTATACCATTATTTCTCCAATACATCTGCAATTTGTCATGTTCATAAAATACTGCGTCATGTTCATAAAATACTTAGAACACAGTATCTTTTAAGTTCTTCTCTGTCATTACCAGTAGGTATTTCTGCTAGACTTGGTGGGTACCTTACTTTTTTGTATCAAGCCTTTATAAATTCTTTGGTATCACTTTATTAAAGACTAGGGGGCAGGGGGAAGTATCTGCCCTCACATTTTGAAGGAGCAATGCAGATTTGATCATCAGTTTCCCTTTTCAGCATATATCCTTTAAATATATTCTTTGCACCATACACAGTCAAACCAAGAAATATACTTACAATGAAAAAAGTAAAGGTGCAATCTTCATTTGGCTGTAATTTATGTCACTAGTTACATGAGCCAGGGATGACTCATTTAAGGTGCAAAATCTGGCCTTTAAACAAAAGACAGATTTTCATGTTGTGTTAAATGAAGAGTATTTGTTTTTAGCCCACTGGATTGCTACTCATTCATATCAGAAAACAGAAGAGATTCAGAACCTATTTAGAGTACGTTTTATAATTTCTAATCTCTGCATATCAACTCAGTTGCATCCTATCTCCATGAAAAATGCTGTTGTTAGAGTTCATCTTTACTCTTTTCATATAGCTTATTTCCTATAGTTTTAAAGCAAAAACAGTTATTGAAAGAAATTATATAGTTCATGTTGCATATTTTTCACAACTTTGTTGTTAAAAACGTGGAGAAAAAATTCTGTCAAATTTTTGCAATTTCCCTCTATGCATTTTCTTTTCCAGAAGGCTCAAACCTATCATGCATATGTTAAAATTAGCCTAGGGCCTAGGAAATTTGGCAGGGAAATTGTTAGAACAGTATTTCACAACCACCTGCACTTTCCTGTTGTGAATTTTATTCCAATTGCTAAAAATATACTTGCCATTAGCAGTGATTTTAGAGCTATCAGTGTATCATCAGTGCAGGCTGGAACTCTGAGAGAGGACAGCTAAAGAGAAGGACCAGTGATTATGACGTCCTTGTTGAGAGTTCTGTTTTCATGTATGCAAAGTACTTCCTGCAAGCAGGGAGCCGCACTGCCTTGGAGTATTATTTAGAAATGGTCTGTCTGAAAAAATAAGAAAGAAAATCTGAGTAAAATCCAGAAAGAAGCACAGACACTCCTAAAGCTCGTGCAACATTTACCAAAAAGGTGGTTATTGGAATGTCAGGTAGGAAAATCAAGTCACAAAATAGTTTTCCTTTAAAAAGGAATTCTACAGTAACTTGAAATTTATAATATAGCTTGTATGTTATGAATTTGACTTGGCAAACTAATTTTCAGACTAGAAATTAGTTAAAATAGGGCCTGGAAGAATTTAAGTTAGCTTTAGTAATAAATGCCAGTAAGCAACTTTCAGTGATGAAATGTTTTTCTTGTCTGATTTGTTTTTTGTTGGGTGCACTGCCATGTATCAGTCATCATCACATTCTAAGTCACACTATAATCTTAGATCCTATTTTAGCAAAAAGCAAGTCAGTACCTGGCCAATAACTGATTTGTTTATAGAATTTGCAAACATTTGGAATTGCATATACTAAAAGGAAGCATTTTGGTTTTAATTCTTAGATTCAGCTTTTTAATTCTTAGGAAGTCCTAATACCTCCTCATTTCCCAGGACAGTTCCATACAGCCGTGTGGGCTCAACCATTTTTTGTTCATATCAGTGCTATTTTTTGCCTGAGCTGCTGTACAGCAAAGAATTAATGCTCTAATAAATAGGAATGTGCCTGTTTTGTTTTAGGTTCATTTTGCGGAGGAGGCATTGCAGGCTTAGCAGCTCCTTATGTAGCTTTAGCCTACCTTTGCAATGCAAATTGGACAGGTTGCTACCTTGAGCAAAAATCTCACTTGGGGATTTGGCTGTGCCCTGGGTTAAATTAACAATTTAGGCTGATAACATCTCTGAAAATAGGTCATAAGCTTTCAACAAGAGAATGAGAGCTAGAGTAGGGGCAGTACCTTGCTGGTGTGGTTAATGCTACAGGGAAGATACACCTTTACTGAAATACTTGAAACATCTGTGTTCATTTAATAGGTTACTTGGGTGCTACATAATCCTGCTTTTAGGGCTTCAGTTGCTGAATTTTTTACATGATTCTGCCTCACCAAGGAGCAGCCACAGCTTTAAAAACACATAGGGATTTATTATCAGCTGAAAAATCCAGGTGCTGGGTTATGGGGCATTTGAGCATTTGTGGAATTGGTTTCCATTCATCTTCAAGATAATATCATATGAACTAGACTAGAAATACCAATGGCTCTAAGATTGCCTCTTTCAAGTAATTTCTGAAAACATTTTCAAAACAAGTTTTTGTGCATTTTTTATTTCCTGTCTACAAAAACCACTGTGTTCATCTAATGGGAAAAAAAAGTCGTAAGAAAACAGGAGTTTTTCATCAATTCTTAGCTAAAAAGTAAGCCATGGGGATTTATACCATACCAGAGTTGACTTATGTAACTTGTTTTAGAACAGAGTGAATTCAAATTCAGTTCAAATAAACACAAACTTACGAATTAATGGAAATCCAAATGAATGATTTGCAAAGCCTAGTCTTCCATGGCCCTTTTTCCTCACCTTTTGTTACATAGGGTAGGATCCATGCCTCAAGGCTCTTGCAGAATAATGTAATAGGCATGGATCTGTTACACTGTTGTACACATTTATTCTTTATGTTTCATTATGTAGTTGTCTATGTATAGAAATTAGGGAAAAATTGACTCAGTGTGAAATCTGACCTGTGGGTATATATTTTTCTTGAAGAATCAGTGTTACGATCCAGTTTAAACCCAGAAAAGCAAAGCAAGCTAACTCTCTGTGCATAAACCGGAAAGAACTTAGAAGGTTCAAAATATTCCCAGAAACGAGATTAAAAACAAATGAGATTAAATGTTAATGCCAAAAAATTGATGTATTTTATTTAATAGTAGAGAGGCAAAGAGATGGGAAGAGAAAAGAAAGAAAGAAAGAAATAGAGAAAGAAGTGTGCGTGGGGGATGGGGGAACAGGGAGAGGTGACAGGGGTTAGGTGGAAGCAGATCACCCATCCGAGGGCCCCAACGATGTCTCGTTGCTCCCCTCCATCTGGGCTGCTGGTGGTGAGGGTCCCCTGTCACTGCCGTGGCCACGCCGCCACACTCCGCCACGTGCCACCACACGCCAGAGAGTGCAGAATCCCGTGGATTAATATACACTTTGAGCCAGGTGGGAATGCCCACGTGTCTCTCTTGCAAGGTCTGGCTTGACACACTGTCCCTTGCAACACTGAGGGTCTGTTGCATCATCTCTGGTGCTCTGGTGCAGGGTCTGGGGACCCCTTTGAGGAGGGCCCCTGTGATGGGCCATGTCACCCCTTCTGCTGTGGACAAGCTTCCCCCACGGTGAGGACCCCTCAGCTGGGCTCCTCTGCACAGTGGAGGATGGGCAGTCACTGCACCTCTGACCAGAGGCATTTCCAACACACACCCAAAGCCTCTCCTCCCCTCTCCTTTGGTGGAGGGTCTGTGTGAGCCTGGCAGCTGATAGCCCTGGGGCTGTGATCTCCACCTTGGAGGTGTTAAGCCTGTGCTTTGTGAATGTCCCCAGCCCTGAGTTGTTACTTTATCTTATCTTCATCAGGGAGCGGTGTAAGGCCTCAGTCAGGGCCCCATTCAGGGTGTGGTAGTCTTCTCTGCAGCTTTTGTAATACAGTTTTAAAAGTCCTTCAAGAAAATGTTTAAGTCATAAAATATAATTTTTCAGTCTCTGACAACCAGGTATCTTTGAATTTGGACCGAATTCTCCAAGAGTTCTGGCATTTGGTGGGTGTCTCCAAAACAGTGATCAAACTGCTGTGCTAAACAAAATCAAGGGTGTGATGGATACTTCTTTTTTTATCAAATGTCTTCTTTTTTAGGTATTCCTCACAAACACAGTTGTTAAAATTAGTGTGAAATTTCTATTTATAGTACAGTACTAATAATAATTTTCTGCCAGTTTACCTGCCTGATGAAATACCACACTATTGCATGAGTTACATTCTGGCAGACAGCAATTATTTGAAGCAAATTCAAGAGCACAAAATGAGACAACTTTTTTCTTCAATAGCACATCATGAATTAACTTTTATAAACATTTACTAACCTAACAGTTATAAATGCAATTATGTTTGAATACAAGTATACCCCACCAAAGTTACATCAAGTTACCTGCCCATTTTATAATTTTTCTTATTTTATTTACAGTTTCTGATTATTCTTGTAACCATTAAATTAAATGTCTCTAGTTAAATTAGCTCCAGTGTGCAACTACAGCAAGAAAATAGATTTGGTTTATCAAGGCTTTATTGACTTCAGGATTGAGAGTGGTTAGAAAACAGAAAGAGAAGTAATCATATAAAATGGCAGTAATGCAATATTCTTGCAAGCATTAACTTTCTGTGCTGTGTCCTTTTGAAATTAGAAGTGTTGACTATGATAGGGAACTGTCAGCCCATACTTTTTCCTGTAACGGTTCCAAGAGACTTAAGTAGATTTAGTAAATGCAGAAATGCAGAATGAGCTAGATTCTCCATTTAAACTCCAGAAAGATTTTTCAACACTAGTAACCTTGGTCAAGGTAGTAAGAGGCATTTCCATACATCAGAGAGGACTGTGTTAGAAAAGTGATTGTCTAAAACATACTTTGTTTATAGTGGAAGATTTGGAAAATCTTAAGAAGTTTCTTGGAAGAATTTTTTCTGAATACTCACATGGGTTAGGACAGATAAAAGTTAATATTCTGTGTTCTCATCTTGGATGTCAGATTTTCTGAATTTTCCTCTTACTTGTTTACAAAATATCAAATGAGTTTAGTGTCATGCTGATGCAGCCTATAGAAATACTTGAAATCTCAAAATATTATTTTGATAGAAAATGGTTTCTCACACAGTTCTGATTTCTGATTTTGCAGAATAAGATATATCTGGATGTTATGACATGGTAAGAGACAACTCTGTCCTCACACAGGACTATATTCTCAAATCATATTGATTTTTGCTATAGTTGGCCTATATTAATATGCATAATTTGCCTCTTTCTCACAAAAGATAATATGCAACTTGCTATTGCAGTATCACAATAAACTTTGATCCCAGATGTCTTTTAGAAGTTATACATTTTAAATATTTAATTTTGATTTTAGATGCACAGAATACTTTAAATCCCCTTCTTCCATACCCCGCACCAGGTAAACTAGCAAAAAAACCTTTCTCAGTGAGAGAGAGTAAGAAGTAGTTCAGGTCTAGCTGATTTCTCCATATTAGTTATGAGTCAGATTGGAGAAAATAATTTATAACTATTAGTGCAGATGATAAGGGTGATGCAACATCACAGTATTGGTGTATTCAGTAACTTTGTTCTTCGACTGTGTAGGACTCTTTGGTATCTGCAGCACTGTCATAGTAAAGTGGAGGTCCCTGACTACAACAACAGTGTATCTGACAGTTATCCCAAAGGAATTCCATGTATTACTCACAGTGGACAGGGTAATTCATTCATTAAATAGAGACCTTACCTTGTTCCTTACTTCATGTGCTTACTAATAACAAGCTGTAGCCTCTTCTATCACCTTTGAAAAAAAAATAAATTTGCAGGACTATGGCAATGTTTAGTCCAATAATTGTTTCCATAAACCTGCTGCTTCTTTCAAGCTTAAGACATCTCTCTGCTGCCATAATGTCTCCTTCTCTGTGATCCCAACACCCTAAATTGCTCCTGGGTATGACTTCATCACTTACTTCAATTTCACTATTTATCTTTGTGAAAGAACTCAGACATCTCAACAGATTAGTCAGTCCCACATTAGTGTCCTGTAGACTCATGTCTCAGACACTGCATTGTTCTGTACCCTCCTGCAGCTCGAAGGAACCTCAGACATCCCTTTGCTTTTGAACAACTGCTTCCTAATTTACAGAATATTTCTTTCTGAAGATACATTTTTATCTGTATTAGGATATGCATCTTAATTCTAAAATGTCTTCTTTTTGAGTTCCTGTTGCTTCCTATATCTGTTCTCATTTTAACAACTTAAACACAAGACATTTTTAGCCACTTATTAACATTCTACAGGCAGTAGTGTATTTTCCTTTAGACAGACCCTTCTGTATATTTTATGCCATATTCTGAATCACATACTGGTCCAATCTTCTGCTGCATCTCTTTTAGTTCACAGTCCCCTGACCTCAGGTGTCTTGTCCTTTCCATGAAATGAGACGAGAAATAAGTAAAATTTAGCGCATAGATGTAAACAAAGTAGTAGGCATTACAGGGGATAAGATATTCCAAATGCTATGAAAAGAAACACTGTCTCTTGTTGAGTGTACTTTGAAATGTGTAGACAAAGTGCTATTTTCTCTTCTGGTGACTGTTCTGATACTTAGTTTGAAATCATCTAGGATTTTCAGAGTTTCATTAAAATGAAATGTTTTGTCTCCATATTTAGTCCCGAAGTTGTTGTGCTTTATTGAATTCTTTGTCTATTGTCTTTTGGAGAGGTTGTTTTAAAGTGGGCTTAGACTACTGCATAGATGACCGTGATGATCTTAGATATTAATGCTTTAAATGAGTGCTGTAAAATTTAAAATTTAAAATGGCAGTGATACTTATGAGGTAAAAAATTGAGTGGAGTATCTTCTCTTAGCTATAATCAATAATTGTAAGCCAAAGGTGGGTAAAAAGGTTACAGTATTGCAGACCAGCCACTAATTCTAAAGGGAATAAGTCTTTTCCCTACAATCAGGAAAAATCAGTAAATTTTATTCTTTGCTCATTTATTATTAGATTTTGGTACAAAAACTGTAGTCACATTTATTCTAAGATCTTTCTATTGAAAACTGTAGTTATCTATAATGGCTTAATAGTAACAACAGCTATAAAGCACAAAATCTTACAAAGGTAAATATATTGGCAAGAAAAATTAAACCTTAAGAAAGGGTTGAAAATACTTTTAATAAGATCTAATAAATTTAAAATTTTAGCTTAAATCATTAAACATATTACAGAGAAAAAATATTTTTGTATTAAGAGTGTATAATATTTTAATTTTAGTTATCAAGTTGTTTCTAAATTTTGCACTTAAAGATCTGTTTCAAATGTATTTAGAACCAATTTAACAAACCTAACAACAAAATTTGTGGAAGAAGCAAACTTCTTAGAACATCAGGCATGTGTTTAAAAGTGACACACATAATTGTGGTACAGAAGATGCCATCGTGGGTGACAAACAGGTGACTGTTGTTTAGAAAACTCTTTCAGTTCAGCTTCATGTCTGTCTCTCCTATGAAGAATATAAGAAATGTCAGGCAACTTGGGTTTTACTCTTCTCAATGCAAGTCTGATAGTTCCCACTGGTATAATAGTTTAATGGTCCCAGAGCATTCCTGAAGCAGCAATTGATTTTAGTCTGAGAGCAGCTGAACTCCCATATTCTTCCTCTATCTCTGACTTATTCATCCTGGTTGTCTCTTTTTCTGCTTCTGGCTGTTCAGTTCAAAAGGAGAGAGACAGAGATGGAAAGTGCTCCTGGCTGTGGGATTTGACACTTGCTAGAGATGTGGGAGGCTTGAACTCTCTGATGCTGAAATTGGCCAGCAGATCAAATTTTCTCCGAGTGAGGGATCTAGACTGTGAAGCATTAAGTGGGCAGGACCACCTCCACCAGGATAACAGCAATACCATGATAGCTGACCGTCTGAACACATCTGTCTCCTTAGACTTCTCCATGGGGCATTCAGAGGTACTTTCTGTCTAAATTAGGGTCACAGGAGAGCTCTCTGCAGACCATAGGTACCAAAGCTCTTTAAAAGAAGCCAGACTAGGGGATGTTCTTGCAAGCCACCCAAATAATTTGTCCCTGAAAAGCAGACCACATAGATTTTTGTCCAAGTTCAGTGCCAAAGTAGTTCAAATGGAGTGGACTTCATCATACATTTTTTTATAAACATTAGCCAAAAGTATTTGGAAACTAAAACCATGCAGTGTTTCTCTGTGCTAAAGAAAACACTTTTTAATGGATAAGAAAAAATAATCCTGAATCACCTCTACTCTTTTACAGAAGTACTAGTATCTACCTTGTTTTTTGAAATAGCAGCATATTGCAAAATGTATCGAATATATGAACAAGGGATTGTAACAAAATGAAAACAAGAGACACCTGAAATGTGATCAAAATGGGTATGAAAATACAAGTTATTTTTTCCATTAAAGTAATTATTATAATCAAAAAGAATATTAATATCAAACCCACTTTTTCCCAGTGGGTTTATAAATGTTTTAGTGATTACATCAAGAAGATTTCAAAATATTGTAGTTCTTTATGCATTCAAATTCCTTACTTTGGATTCATTGACAATTTTCTTAATTCTTGAGAAAGTTACAGTAGCACTTCAGTCTTTACCAGGTAGCCTTCTTAGGGCAGCCATGACATAGATCAAACTAGAAATCTTACCATTTCAATGATTTCAAATCTTACTATGAAATAAAAAAAAACCCAAAAAAATAAAAAAACCCAAACCAAACAACAACAACAAAAAAGTAGCAGTACTTGAAGGAGGCGGGAGACTTTTTTAAATCTGTGTTTGGTAAACATGAGGCTATTTGACCCTTTTGTTCACTAAGATAATATTTTAAAAAATAGTTTAAAGGAGCAGTGAAGGGTGAATCAAAAATAACTTGCCTTTTAATTTGAGTGGAAGAGCTTAGACTTTAAAAAAACAGATGGACTTACTTGGTCTGCAACATGCACGCACAGCGAAGAGTGCGGTAACAGCAAACAGCATATTTCACATACTGTGATGGTTTTGGCTGAAATTGAGTTAATTTTCTTCACAGTGACTGTTACGGGGCTGTGTTCTGAATTTGTGCTGAACACAGGGTTGATAATATAGACATGTTTTTGTTATTGCTGAGCAGAGCTCACACAGAGCCAAGGCCTTTTCTGCTTTTTGTGCTACCATGCTGGTGAGGAAGTTAGAGGTACAAGGTGCCTCTGTGTCCACTAGGAGCAGTTCCCACTAAGCCCGGTCAGCTCTGGACACAGCAGGCTGCGGGGGCCAGCCTCCAGTATCGGAAGGGACCTCAGGGATAAAGGCAGATGGCGGAGGAAAGGAGGCAGGCTCAGCGTTGGGTGAAATCCAGAAGGTTTATTAGACCCCCTGACGGAGGACTTCACCCACCAGGGGTACCCAGCTCTGAGCCCCGAGACAGGCGTGTGCAAGGGCTTTTACGGGGGGGGGGGGGGGGGGGGGGGTGGCAGTCAAGGGAGGGATTACAAAGGGACCAATCGGGGAAGGGAAGGGTAGGGCAAACAAGGTGAGGGACACTTATAAGAACCAATGGCAACGAGGGAAGGGAGGGACTCCTATCCCAGGACCAATCACTTGGCCCCCTAGCCAGAACTTTCTAGATGCCTGGGAGGAGTGGACAGAGCCCTGGGAGGAGACAAAACTGATATATGGGGAGATTTCCATAAAACAGGGAGGGCGCCAACTGGGATATACCAAACACACCGAACTTAAGGGGGGACCCGGACTGAACCAAACAAACACACTCCCACAACAAGGGAGGCTTAGAAGAAACACAGCTGAGACAGATGACTCAAACTGACCGAAGGGATATTCCAGACCACATGACATCATGATCAGTATATAAAGTGGAGAGAAGAAGAAGGAAAGAAGGGTGTCTGGAGTGATGGCATTTGTCTTCCCAAGTCACCATTATGTAAGATGGGGCCCTGCTGTCCTGGAGATGGCTGAACATCTGCCTGCCCATGGGAAGCAGGGAATCAATTCCTTGGTTTGATGTGCTTGTGTGTGCAGATTTTTCTTTTCCTGTTAAACTGTCTTTATCTCAACTCACAAATTCTCTCTCTTTCACCCTTCTGATTCTCTCCCTGACTGCACTGGTGTGAGTGAGCAAGCGGCTATGTGGGGCTTGTTTGCTGGCTTGGGTTAAACCACAACACATTTATTTATCTCTTGCTTTGCAATTGCCAAGTTAACATCAAATTTAATCAGAAATTACTGTAAGACAAGAAAAGACACTGAAAAAAGTTGGGTTAAGGAAAGAGAGATCTTTGGAGGACAAGAGAACTTCCTGTGGCTTTCAGGACAGAACAAAGACTTCCTCTTCTCTATGGGTATATATTCTTTACCCTTTTCTTCACTATGTTAATTCAGTTTTTAGTTACACCTTTCCTTTTTATTCTTCTCTCTCATCCCTTCAGGTTCATGAAATTGCACTACAGTCCACTTAGCTCACTTTGGATTGGATTGTATTTTCTATGTTGTGGTTTAGCTGGGAAGGAATTTCTAATGCCCAGCAGAGCTGCAACATATGGTTTTCATCACATGAGGTTTTATCATAGCCTCTCCTCTCAGTTCAGATCTGTTGGTAGCCCCATTAACCTTTCTGTGAGTATTTGTCTAGTTTCAAGTACTCTTGATTGATAAATGGATTTATATTAAGACTCAATAAAACAAGATGAAATTAAAAAAAAATCATGAACTAAAACAATGAGCTAGTACATATGAAGTTCAGTGTGTGGCAACCACTGGGCTTTTCTTAGCTCTGACAATGTTTTTGTCTTTCAAATATAACCATGTTGACAGCTTGTATCTATTTCAGCAAAATACACAGCCTGATTAGATGACAAACACAAAATGTACACACTGAATTGTTATCCAATTTGCTCTTATTTTACCAATCATCACAGCTAGAATGTTTTTTATGTATAGGAAATCCTAAAGTTCATAGAAAAAAAAAATGACCCTCAAGTCTTAAATTATTTCCTTTTTAATTACAGGACTCACTGGCAGTCAGGAGCAAGCTCCATTTACATACGCCCATGGCCGTTTCAGTTCTCTAAAATCTATGAAGTAAATTGGGAATGTGCTTGTGGAAAACATATTTCCAAAGAAGAAAGAACTTTTAGCTTGGAAAAGAATTTTGATCTATTTGTATTTTACAATAATGTATCTATAGCAAGAGTCTGCTATGTGTCCATTCTGTGCTGGTATCCCAGGGCCAGCTGACTGTGGTATATATGGCTAACTTGTAGGGGGATGTTACCCAAAGAGGTTGTGGTGATATATGCTTAGAGATAAAAAAAAGCTCTGGCAACTGCTTCTAGGTGGCTCTGCTTGAGCTGAAGTGTTGGACCAGGAGACCTCCAGAGAACACTTTCAACCTCAACCATCTTGTGATTCTATGAACTGTAGCCAGTACAAGGTCATGAAAGCTACATTTCTGTTGGGTTCTGTTTACATAGAGGCTGTTTCTGTTCTCACAGTCCACTGAAGTGTAACAGTCAGCCTAGACATTGACTGTATATGTTTTAAAATTCTCACACCAATGCTTCCAAGAAAATAATGCACAGAAAAATATTTTAGCTACTAGAAAGTTATGTGTCAAGTTTAAAGTAGTGGACTAAGTTCTTTATATGGTCATTTGGAAGTCAATTCTGTGTATTTTACAATATGACAGATGGTAGTCTGCATTTATTTAGAGGGAGTCTATTGACGAAATTTGATTGGATTAATGTGTATTAGATGGTTAAAGTTATTGAATCTCTTCTCATCTGTGTAACAGCCTATTTAAATTAATAACTGATTGCTAAGATAATTATCTTTGCCTATAAAAATGTATCCATATAGAACCCCTGATAGTTTAGTTGAGAAGGATTGCTTTTTAAATAATTTCAGCATTGTGATAAAAAAGTTAATATGTCTCCACCATTATTCTTCATATTCTTTAAAGATCTGTTGTGATTGGTTTTCATGTATGGTATGATGGTCATTTTCAGAAAAACACTTATATGGCTAACTATTTATATCAATTTAAAATGTCTTAAATGAGATTTTTGTTTCTATAATAGGTTTTTAATGAATAATAAGGTGGGACTGTTTTAAAGTACAGTCAAGAGGTGGGTTTTATACAATATCTAGCTATTGCAAACTTGAAGTGACAGAGATTCAGTACATGAGGCAGAGGAAATGCCATGTTTTATAGCAGTAGGTAAACTGTCTTTGGGTAATTCGACAATTTTTCGATTGTAGAATATAATTCCTATTAATGCTTATAAGCAGTGTTTAATTACCAAACTGTGCATTTGCAACAGTTCTTTCAGTTATATTTCTGAAGTGTAGTTTTGTCATCTTGCTGACCTGAACTGTTACCTAACATGGACCAGGGCCACACATAATTTTTTTGTGAAACCTTCCTAAGTCCAGTTCAATTCTGAATTGTACCAAGACAGAAGTACACAAGACAAAGAGAATAACTCATACTAAAATAGACATCTACATCCTTGTCAGTTCCTCCTTAGACTCTCATGACTATATTATTCCCACTGATTATGGAAAGCCACTGCATGGATTATAGGTGACACCTAGATGAGTTTAGATGTCTTGATATTAGCTGAGACTCCTCCTGCTTATTACACCTGGTTTACTTTCATGACAAAGTAACCCTCCTAGCTGATCAAGGGAAACCAGTTGGTGTAATCATTTTGGATTTCAGCAAAGCTTTTGATATTGTGTCTCACAGGATGCTTCTGGACAAAATGTGCAGCATTCAGCTGGATAAACACATCATGTGATGGATGAGCAGCTGACTCATGGGTCAGGCACAAAAGGTGACAGTGGCTGGGGCAACATCAGACTGGTGACCTGTGAATAGTAGGGTCCCACAGGGCTCCATCTTAGGCCCTGTGATCTTTCACATTTTCCTAAATGACTTGGATGCAGGACTGGAAGGGGTACTGAGCAAGTTTGCAGATGACACAAGACTGGAAGGAGCTGTTGACTCCCTCAAAAGTCCAGAGGCCCTGCAGAGAGACCTCAGAAAATTAAAGGATTGGGCAATCACCAACTATATGAAGTTCATCAAAGCAAAGTGCTGGATTCTGCACCTGGGATGCACCAACCCTGGATATACAGACAGACTGGGCAATGAGATGCTGGAAAGCAGTGCCATGGAAAGAGACCTGAGGGTCCTGGTCAATGGCAAGTTGAATATGAGTGACCCTGGCAGCCAGGAGGGCCAGCCGTGTCCTGGGAGGCATCAGGCACAGCATCGCCAGCTGGGCAAGGGAAGGGATTGTCCTGCTCTGCTCTGCACTGGGGAGGCCTCACCTTGAGTCCTGAGGGCAGTTTTGGGTGCCACAATATAAAAATGACATTAAACTATTAGAGACCATCCCAAAGAGAGCAACAAAGATGGTGAAGAGCCTTGAGGGGGAGCTGTATGAGGAGCGGCTGAGGTCCCTTGGTCTGTTCAGCCTGGAGGAGAGGAGACTGAGGGGAGACCCCATTGCAGTTACAGCTTCCTCGTGAGGGGAAGAGAAAGGGCAGGCACTGATCTCTTCTCTGTGGTGAACAGTGACAGGACCCAAGTGAATGGCCTGAATCTGTGTCAGGGGAGGTTTAGGCTGGATACTAGAAAAAGGTTCTTCACCCAGAGGGTGGTTGGGCACTGGAACAGGGTCCCCAGGGCAGTGGTCACAGCACCAAGCCTGACAGTTCAAGAAGCATTTGGACAGTGTTCTCAGGCACATGGTGTAACTCTTGGGGATGGTGCTGTGCAGGATCAGGAGTTGGACTTGATGATCCTTGTGGGTCCCTTCCGACTGTTTATTCTGTGATTCTGCATCCTATAAAGCTGTAATTCTTTCTCTAGGGGAAAAGACATAAGCTATCTCAGATGTGGAAATCTAACTACCATGTCTATATATATACAGATTCATTAAAATTTTAATTCTATTTCATTTGAATGCAAATATTGCTGAGTCTTTGGATGTAATGTTGCTTTATTAAAGTCTTCAACATTGCTACATGTATAAGAAATACTTATACACAAGTGCAAACTTTTAGAAAATATAGTAGTATAGTTATCTAAAAATTGAGCAAAATGCTTCCATTCTACTGTACAGCTTGGACTTTTGCTCTTGCACTGAGAGGATATGGACAGGACCATTCCCAGATGAACTAATTCTGTCCCCTCTTAGGAAATTTTTCTTGAAATTTAATTGGGCCCAAGGCTAGCCAGACACACTGAATTCCCCCAAGGTTTGAGAGGCTCAGTCCTCAGATTTTGTGGCAGCCTGGTGATCTTTGAGGAATGGCTAAAGGACAAGTGCAAGTGAAAATACAAGGAAGAAGGTTGATGTGTCTTGAGAGAAGGCATAGGATTCTCTAGGTGTATACAGAACAGGTTTTCTTTGCTCCATACATTTCCTGATGAGATGAAATATTTGGATATCAATCCACCATAAATTATAGAAATATGCCCTCTCCTCATATGCTGTATATTGTGTCTAAGTATATATGTGTATATATATATTTAGTATGTGTTTATGTAGGAAAGGAACATCCCAATTTTAATTCAATATTTTTTATAAACTTGCATTGAAATTTTTTTCACTGAGGCCCTACTGGGAAAGGGAAATGTTACAGAAATGACTGCCAATATATGCCTTCAAAACGTAACTATACCATCAGGATGCAATTAATCCCATCTACCTCCAGGTATTGCAGTATACTATAATTGATGCTACGCTACATTTCACCATCTATCTTTTAAATTATTGACTGGTTCTACTGAAAATTGACATGCAGAAGTAAACTGTCTGCAGTGGATGCTTAATTCAGTGACTTAGAAAGTGGCAAATGAGAAATTAGAAAACAGAAGCAGTGTATTGCAGCATTTACCACCTTTTAATAGTACAACGGATTTACTCTTCTGTTCATGATTTAAATAGGTGTATCTTTCATGCACATCTATTAATCCTGAATTGTAAGGTTATTTCTATATATTAAAATGTGCTCTGAGGCTTCCCTTTCCCCTCCCCATCAGTGGTTCTTTCAGTTACATCCTTCAAGCACCTAAAAAGGAAGCTCATGAGAACATTCCCTCACCCTGGCATTAATCACAGCAGTATAAAGTGTGGAGCTATTGATTGCTTATAACTGCATCTTTTGAACATTCAGAGCCATTGTGTTCACAACATGATGAATGCACTTGCAGATGGCTTTGTCTGTAGTGGTCATAAACTCCAGTTAATGGCTGAATTAATTTATAGTAAATGAATAATATCCTTTCTGGCCATTCCAGGGAATAAACTACTTGTCACATTTTTTTCTGTTCTAAAAACAGCAGTCATAATTCAAGTAAGTACATGTGTCAGCTTCCCAAAATGTGGAAAAGTGCCTTGTATAAATAAAAGGATTCACTTTTAAAGCCATTGTCTGAAGAGTT
This sequence comes from Aphelocoma coerulescens, assembly GCF_041296385.1. Lineage (NCBI taxonomy): Eukaryota > Metazoa > Chordata > Aves > Passeriformes > Corvidae > Aphelocoma > Aphelocoma coerulescens. The sequence continues at coordinate 102,744,004 of NC_091016.1, forward strand.
TCTGGAAACAAGCTAAAATCCAAATAATCATTTCATCTTCTGAAGTAATTTTTTTTTCACATGCATACTACTAAAAATTAAAAGGACGTGGCATTCTTTTTTGTGTTACAGATGGATGCTTTCAGAAATCTTCCTGAATTTTTTTGCATTTTTTCTTAATTTATCAGTGGAGTTTCTTGCTTTTTGCCCAAACAAACAAGCAAAAAATCAATTCAGAAAGAGCTGGGTGAAATCCCACATGGACAGTTAACTGACTTTAAAATTACTAAACAATTGACCAGGATTCTAAATCTAGGGACAAACCAAATTAGAATCAGGCTTTCTCAGTTTGCCTGATTATCTTGGAGTTCTTTTCCAATCTTAATGATTCTGTGATTCTTTGGATGTTCTGTCTCTCTTACTTCTCTTTTTCCTCTTCATTCCTCCTGGGCTCAAAGGGAAACACTTAACTGTGATCTTTCAAGCTTTAGTTATTATGGTTTGTTTTTTTCCTGTTACTTTGCTGCCCAGTAATTGTTTTTGCTGTATGTCTTGGTTTTGAAAGACAGGTGTCTGCTAAGGAAGGCAGAAGCCTCCCTTGAAGTGGCAGATATAACCCCTTTCCCTTTGAGTTATTATAATTTTGAAATCAAGGGCCTTTAGGCAAAGATGTGGGAAATAGGAATAACAGTTCTTTACTATAGATATAGATATAGATATAGATATAGATATAGATATAGATATAGATATAGATATAGATATAGATATAGAGATATAGATATATAACCAGTCAAACAAAACAACAACAACTATGACAGTAACAGCAATCACAAACCCAGTCCCGGCCTTCTCGGCTGTCAGGCTACTCCCCCTCGGGTGCAGTTCCGCTCGCAGCCGGCAGGGGCGCTGGCGGCTCCCGGTGAGCAGGGCAGGTGCGATGGTTCCCCCGCGGCTGCAGGGGGCGCTCCGGAGCGAGCTCGGGGAGCACGCGGCGCTGGTGCCCTGGGATCCTGGGGAGGGATGGGACAAAGGCTGCACAAACCCCTGGGCAGCCGATCCCGGACTCTCGGGAACAGCAGGCTGGAATGGCAGGCCGGAATGGCAGGCACAAACACAAATCCTGAGTGGCAGACGAGATGTATCCAAAAGGGGAACCCCCCGGGGCTCCAGGCAGGCAGGGTAAGCACGGCTACAATGCAGCGAAGGCTCAAAGCAGCAGCGGAGTAGGGCGGCCACAGCCCAGCCTCCAGCAGGGCAGGGAAAACAGCTTTGGGATCCCCGGTGTTGTTTCCAGCAGAAAGAAAAACGGCCGAAAAAAGGAAGCAGCAGTTCCTTTCTCTGCAGCTTCTCTCTCCAGATGCTGAGAGCGAACTGAACTCACACTCATGTGAAAACAAAAGCCAGGCCCTTTTGTCTTAAGTATGGCCATTTGTCCCCTAGCAACATGCATATGGGAAAAAATTCCTTTAACAGGAAAAAAACTAGGACTAAACTAAAACCCCAACACTGTACCTACCCCAAATAAACAAACAAATCCCCCTAGTGAGATTCTGTGATCTCACCCTCCAACAACCCTGCTGTCCAGTGCAGTTTGGAATAATGCTTTATCTTCCCTGAGTTTCTGTTGCTGGTTTTGCTTCATTCAGAGCTTAAATGACCCAAACCCAGTGTCATGGTGTGGGTTGGAAGGGGAAGCATGCACCACAGGATCCTTCCCATAGCCGCCTGAATGAATGGCAGCATGAACAGCCAGGTCTAGCAAAATGTACTTACAGATGTAATACTTGCAAATGTTTTGATGGAGAGAGAAACGTTTTGAGCACATCCCATTCCACACTGACTGGTATGAGAATTCTCAAGCAAAAATGCTTCATATTTGCTTTCTTTCTGAAGTTCATTATCAGTAATCAGTGACTACACTGCTTTCACAACTGCCTTGTGCTCTGGTTCCCAGTATGAGAGCACCAACAACACAAGTATCTGTGGCTGGTTAAATTAGCAATATTGCAGAGCATATTATTGGCTGGTGCATCATACTGCTGCTCCTCTATTTACATGACTGAGAGACAGAATTAAGATACTTTACAGTTATAAAAGAGGAAGTATGTTAGGAGGTATTTTTCCTGTCTGATTTCCATCACAGGGCTTTAAATATCCCAGTATCCCACTATTTTTCTGGCATTGGAGTTGACAATGAATGCATTTTTACAGAATATATCAGCTGGAATCTGGTGATTATGCTGGCTAGCATGATTTTTGTTTGTTTGCTTTTTATAACTTGGAATTCTGATGTGAAATCCCACTTTTTGAGAACAGAAAGGATTACGTTTGATAGGGTTTTTTTGCCATTGACTTCATTATGTGTAGTAAGACGTTGAAGGAAATACAACTTCTAAAAGAACTCTGTAAAGTCAAATTAGAGTCTGTGTTCAACTATAAAACATACCTAATGGTTGAATTACTACCTTAAAAACCCCTTAAAATACATAGAAATGTGCAATGTAAGAAAATTTGAGCTTAGTTGAACTAGTAATTGTGTGTTTAACCTCAGCCAGCACCACACTGCTGCTTCCTCGCTACTCCCATGGGATGAGGGAGAAAATCAGAAGAGTAAAAATGACAAAACTCATTGCTTGAGACAGAGGCAGTTCAATAGGTAAAGTAAAAGCTATGCATGCAAGTAGAGCAAAATAAGGAATTCATTCATCACTTCCCACAGGCAGGCAGGTGCTCAGGTGTCTCCAGGAAAGCAGGGCTCCAGCACATCAGTGGTGAGTTAGTATGACAAACAGCACTGCTTCTTCTACTTTATATGCTGAGCATGACACCATATGGGCTGCAATATCCCTTGGGTCAGCTGGGATGGGCTGTCCCAGCTGTGTCCCCTCCTGACTGTGCACCCTCATCCTCTTTGTCGGTGGGGTGGGGTGAGGAGCAGAAAAAGGCCTTGGCTCTGTGCAAGCACTACTCAGCAACAATGAAAACATCCCTGTATTATCAGCACTGTTTTCAGCATAAATCCACAATACGGCCCCTGTGAAGAAAATTAATTCTCTTCCAGCCAAAACCAGCACATTACTGTATGGATTAGAGATGAAAATCTGTTCCTGTTACACCTCTAAAAACCACTTACACAATGACAGGCTGACTCAGCAACACTACTATAGACTCTGAAGGAGCTGTAAAATGATTATTCAGTGGCACAGTAAAAATATCAGATTAAAAGAGTGAAATCTGAACAACTATTAATGAGCACGTGCATTTATAATCAATCTGTCAAAATAACAATTTCTTCTTAAAAGTGAGATGTGAGAGTTGCAAGTAACATTTTATAAAAATACTCTATTTCATGCAAATGGAGATGTTGCGATAGTAAAGAATGCGATAAAATGTTGTGGGTATTTTAATTGCACACTACTTCATTGTCTACTGCATCTTTTGAAGGGAAGGTAGTAGCAAAACCTGCTAATATATTTAAAAGAAATAATTTTTGAAGATATTCACAGTTCTTGACTATTACACTGTCTTGTCTAGGAAAAATACTGGGACACACAAAGCAAACAAATGTGAAAATCTGTGTGTTTTCAGCAATGAATGAGCACAGTTCTATGCACTGGGTGTTGGTTATCTGGTCAACAGAATGACACTGTGGTGTGCAGTTTTGAGTAAAGGTGTTTTCCTTTAGTTTTTGAGTAAAGGTGTTTTGAAAGTAGGTATTTCTCAGCCAGGCAACATTACCTTCCTATGTGTAATTCATAATATCATGCTTGCCAACACATTTTTAGAGCAGTTGCTTATTGTGACTGCCCTGTCAGACGTGACATTTTCAACAGCATCTCCCACGCACAGGAATTAATTGTTTTTCATGGACATCTTGGTTGTCAATGGATTTTTATACCAGTAGCACAAACATTACTGAAATTGAAATATCAAAAACTATTACATTACCAAAATAGAAATACAGAAATCAGTTTCACAAGCATTAGGGAAAGGGAAATACAAACCAGTAATATCACCTTAACAAGCCATTAGAAAACTGACTTTAGTATATCAGAGATTATTCTGACCAAAATTATGAGGGGCTTTTTGAAAAATTATTAATTATTCTTAATTGACTTCTTGAAATGTTTTTTGAATCCAGCTAAGAATAATTTCTCTCTTGCAGCTTGGATGAAAGATTTTAATGCTAAGTTGATATGATGTCTTGCTCTAATGAATCTCAGTTGAGTCACATTTCTGTTACTTACCATTTATTTCAGGGAATACAAAAGAAATGTGAAAATTACTCCTGATAACCTTGGTTACCTTTGAAAATTTGATATTATGAGCAATTATAAAGAGGCGAAAAAAGAAAAGAATGCAAATCAGGTCCTTTTTATTGGTGGCAGTGGTTTTCATCATGAAGCCTACTTTGAGTGTTCTGCATAGTTAAATATGCATTTTACTTTATCATTGTGAAGTGTGAGATTATTAATCTTTAGTTTTAAATGCCTAAAAACTCTTGTATTTCTGTTTGTAAACCTTTTTGTTAGTTCCAGTGACAACACTGCCACTTTCAAAGTGGTGAATTCTTTGAGAATATTTGAGTTTATTATTTTCATCTGACAAAGCACTTGCATATTTTTGTGAATTTTACGTAAGTATGTAAATATATATATATATATATATATATATATATGCATGCATTGAAATTCAGACTACCCTCACTGTACCAAAATTGGGATCTAGGTAGGCACCTCGACTTGAAAGAGAAATTCAGGATCCTATCCTCAGACACTGCCTACTCTGGTAACACTTCTAGCTATTCGGCTCCTGCAGTTGGACTAAACATCTAAAGTTGCACGTGCTCAGAAACGGGCACCACCTCCCACCTTTAGTCCAATATAGAAACTGAGTAGGAAGAGACACAGTCTCCACCTAAATCTCCAATGTCTTAGGCATACTCAGACTATATTTAATACATTGATAATAGTAAGTTTAGAAAAAAATGAAACAGAAGTTTACATTCTCATTCATGCCATTTTGCAGAACTGCTTTATAATTGCAGCAGATTCCTGTTTAAGTACTTTTAGGTCTGTCAGACTGACTTAATTCAGACCTGAGACCACAGAACAAGCACTGATCAGAAAAAAACAAGGTGGTGACCCACATATTGATAAAAATATGCTCTTGTTGACATTAGTAATGAGATTCAGACTAAGGAGTGTGAGAGAATTTGGGGCACCAGATTAATTTGTCCTGTCCCTTCTGTAGGACTACCTCAACTATTAATGTGTCACCTCTTGAATTTCTGCAGTTCAAGGTGTAAAACATTAAAGGAATTGCATGTTTCTGTTTGCTTTAAAAAGCTGGGTGGTAATCTGTGATGTTCTGCACTTGAGGGTGGACAGACCGTTGCGAGCAGGAAGCCTTTGCTGCAAATACAGCAAGGATGGAAGACATCCGTAATCATTTGAGCAAGACTGTTTTCAAACAACAGAGGATGGTTCTCGGGAAATTTGTGTTTCACAAGCTGTGGGGTAGGAATAGTTCCAAAGAATGACCAAAGGCAAACAAAGAGACAAAGATCTGATTGTTGGGTAAATTTTGGTGAGCTGGAATTTTTTCCCTGTAACAAAGTGTTTCTGAAAGGGAAGTTATACAATGAATTTCAAATTCACCTGATCAAGAAGCATCTAATAAACAGAAGTGGATTTTTTTTTTCTTTAATAAATCATCTAAAAATCCTTAAAAAAATATTTTCAGTAATGGAGATCACTTATATATATGGTGGTTTTACTGAAAAGTTTAAAGGAGTTAACTTTAAAGGAGTTTAAACTTTAGCTAGTGAGGGATTCTTAATAAGTAAAAAAATTATTGAAGTCACACAAATAGCATAAGAATTAATGCTCTTTACTACACATTCTTTATATATATAGTATATGATATATAATATATACTCTTTATATAAGTATTTTGTATATAATATGTGTATATATTATATGTTTTAAATCCATCCTCTTTACCTGAAATGTGATTGAAACATTCACAAATGCTTCAGAATGTTTTATTTATGTGTTAAAGAGGTGTTTTCTTACATATGTTGGCTAACACTAATTTTAAATTTGGAGAAAGTATTCTTTCATGTGACTTCTGGAAGGAACTGTGCAGAACACACAATTGTTCAACAAAATACAGTAAGGGGACAATGCTGGTTGAGGCTACCTTGCAGCACAGTTTTGACACTTCAGAGCTCTCCTGTCAGGGATGCCTTTAGATAATCAGAACTCGAGACATCTCCTTTCTTTGCTTTAAATTGTGGAAAAATTTCATGGTGACACAAGAAATTTAAGTGGGAAAACTTCACTGTCATATTCTCTGTGGTTACTTTTTTCACTCTTTAAAAAATTCTAATCCCTGGTGTATAAACATATGCAAAACACTTTCTAAATTCAATAGGAGGAATCTAGGAGCATACCTAAAACATTCCCAGTTATCTAAGCATTTGGGAGTGTTTAATCATGTTTTATGTATTTTTATACAAAGGCAGTGGAAAAAACCCCATGCTTTATTTTAATGTATTTCTAAAATTATCATCTGTATAAGCAAAATATTTTATAATTACTTTATAGTCTACAAAATACTTCTAAAATTCGTCTATAGTATCTATATGTCAGATTTGCAGAACATAGTCCTCATCTCTGCAAATTAAAGGGCTGAGAATATGGACACTTAGAGTCTGATTTAGTTAAAATTATCCCCTGCAGCAGAGGGTGGGTATCAGTTCTTCACAGCTGAGAATGATTTTCATAATTGTGCAGCACTCAGCAGCTGCAAAATCCCTGAGGATGCATGTTGCTCCTCTTCCAGAGAAGCCTGGGTTTGCCCTGCCTGGCAGAAGCAGTTTGACCCCTCATCTCTCTTACACCCATCTTGATGTGGATTTCTGGAGGTGCTTGGTTTCCTCGAGTCATCAGAGGAAAGCTGTAGACGTTACAAGAAATGGATGAGAATTTTTTCCTTACTGATTGACAGATCCATTTAGAACAACTCAATGAACCTTTACATAATGTATTTTCTCTATCTGCTTCTGCATTGATGGAGATAATTTTCTGACACATTGCCATCTAGTGGCATTTCTCTCATAAAGCCTATTACAGGATGTTAAATGCTTACTTCAGGCTTCCTATTCTTTCCTTAGTGGCCAATAGTGATACGTGATAGATATACTTGAAAGAAAAAAAAAACAAAAAGAAAAAAGAGAGAAAATAAGAGTCAAATTTTTAATTTTAGGAGACAAAAAAATTAAAATTAAGAAAACAGTTATCTGCCTAAAAGCTGGCTTTATTTCTAAGTAAAATATTATTCAGGTTTTCAATTAATAATTAAGGAGAAATTTAAAAGCACTAAAGCTAGATCTGTATTCATATAAAATTGCACATCTATTTTTCTGAAAAGAGCCTGAAGATAGGAACTTTTAAATAGGTCTGACATATTACTCTCATCCCTTGGAATTTTTGTTACTTGCTTGTGGGCAAATTTTAAAATATCAACTTCTTGGTGCTGATGATTCACAGATATGTTTAAAGCATGACTAAATAATTGGTTACTGTTATTTAGAAGAGAATGATCATTTTTCTGGGAGTTTTGACTCATTTTCTCCAACTAATTTAAAATTACATGAACTGAAAATACTCTTGTTAATCACAGAAAAGAAATTTCACTCATTTTAACAAAAACAATTAGTTCTGATGAATGTTAATATCAGAAGTGATAAAGCTATTTAATCAGAAATAAATTTAAATATAATTATAAATGACAGAATCTTTGCACAGGTTTTGTCTTGTGCACATTTATGCTCATTTTATGTGCTCAAGTGCACATATTCCCCTAAGCTCATGCATATATATATATATACACATTATTTATGTTCCTCTGCACTGTGAAAATGCCTGAATATTCAATGTAGTAATTAAGATACTAACAATTGCCCATTCAAATTTCATTGTTTTAGATAATTAAAAGATTTATTCCCCATTCCTACAATAATTCTGTCTGTGACAGCCTTTGCAAAGTGCATTCAAGAATGAACACCAGAAAATCTTGGACTGATTAAAAGTGAAGAGAAAAATAAAAATTTGAATCTAAATGTGTTAGAAAAATGGAGTAATTGGAGCATCCCTACTACACTTCAAATATATAAAAATGAATAATAGTAGATGTGTCACACAAATATTGATAACATAAAGTTGGTAACACATTGTTTGATGATTGTGGACTGTTTTGTAGGCATTTCTGTCTAGTCTTTAAAACGAAAATATCTGAAAATGCAATGATGTATTTTGAATCTCTGAAATGAATGGCATTTCAGAGATTCATAACTTCTGGCATGGTTACAAATTTGTCTTACAATCAGTTTTTAACGATTTAAGCCCTATTTGAAACATATTTCTTTATTAACCATTGAGTATCTCATCATGAGGTTGGCTTTACCTTGTGTCAGGATAGCAGGAATGCGAATAGCATGACATTTTCTTTGACATGGGTTGGGGATGATGATGTTATTTGTGAGCAGTAAAGTCAAATATGAACAGCAGAATTCACCCAGTCCTGTGCCCAAGAGAGTTAGCATGGTAAACTAATTTTTTTTTCATCTATATAGCATCAAACAACTGCATAGATTTCAGCAGAAATACAGATTTCATTTACTTTTAATAGAATGATATATAGATAGAGAGATGTTCTTCTAGTTATAGGTTATCTATTAATATTTTGAATAGGGTGGCTGTGTGCAGGAACTGATATAGACATGAAAAAGGTGTGTTTAACACATTTTTTAACTTGGAAGTATATTAATAAAGTATTGATGCAGAAATTCTAGGCAGCTTAACAGAAAAAGAAGCTATACTGTCAATATAGTGCCAAGTACTCACAATATGAAATTATCACTCAAGTCAAGGACACAGTAACAGGGGTGTAAATGACATGATAATTTTTAATACTTAAAAGGATTAAAATACTTAACGCTGTCACCAAAACGCCTTAAAATTATTTAGACAACATGCTGACATGAGTACCTTGAAGCTTCTTATTAGCATTTATACATATCAATCAATAATGCCTATCATTCACTGCTCATTTTGGTAAGGAGAATGTCAGGGTGTTAATATGAAGTGACATAGCCTTGAGTGGTGCTGAGGGAATTATATACTCTCGCTGTAAATGCAGTTTTATTCAGATGAAACTGAGGAAGATGAAAATTGGCTTCAGAAAAGATATATGTCTGATATGGAAAGAACAGGAAATAGTTTTCTGACTCATGACAGATATAATAGGTAATGGGATATGTGAGTGGGAATAAAGAAAAAGGAGCAGCAATAATGCAGAAGGTTCAAGATAAAGAGCAAAAATGCTTATTTCAATTATATGGAACTTAAGAATGCACATCCGGAGTGTAACTCAATGCAAGTCAAGGAGTAACATTGGCACATAGGTAACAGGTTAGTTGGGAAAGATTTAAGGCCAAAAGTGTGAGGGAAAGGCACAAAGTACAAGGTAAAACTTTTTCTCATGTAAAACAGGAAGAAAATTATTTCTGAACTTCTGAGTAAACTTCTATTCATGCCTTCTGAAATGAGCCTTCATCTGGACTTTAAGTTCAAGATAATGCAGGAGAAATGGTAACTATGTATCCTAGAATCCTAGAATATGCTGAGTTGGAAGGGATCCCTGAAGGTCATGGAGCCCAACTCCTGGCCCTGCACAGGATAGCCCAAGAGTCACAATGTGTGCCTGAGAGTGTTCAAGCACTTCTTGAGCTCTGTCAGGCCTGGTGCTGTGACCACTTCCATGGGGAGCCTGTACCAGTGCCCAACCACCCTCTGGGTGAAGAACCTTTTTCCTGATATCCAACCTAAACCCCCCCCTACTCAGCTCCATGCCATTTCCTCGAGTCCTGTCACTGGTCATGAGAGTGAAGAGATTGGTACCTGCCCCTCCCCTTCTAGTGAGAATATTGAAGACCACAATGAGGTCTCACACAATATGACTTAAAGTTTCCATGCTGGAATACACATCAATTGGAAAAGGTAATTGTTAAAGTCCTCACTAAAATCTTGTTTAACCTTCGTGGTGTTCATCATGGGAGCATTAATAATCTGAGAGCAACTACTTTTCTGACAGTTTCTGTTGCCATGATTTTACATTTTCCATGGTGTAGCTACTATGTAAATTGTGTCTGGGAACCTGGCATATGTTTTAGGTAATAGGAGCATAGTTGGACAGCTGAAAATTGGAATTGAAGAGGAAATAATACCCTGTGATCATAATAATGTGTTGGGTTGGTATTTGGCAAGAAAGGAGTCTTAGAGCTTTATAGCTGCTGGTATTGGCTGAAAACAATGATTTGCAAGGTGGCATTTTTGAGCACAGGACAAATGATATTTGTGTGTTCTCAGATTGTCTTCTCAACCTGCGGATTATCCAAGTTAGCACGTACTGACTGTGCCTGTCCTTTCTTTCCGAGACTAATTTTTCACTTGTTTCTACTGTCCAGTCTATTTGGACAATAATTTAATGAATCTTTTGCAAGACCCCTGATACAACAGTCTTTTCCATAATAATTTGAAAACAGCATTCTCAAATCTTTTAAATCCACCAAGATGTTAAATGTATAAAACTTTTGCATTCACTCACAGGAATGAAGGAACAGCTCTTTAACTGCTACTGTGATCATATATAGCCAATGTGAGTGCTCACAGAAATGTTTCAATGATCATAACCAAAATACTTCTATTTTATCCCCAAATTCCAAAGTTAATCTCAAGATTTTGAGACTTTTTTGAAAGAATTGTTGATTGTGTTGACATGAAAGATCAATACTTCCACTGATTTGTATTCCTTTTTCTTTTTCAGAAAATGGAGGGGGGGGGAGGTTTATGGTCTAATGTTCCAAATGTGCATAAATTATCTCAGTTCTACAAAACCCTTCCATCTAGATTTTTGCAGTCTCCCAAGACAAGCTATGATAATCCTTGTACCAGTTGGTGAATACAGGTAACAGGGAAGGAAGAGAGCCCCTGATCTGATGTCAGGCACTGCACACAACCTCTGTAGGAGCATGAAGGTGTATATGTGTAATGAAAAACATTCATATCTTCATATTTCAAAACAACTAACAGCTGCCCCAAATACAAAAGTTTCTAACAAGTCAATTTAAAGAACAATCCAAATCACTTGAAAAACTACTATGTGTAAAAAAGCAACAAGAAATGCTCCAACATGAGCCTTCAGCTTATAAATCATTTTGAACAGCAAGAAATGAGGAAGATAAAGACTGAGAAAAGAACTAATACAAAAACTGAAGAAGAGGAATATGTACATTTCCATTGAAACAAATTGTACTTGAGATATTATCTCACTTTACACAATACAGAGATTTCATTTTCTTCTTAAATATATCTCAACAACTCCCCCTTTCCCCCCACCCCAAATCTGAGAAGCCAACTGAAAATATTCAGAGGGACAGACAGAAGTTGCAAGAACAAATTTGGTGAGAAAAGGGGTCCCTCTCCAGGCTGCAGTTTGCTAGTGCCCTTGTGCTGTTGACACAAGGTTACTGTAGTTCCCTCTTTGGATGCTGCTCAGATCCTCCAACACTCAAAGCGAGGTTTGCATCCAAAGAACTGAGCTTCCATTCACGTATCTGGAACAGCAGTATTGTTATTTTGCTCCCTTCATGGTTTTTCCTGTGCCAACACGGCAGAAAGCTACAGAACTGAATCAGAATTGCATTTGGCTTCCTCGGTAATCGCGACAGAGTAGGCCCTGTCCCTGAGGTTGCACTTGAAGTATTGCTCGTTTGTGTTCATGAAAAGGAGTGGAGAAAGATAGTCATCCCTAGAAGAGAAAGTGCATTGTATTCTCTGCAAGCTTCAGCCATTGGGAAGTCATTTTAAGTTATCTGAAATTTCTGTGTACTGTTTTCAAAGATGCTTACACAATTTTTGGACAAATGCTTGAAAGTGTTTCAATTACTGTAAAATTCTCTGAACTAAATAGATAAAGCATCTAAAAATAGGTAATGCATAGCAGATGCAGCACTGCATGTAAACAGTGATCCTATAAATAGTTATGTAAGATTACAGCTGAAAAAATTGCCAGCTTATGAAGTTATGTTAAATGCTGGGAAAAATGACCATTTTTAATATATTTATGTCACAGAGTTTTTTCTGTTTGTAAATTTGTTATAAGCTTTTGGAGAGTGATTTTATATAATGTTTCCCAGAGTTTCCTAAGATTTTGATAATCTTTCTGAGACCAATTTACTGTGTAATTCTTCTTCCAGGGGAAAACATTGACATTTATTTTTCGATATTTTGCAGCTGTTCAAAAAGAAATGTGGAGGAAATCTTCCACAAATAAACTTCTGAAGTGTAATGGTAAAAAACCTTTGGAAAGGTCTTTTTTTTCTTCCACTGAGTAAGTGCAGCAAACTATTGTCTGCCATTTTGACATACTACCTGCTTTTAATTTCCTAATACATATTGCTATTTCCTAAAGGTTCAAGGCAGCCACTCACAAGGTGGCACAGAGAAACAGCTTAATAGTGGCCAGCAGCCTTTCCTAACTTAATTTAGGTTAGTGAATGAAAAATATTGCACCCAGATGAAACATTAGATTAAATTGGTCAGAGCTAGAATTTTATTGCTTGGACTAAAATTTGATGAAACTTTCACCTAAAAGTGGCCACCTTGACACAGGTAACCACAAACTCACTTTTTGCTCAGGTTGCTGTTCATATAATCTAACTCAGACAAATAAGAATTTAAGACAACTAAGTCTAACCTTGTCATCATGAGCTCATGAAAGGTAATTCTTTTCATCCTAAAGTAGGTGTCTGAAGTAGGCAAGATTGATCTCTATAGGGATCTATTTCATTAGAAATGGCCTACAGAGACATTAGATTTGAAGGTTTAAATTACATCAAACTCACCATATTTCCAAATGACCAAAGGTTTCTTTACTATGGAAATTCCACTAGTAGGAAAGCTATATTTGGTTTTTATTTGATTACCTATTAAGTGGGTGTTTCTAATAAAATTGTTGCACTCTTTTCTTTTCTGCTTTTGTCACTAGTGTTTGTGTTTTAGGGACATCCTAGCAGCTTCTGCCTTAAGTGCACCCCAGGGCCTTAGGGAAGATGACGGGTGCTACTGAGCTATAAAATTGGTGCTAGATCGTGTCTCTGGACAAAATCTCAATCAGAGGACAAAACACGGTATGAGTGCAATACAGAATGAAAGAATTAAGAACTCTTAAAAGAATTCTTAAATACAGGCAATGGATAAGAAAGCATATCATTCTCTGAAAAAAAGGTATTTCTGCTAGAAGCTTGCAAATGACCTGTCAAACCTGATTTATGATGGCAACTGATATTACAGGACTATAAAATCCTTTTCAGTAGTCCTAAGGTGTCTTTAGGTCATTGATCATATTTAATTTGTTAGCAGGAGATTTTTTCCCTTTTTTTTTTTTTAATATTCAGCTTTATATACAGAGAGTTAAAGCCTGTTACCTATAAAATATGGATAAATTATGTGTGAATTAGGGAGGTGAAACATAATGCTACCCTTGATTTCAGATTTTATTTGCATTACACAAGTTTGAGATTCATTTAATGGCAAGCAGCTGTCAAATTACATATAATTTTAATAAAATCTTTGTACAGTATGTCACCTTTGCAATCTGCAAAGGCCTTAATTTTATCTGCAAAACGTGGCGCCACAGTAACAGGATTTCAGCTGCAGAGTTCTTAAAAAAACTGTAAAAATTGATAAAGCTACTCAAAACAGTATTATTCTATAGAGCAAAGTCACAGTATCAAACTTCATTTTCTTATGCAGGGAAGAGGAATACTGAATCTTCCTAGAGGCTTGAGGAGCCATCCACTATATATATAAATAACTTCTGTCTCAAATTTCTGTTTTTCTCAAGAAGTTGCAATACCTCTAGTTGTAGGGAAACTATTGCTGGTACAGAATGAATTGTTGTTCATTACTGAGATTTTGTTGACCTCTTGAAAAATTACCTACAAAACCAGTATTTCTCTAAACTTAGATTTTCCGTGGTAAAATCCGTCTTAACTCTTCTTAATATTTATGCAAATGTCCATTAAACCTATTCTTTAGCATAATTCCCGCTGCTTAGTCCAGTGCCGGTGTCAGATTCACAGGCTTGCCATTCCCTGGATCTTTCAGAACCCTTTTCTTTTAAGGGAAATGGCGTGACATTTGCCACACATGGCTATTCAGCTATTTCATTCTTAGGATCTCATAGAACTCAAGGGGTAACCATTAAATCCTGGGTGTAGCATTTAATCCTGCTGATGTTCTGCTGCTAATTTTGTCAACTTGTTCTGCAATCTCTTCTACAGTCACTTTAGTTTTAGATGGATTCTCTGATGAACCCCTGTGCAAAAAAATGGTATTGAGGTGGGAATCTCCACAGTTTTTTCAAAGCGAACATTGATGCCAAGAAGTCATTTAGTTCCTGTGCAATTGCATGTGCTTTCTAAGTGTTCTTTTTACAACCTGCTCATTAAGAGGACCTGCAGGGTCTTTGCCAGGCTTTCTGCTCTTGATTTGTTTGAAAAAAAAAGACTTATTATTACCTCTGAGACTTAATACCTCTGAAAGTCTTTTACTAGCTTTTTCTCAAACTTTTTTTTGGTCTGCCTTATCTGCCAGTTATTTCCTTCATTTAAACTCAGGTTCAGCTTTTTTGAAATGCCATCCTGTATCTAATAGCCTTCTTTACCCTGCTAGTTAGCTGGGCTTTTCAGTCCTTTTGTGCCTTTTCAATCTGTTCTAAAGAGATGGTGTGCATTGGCACTATGTTTCCAATGTAGTTTCTTTATGAAAAGTCCATGCTGTCAGGAAAGATTTAATTCTCCAGGTTGCCACTTCTAGCTTCTTTTTGATGAGCTTTCTCTTTTCCAAGCATTAAATTAAATACAACCCTGGAATTCCTACACTTGTTCTGCATATGCATTAGTACAGCATCTAAGTATATTAAGTACTTTCCTTAATACATTTTTCCATTAATACTTACTAATTACATTCATATAGACACTTAGGATATTAGCAAAGCAATGTATTTTAACTCAGACCCCCAGAATCATAGAACGGTTTGGGTTGAAGAGAGCCTTAAACATCATCTCTTTTCAAGCCTCCCAGCCATGGGCAGGGACAACTTCCACTACAGCAGATTGCTCAAAGTCCCATCCAGCCTGTCCTTGAACACTTAGAGGAATGGGACTTCATTGTCAAGAACCCTCTCTTTGGCATCCCTTCCTCCAGCATGCCAACAGCACTGCACAGTTTGGTGTTATCAGCAAACTTGCTGAGGATGCACTTGATCCCACTGTCCATGTCACTGAAAATAATGTTAAACAGCGCCAGTCCCAGTACTGACACCTGAGGTAAACCACTCATCACTACTTTCCACTTGGGCATTGCATCATGAACCACTTTGAGCGCAACCATACAGCCAGCTCCTTATCCACCAAGCTGTCCATCCATGAAATCCTTGTCTCTCCACTTTAGAGACAAGGGTGTTGAGTGGGACAGTGTCTAATGCTTTGCACAAGTCCAGGTAGGTGACTTCAGTTGCTCTTCCTGCATCCACTAGCACTGCAAACCCATCACAGAAGGTCACCACTCTTTTTCAGGCACAACTTGCCCTTACTGAAGCCATGCTAGCTCTCACCAGTCACTTCCTGCATAAACTCCCTTGAGAAATAGCAATATAGTTAATTACGCAGCTTTGGCATGTTTGTCTTATCTGGCACGGAGGATTCCGTAACTGCAGCCTTTCTTTCATGTGTCAGGTGGAATAACATACTATTGTGTCTCTTTGTTTAATTTTTTCACAATATAACCTCCTGTCACTGATGATTACTGCCTGATTGACTGACGTATTGATTAATGGTCAATTTCAGATTTTTCCAGCAGACCAGAGGAGATAGGGAAACAATCTTGACACAGTGACTGTTATCCTCCTGTCTTTTCCTCTCTGAGATTGATTACATCTCTACTTCAAAAATCATGGTTTCTAAGTCCTCTGATCCCCCTCTTCCACTTCTGATTATAGTTTTCAATTTAGTTTTAGTCTAACAACCTGTCAGCCAAATTCACTGGCAGGCTCTTGAAGCTTAAAGCATTTTCAGCTTTTGGCTCAGGTTATCTACTGAAATGGTCAGCAAATAACTGAACTGAATAGAACACCACCACCATTCAAATGCATGAACTAAAAGATATGTGATTGAAAAACCTGAGTACCCTTTCAGTCACCTGAACACTGGTGTTTGTGAGTATTAGAACAAATTACATCCCAGTGCTAAAAAAGCAGCAAATAAATTGCCTTTAAAAAAATAGTGTTTCCGATAATCCGTTTTTCTTAGAATTCTAGAAAATGAGGGGTAAAGGTCTCTTGTATATTAACTATAGCACCATGTGACTGGTATTCTTTATCAGTTGCTGAGCAACGGTCATACTCTGAATTTTTAAACTCATTAGCAAGCTGAACAGGCTGGCATTTGGCAGATGTTATTTGATTTTGTTTGGAGGCAAGTCAATGGAGGAGACAGAAGAGACATTGAGCTCATTGTGTTATCTTGCTTCTCTTATTAAATTCTCATGATATTTTAAACACATCTAAGGAGACTGAAAGGAACTTCTTAACTTTTGGGTTTTTCACAGAACTTTTATGTGATTTATGTAGTAATATAAATGAAACACGTGAGCCAAATTTTATTAGCTTCAAACACATTTTAATCTGTACCTTACATTTTCCTGAAGTGTTTCGGTCATTAGTAATGGCTGAAGTAGCTTTATTTGAATCCTCCAATCATGCAAGCATTTCTTAAATAGTTTTGCCATCATATCTTGTCCTTGACCAGGAATATTTCATTTTTGTGTTCCAATTGAAGCCTTTTTTAATAGAAGAACTGTCAATTGTTATAAATCTTTTTTGTACTGACAGTGATGTGATGTGACCATGCATCCACAAAGAACTCACTCTGCTTGGATTTTAAGATAGTGATGGCCAAAGCTTACAAGTCCTGGCAATGTGCCTAAGTAAGCTTAAACCACTAAAACTTTGAACTAATGAGTTATAAACCAGCAGGGAACCTCTGCAAAGCATAAGTATAAGGGAAGTCAGATACTGTCAGACTTGTAACACTAATTCAGAAGCACAGATCTCCCACTCAAATACCAGATGTCAGTGTGTCGTTTTGTTGACTCATTAATGCCAGTTTTAGCATGGCTGTTTTTTCTGACTGAAGCTGATTAATGAACTAGTGAAAAGAGAGTAATACTATTCCTTAGTTTCTAAGGGCTTTCTTGAATATCTTCTTTGTCTAAGGAATCTTTACCCAAACCATTTACTTCCATGTGATTCAAAGGATCATTATGAATTGCTGCATTACTATTATTACTATTATTACTATTATTACTATTATTACTATTATTACTATTACTTTTGGTTTTCACCTCAATGGCAGACATGGGGCCCAACTCAGGTTTTTTACACTTGGTTGGCATTATAGACAAATGAACATTAAGAAACTACTCATTCTGGCATATGGAGTATGTGTTTTTTAACTCCTCCAACATTATTTAAATTACAAATTTCTGATAGTCTTGCAAGTAGTTGCTGAGTAGTTCTGGAAACTAATATTTCCTGACTTCTGGGTATTTTGGACTTTTTCCAATCTTATTTGCCTGGTCACAGTTAGAGTCTACATATTCATCTCAACAACAGGTACTAATAATGTTGCAGAAAATGAGGCCTGTCAAATCTACGGGGCTGACTTCTAAGACAAAAAACCCCAAACATCTGGGTATATTAGCATGCTTTGGTGTAGTGGTTTGGTCTAAAATACTCATTACTGTTTATCTTCTGTGAGATAAGAATTAGGAGAAATGCAAAGCAGGCACCAACTTGAATGAATATAAAGAAGTTTATTAACAGACCTAAAAGAAGAAAAGAAAAGAAAAAAAATTATACCACCTTTAGAACTCTCCTCCTCCCCCCACCTTCCTCCCGTCTCCCACTGACAATGTAAAGACAACCCTTAAGATGTTCAGTCTGTTTACCACTTCCATAATAACCTGGTTCAGTCCATTTAGAAAGAGAAGTCTCTTTTTGCTCATGCTATGAAAACAGTATCACACCGAGACAGCCACCCACTTCCAAATATTGTTCAGTCCATTTAGGAAGAGGAGTCTCTCTGCTTGCGATGTGAGTCCCTTCCCCCGACTTGCAGCTTTTCCCGCAACTGCTTTCGAGGGTCCACTCTTGAAAGTTTTCTGGGGTACAATTTTAAGGTTGAGCTGTTCAGAAACAAAAAAACAGAGGCCCTTCTCCTTCCCTGGGAGCAAAGGGTCATCTTCATCTTTAAGACTATCTCTGGAAGCATCTCTAGGAATTGAGGTTTTTCTCCTTTCCTCTTTGGAGCAAAAGTCCTCATCTGGTTCATCTGGTTCATCTCTCTCTGTCTAAACTTCTCATGAAATTACAGCTGTGTCAGCATCTGCCTATCTCAGCGCAGGTGCTTCTGCTTATGAGTTGAACACTCCACCCCCCATATCTTCATGAAATTACAACGGGATACTCTGATATATCATAGCTTCACAACAGACTTTCAGCTTTAAGCATCTCCTCTTGCTCTTCCCTCAGGTTTTCAGCTCTTCACAGCAATAAAAGGGTTAATCTCACCTCGGCCTTACAGCTGGAATGTGGCTTATCGCAGTTGGTCACCTGGCCTCTGCCGGACAGAGGTGCCGCTTTGCTGAATCTCGGCCGCAGTGGAGGGGGGGTTCCGAGCCTCTCTGGCTGCCCACAGCAAGGCAGTGGGGGGGGGTTCCATGGCTGGAACAGGCCCATGGCTCCAGGATGGCCGTGGCCCGGCCCGGCCTGGCCCAAGCAGGGCCTGGCCGGGCCCGCTGGCCCCTGCACGGGGCCTGCAGCCACCTGTGCCAGCGCCGGAAACGAGAGAGAGCTTGGGGGGGGAGTTTGTCTATTCTTAAGTGTGTATCACAGAGGCGGTCACGACTTTAAGTGGCTTAAAGAATTGTCCATATTCAAACTGGCCAGCTGATAGGTTCTATCAGGTCCCAGAGGAAGCTGTAAGCACCCCTTAGCAAGGATATCCCTTCCGGGACTATGCTTGCTAACCTATGACATTTGGTCAGTAACATAAGTCAACAAAAAAGGGAATATTAGAGTAATATCCATAATTTGCAACTAGCAAGAAAAAGGAAAAAAGGTACACAGGGGAGGTTGGATTGAGTGAAATAACCTGTTTTGCTAGATGTACCTAGGGAACATAGACCAGACTCACAACTGAAATTGAAGTTTATAAGATGCAGAAAGACTGTTCTGCATACAACATGTATTTGCCAAGTTAACTTCTTGCTAAAGGAGATTATGGATGCTCAAAATTTACATAAGCTCGAAGACAGAGTTGATGGAAGAGAAATCCATTAGGGTCTTTGGCTGAATGAGCTTCTGAAGTACAAGTTATTGGGGTTGAGAAGGTGTTACATACTGAGGAAATGTTACTACCTGCTTTCTCTGGTTTCATACCTTTCCTAGGTACCTGGTATTGGTCACACATCCTTTCATTCTTTACAATAATTTCTTATGCAGCTATTTATCATTAATTCTACATACATTAATCTAATAATACCACAGAGTTGGTTGCGGTTTGGTTTTTGGTTGGTTGGTTGGTTTGAGTGGGGTTTTTTTGGGTTTTTTTGGTAGTTTGGTGGGGGGTTTGTTTGCTTATTTTTTTTTTGTTTTGTTTTCCTTTGTTTTGTGTTTTGTGTTTTGTTTTTTGTTTTGTTTGGGTTTTTTTAAATCTGTGGCTCTCCTCTGTACATTCTTTCTTCTTTGAGCCAGATTGGAGAGCAAAAACATCAAATGCTGCAGGGTGAATCATGTAGAAGGTGTGCCTACACAAGTACTCTTCCCACTGCCTTCTTCCTGCACTGTGGAGTCACTGGTAATGATCTACTACTGTTGTACTGAAACCATTTTTTTAGTGCAGAGTGGCTTATAGTTGACAGGGAAGGAATTCTAAAATCTTCCTGCTTGGTGAAATTTTCAAGCCTACTTATGCAGGTTCAAAGTTAGGTTTCAAAAAGTCTTGTGTTCCAAATAATATCAGCACAATTTTCACGAAGACTTACAAAGCCCTCTCTAGCACAAAGAGGGTCTTTGACTCTTGAAGATGTAGCTCTGTAAGGTAGGGCAGATACTGCCAGGTAATTCTAAAGCTTGGAATCTACTGCTAGCAGAAACACATTATAAATTCACATCATGAGTGGAACTGGAATTGTTGCTGCGTGACTGAAAGCAGAAAAAAATAGTAAAGACTGTGTTCCTAGTTTTCTTTTCTTCACCATTATCACTCACAAATTATATCAGTATAGAAAATAACTGTTATTTGGTACAGTATACCTTTAGTAAACATCAGTTCACAGAGCAGTTGAGGTTTAAAGGGATCTCTGAAGGTCACCCAGTGCAACCCCCCAGCTCAGGCAGGGCCACCTAGAGCCAGTTGCTCACAACCATGTTTAGAGGGGGCTTGAATATATCTAAGGAGGGAGACTCTATGACCTCTCTGGGCAACCTCTGTGAGTGCTCAGTCTTCACTATAGTAAAAAGTGTTTCCTGATGTTCAGATGGCAACTCTTGTGCTTCAGTTTGTGCCCATTACATTTTATCCGTTACTGGGCACCACTAAATAGAGCCCCTCTCTGTCATCTCTGCACCCTCACATCAGATATTTATATACTGATAATATCCCCCAAGCTTTCTTTTCTACAGACTGCACAGTCACAGCATTCTTGACATTTTCTAATAATGAGATGCTCCAGTCTCCTAATCATCTTAGTGGCTTTCTCCAGTGTGTCCATGTCTTTTTAGTAAGGGACAGCATGGAGCTGGACGCATGACTCCAGGTGTGGTCTTCCCAGTGCTGAATAAAGGGGAAGAATTACCAAATGGGTACGGCTGGAAGGGACCACTAGAGGTCATCTAGTCCAACTTCCCTGTTCAGTCAGGGTCCCCTAGAGCATGTTACTCAGGAGTGTGTCTAGACAGCATTTGAATATCTCCAGTGAAGGAGACTCCACAACCTCTCTGGGAAATCTGTTCCAGTGTGTGATCACCCACACAGTAAAGAAGTTCTTCTACATGTTCCAGTGGAACTTTATGTTCATCAGTTTATGCTTGTTGCCCATTGCCTATTGCCTGGCACCACTGGGATGAGCCTGGCTCCATCCTCTTGGCACCCTCCCTTTAGATACTGATAGACATTGATTGTTACAGTGGGGAAATTGCAACACGTGTATCAAACAATGAGGCCCGTGGAAAAGAAATATCTATGGACTGATTCTTGATAGATGTTTCAGAGATGTTTATTTCTCCAGCCGCATGGCCGGGGCTCTGCCGAGGAACTGCAGCAATCACGGGACCCGAGGGTCCTTGCCTGTGCAGGGGAACACAAACCAACCAACGGGGAATGATGCTGACCAGGGGTTAGGGAAACCCTGTGTCTCCCCCCTGATGGATCGCTTGAGCCTAGGAGTTCTGGGCTGCAGTGTGCTGTGCCGAGCGGGCGTCCAAGCTAAGGCCGCCATCAATAATTGATGAGTTTCCCTCTCTGTCTCTGCTCAGGTTGACAGGCCCAGCTCTGTCGGGGTCCCTTCCCCCCCCCCCCCCCCCCCCCCCCCGCCATGTAGCCCTGGGAGAGGGGCCTTGAGGGGAGGCCGGGGTTTCCCTGCCCCTGGTCAGCCTCGTTCCCCATTGGCTGGTTTGTGTTTCCCTGCGCGGGCAAGGACCCTCGGTCCAGACGGTGGGAGTTCCTTGGCAGAGATCCCACCATATGGCTGGAGAAATAAACATCTCTCTGAAACATCTACCAAGAATCCGTCCATATATATTTCTTTTCCACAGGCCTTCTGGTTTGATATAGGTGTGTTACAGTATCCCCGCTGTAACAAATGGTGGGAAATTGAGAGCAGAAGGATCCCCGATCCCTAAGTGACTGATTTGTGTGAGTAAACCCTAGAAACTTTGGATTCCTCTTCTTGGTTTTGTTTTGCTATTCCATATCTAAACTATGGAGGAACCGTGGGAAGACCCTTGGCTTTCAGAGACGCATATGGACATTTATCTTAAACTTGAAAAGATTCTTGAAAAACGATTTGTAAATTTTAGCTTGATTCAAGCTCAAAAAGAACTGAAACTCTTCCTGGCATGGTTGTTTAAGAAATTTTCTATGTTTCTTGGGACTTAACTCTTACCAAAGACTTTTGGAACACTGTTTGGACACAGTTAAATTTTGAGTCAAAAAATATGCCGATGGAAGAATATTTTCGTGAATATTATTTAATTACCAAGACTGTTGAGCAATGTCAGCTGTGTCCTGGTGAAGGGAAGCCTGGCTCAGGGACCGTGCAGCCTTGGCCACGTGAACCAAGAGCTCTGCGAGCAGCAGCAAGGCAGATCCCACGCGCGGGCGGAGCCACGCGAGCCGCAGTGTCGGTGGCGGAGTGAGGCGCAGCGGGAGCAGCGGGACCCAGCGGTGCCCGCCTGGCCCCACACAGAGCGTGGTGGAGCGAGCCCCGTGAACGTCTGACCGAGAGGGGTGGTGTGCGGGCGGCAGCTGGCGGCGGTGGAGTGGAGCCGCGCCCAGCCAAAATGTGCGCTGGAGCAGGGCACAGGGGAGTCATCGCTCAGGGGCCTGGCCGAGACGTGGCTGCAGGGCCTGGCAACAGCAGCGAAGTGGCGACCAGAGGAGGCGACACACGGAGAACTGAGCGGCGCGGCCCGGCCTGGCCCGCGCGGCCATGAATGCAACCCTGGGAAGAGCGCGCAGGCACGAGCAGCCCCGACAATTCCAACACGGGACCGACCGAAAGAGAGAGCAAAGACGCAGTGAGACAGAAAACAGCAGCCACTTGGAAAAAGGAAAAGACCATAGTAGCTAAGATCTTAGGGACAGTGAAATGGTATAATGTTAAACAAAATTATGGTTTTTTAACAAGATGTGATAACCAGCACGACATATTCGTGCATAGAACTGCCATTAAAAAGAATAACCCTGAAAAATGCATCCCAAGCTTGGGAGAGGGAGAGGTGGTGGAATTCAAAACTATACAAGGTAGAAAAGGGTTACAAGCATCGCAGGTCACTGGGCCTGATGGTGTTCCTGTAAAAGGCAGTATATATGCAAAAAATCATAGTCATGTTAGACAATATCTCCATTATAAGCCCCCCATACAATCTCCCTTTCCTAATCCCACCTTTCCCTTTTACCCTATGTCCTATTACCCCCAGTGTATTCCCAATCCATTTTTTCATCCATGGTTTCCCTCACAAAACCATACCTTTGCCAATTGTTTCCCCAAAAATCCCTTTCCAATGCAATTGGGGGATGAAAAGGGGGAGGGAAGAAATTAAACCCTCTCCTGCCTCAGTTCCCCCCAAAGCATGCTCAGAGAGTTCTGTCTCCCTTCTGTCAGCCATAAGATGTTCCACAGAATCTGTTTGGACATTCAAAGACTCAGGAGGGTGGCTTGTTTTGTTTTGAAACTTTCCTTGTTGTTTTCAATGTTAAGTTTTACATCTCTTTTGTTAAAAATAAACGGGTGAAATGTCGGGGTCTCCTCCCCCCTGCCATGTAGCCCTGGGAGAGGGGCCCTGAGGGAGGCACGGGGTTTCCCTGCCCTGGTCAGCCTCGTTCCCCAGTGGTTGTTCTGTGTTCCCCTGCGCGGGCAAGGACCCTCTGGTCCCGTGATTGCAGCAGTTCCTCAGCAGATCCCAGCCATGCGGCTGGAGAAATAAACATCTCTGAAACATCTACCAAGAATCTGTTCACATATATATTTCTTTTCCACGGGACTCCTGGTTTGGTGCATTGTGTTACAGTATCCCAGCTGTAACACAGCTCCCTCGGTCTTTCCTAGTGCTCTAGTTGCTCAATCATCTTTGTAATCCTCCACTGGACCCATTCCAGGATCTTCATGTCTCTCTTGTACTGTGGAGCCCAGAACTGGACACAGCATTTCAGATGTGGCCTCACCAGGGTGTAGTAGAGGGGTGGGATCAGCTCCATTGACCTGCTGGCAATGCTTTTCCAAATGCACCCCAGGACACCATTGGCCTTCTTGATCACAAGGGCACATGGCTGGTTCATGAGGTAGCACCAGGACCCCTTACAAGCAGATCAGCTCCCAGCCTGTCCTGGTGCATGAGGTTATTCTTCCCCAGGTGCAGGCCTTGACACTTCTTCCTGTTGAGCTTCATGAGCCAGTCAAGGTCTCTCTGGATGGCAGTGTTGATCCTCGGCCAAATCAGCCCCTTGTCCAAGATTGCAAATTTGTTAGGAGTAGCCTTTGCCAGATTATCCACGTCCTTGAAGATGTTAAACAGGACTGGACCCAGTATTGACCCCATAGGTACACCACTCAACACTGGCTTCCAAGTAGAGTTTATGTGGCATATCATCACACCTTGAGCCTGGAGACTGAGACAACTTTCCCTCCACCTCACTGTTTATTCAGCCTGTACTTCATAGTTATGATTAAGTATGTGCAGGAAAGAATTTTCGGAATGGTGTTGGTTTAGAGACGCTGATTCCTTGGACAGCATTAGACAGAAATTTTTTTGAGCTAACGTGACAAGCAGTATCCCAAGAAATTAATTGTCTTATTTGTGTTCATTCCTGTTATCTGAATTCTGAAATCTAGGGCTGGCTGAACATTCTTGGGAGCACTACAACTTAGCTGTCTTTCAAAAAGGAATTGTAAGTGTGCATTGGTGGTTGTGATCCTGATATGAGTGGGAGAGCCTACTTGGTTCATCAAGTGACAAGAGAGCCAGCAAACCTTTCCTATGCCTTAGGACACAAGCTTTCTTGGTTGGGTTGTGGAAAAGAAGAGGTGCACGTAGTTTCCTGAGTCTGGCTTGGTGGGCAGGAAGAGACCAAGATGAGCTTTGTGCTCTTGGCTAAATCGTGAAATGCTGATTGCCAGCACTACCCAGATTATGAAAGATGAAAACTTAAGCTTCAGGGCTAGAACCCTCTCACTCAGTACTTAGCTTGATAGGCAGAATAAGTTGGATAGCAGATTTTATGATTTCTGTTTTATGGCATCTGCCTTATCTTAGGTAAATCCCTTCCTGTTCATAAATATTTAAAAAAGGAAAATTTTGGGCAGTGTGCATAACATTCAAATATGCACAGACATGCTATCAGCATGCTACTGACTGAAAGCTTAGATAATTAAACATAGCTGTGGTAATTGCTATTGAACAACTTAGATGTCTAGAAAGCCTTAGGGAAAAAAAATAAAAAGAAGTATCATAAAAATCTGTATTTCCTTTGAAAGATGCTTTTAAAAAATTTTTTTTTTTTTTTTGAGGAAAAAATTCTATAAAGAAGAAATCTGAAATTTGAATGAAAAGTTCATGGGAACTTGTTGTCATTTCCAAAGTCTGTGGAGCCAATTAAAAAAATTTTGCTTTCTTCACAGGAGACCTAACAGAAAAAATTAGTTGGGTAGTCTCACCTCATCTTGATTTTTTTTTCCCCCAGCCTATAAAAAACACTGCCAATGTGATATGATTGGCAGTCTCTGCACAAGAGAGGTCAAGGACTAGAATAACAAGATAGTTTGCAGGTCAAGAGAAGAGGGTGAATTAGTAGAGTTGGAGTAAGAAACTTGCACAGCCTGGATCCACTGTTTAACTCAGTCGGTGCTGTTAGTCTTGTACTTTGATGAACTCTAAATTCACTGAGAAAAGCCAGAAAAGAAGTAATAGTAGGGCTGAATGAATCCAGGAGCAGAAATGTGTTAAAGAACCTTTCACCTTCACTGTTATTTCACAATGAAGCAGAACAAAGCCAACCCTTTCAAAAGAAGTTAAAGGGAGTTTCTGAAATGAATCTAGCCAAGGCCAGGAATTCTTATAACTCTTATTATCTCTTGACTCTGCAGTGATGTCTGAAGAATATACTCTTGGTCCCACTTTATGATGGACAGGTGCAAAATTACAAGCCTTTAACACTTTTAGTAAACTTAGGGAAAAGTGCAAAAAATAAATGTAGATAGATAATGAAATAAATAAAATACTGAGTCTCATGGCTACGTTTAGTTAGTTATATGCCATTTTCACTTCAATACTAAGGTCATTTAATGTAAAGTTTAATACTTTTCAGTGTGTTCCATCTGATTTTTCTTTAAAATATTATTCCTCTATTACCTGTATTTACTTCCCAGAGAAGTCCAAATAAACACACAGTTCAGATCGAAATCTGTATTCATTTTCTCGGGGCAGCTTATTAAGCAGCAGAAGACGAGATGTTCAAAATAATTTTAAACAGGAATTTTCTTTGTGAGGGAAGGAGAAAGAAATACCATTTTCTTCTTCCTGTGTTCTGAACCCTTTCTTATTCACTGCTACTTTTCAGTATCAACTGTTTACTTTCTTTTGTGGCATCTTTGGCTCAAAATACCTACAGTCCAGTTTTGAGCCAGTCCTCATAAAATTAGTCTTCTTATTTCTGTGTGGGTTTTTGGTGTTAGCAGTGTGGTGGATAGTAAAGACAAATTAAGACACAGTGCTAATTTATTAGCATTTGGAAAGATCTTCCTTTCCATATAATGTCCCTAACTATTTCAATATATGTTGAGTAACAACATAAATAGGGGTTATATTGCACTAAGTTAAGGAAATGTTTCCACTAGGTCTGTTTATTGCAAGAAGCTAATACTGTAGTATCTCAAGGTTATTTCTAATACTTGACTTTTTTAATGATTACTTTATTTTAAGTTAGAGATCTGTTTTTAACAAAATAGTTATTCTGCTTGACCTTATATAGCTTTAAAGTTTGGGTTTTCTTTTCATCAATTTATCTATATTAGTGAAGTGAACTTCAAGATTTAAAAAAATATATGGCTCTAATGAAATGTTAATGAAACAAAACATAAGCTAGAGAAATAACAACCCAACCAACCACACAAAAATTAAAAAAAAAACCCTAGAAGGCCAGTGATCATCAAAAATAAGCCTGTACAATAACAAGACCAATTGTGAAGGTCTTTTTAATATGTAACAGGTAATACAGAATAGCATAGCATAGTTTAATTTATTTCTGTGTTAATTTCACAATATAAGCAGTAGTATTTGAAAAGCATTGAAGTAATTTGCATTATGCAGTTTTTGTTGAGAAAATAGACTTTTTATAGTACTATAGCTTATCGTTGCTGTCTCTCTTGCAGAATAAATATGTAACTTTTGAATACATAAGTAAATAAATGGAAATTTATAAGGTCAGATATAGAACACTTTAGTCTGCCATGGGGCTATTTCCTTAAGTTCATATGGGTGCAGTAATTTAAAGGACTTGCTGTCATTAAATTCAATTAAAATTTGTAGTTCTAGGAAGTGAACTAAGAAAAAAATTACATAATGAACAACGGCAAAATTTAGTAAAAAGTCTAAACAGGAGGCACTACAAGAATTTCAGTGAACACATAGAGGTATAATAGCCAAACATCATTCAAATAATAAGCTTAGCAATAAACTTTACTTTTTAAACTTTACTTTTCCCTATTTTAGAGATTGTAAGGGTAGGTATAGAAATGTCTTCTGTTGAGTTCATTCCCACAAATGGACAGATCACACATGTTCTGATGAGGAAGCTGAGAATCATGGTCATTGGGAAGGAAGTCCATGGTTTAGCGAACAGGTAAGTGCTGTTCACACTACCTTCAGCACACGCATAACAGCCTTGTTTGCCACCTTCCTGTTTTATGTGCTGGAGTGTTCTGAGCATTACTTACTCCCACAGTTCCCTGGGTATTGTGGGGTTCCCTCACTTGAATGGTCAAACCACTTATTATTTCTTTACTTACATTTGGATTACCTTTAATCAGCAAGCAGTAACCAGGGTGCTCATTTGATCTCATTTGATCACTGAACACTTGATTACATCCTGCTATGTTTTCGTGCTGGATTTTAAATTTTATACTGATTTTCCCAAAAGTTTATTATCTCACTCTCCTTTTAGTGTGAAGACTGAAGCAGCTATGACTGAACCAAAGAAAGGAAGAATAATTTCTGTTGGCTTTGGAAGTTCCTAGAGCTTTTTTTAGTTCTTAGGAGTTATGTCATCTGCTATAAATACTTTGAATAATATGTAACAGATACTGTTAATGTCAAACAGATACTGTTAATGTCAAAGATTTAAGTCACCTTGATGGTGCTTTTTTTTTGAGTGGTTATAGACTGATACACACTGAAAAGCTTACAGTGTCTTATATTCATATTTATTTCTGTGCCATCTTTTTAATGTCCAAAGCTTCTTCTACTCTTAGAAGAGGACTTATACTCTGGAGGTTAATTTAGCATAATTTAAGTACTAGAATCACATAGACTATTAAGGTCCTTTGGATTTCACTGTAATTTTTCACTTCATAGTGATATGGCTAAATTATGATTGCCTTCACAGTGATCTAAATCAAGATATCATCACCAAGAGGTTTGGACTTAGTAACTTTATTTTTTCATAGTTTTTGTGCTACATACAGGACTACCATAGGACAGGTCTGTTACTAAAACAATATATTTTCTGTGCATTTGTTAGCTAGAAAGTGACAGTATTATTGGAGTTTGTTAGAATTTTATCTCCAGAATTGTGCACCTGTCTCTGAATATAATACCTGTACTAAATTGCAGGTTTTTTTATTTTTTTCCTATCAAATTTCTCAAGCAATTTTTTAAGCAAGCTAGGTACAAACCTGTATGAACAAAAATGTGGGGAAACACAGAAGGTGAAAAAGCTCTTAGGTGTGAGAAAAAAAGCAGGTTTCAGAAATAAAGCAAAAGAGTTTAGGGATTACCTTTAGCTGCAAAAACTTGAAGATAGAAAAGGATACAATTATATAGCAAACAAGGACATTAAAACAATGGTTAGAGTTTCTAGGTTTGGCAGAGATAGGTTTTGAAGTTGTAAAAAATATGCTTAACAAGATAAGTTTAAGCTTAATAATGGAATATTGTGCATTGTTGTATAAAGGCATAATGAGCAAGTATTGTGTACAACAGATTGTACATGTGTTGTTGTGGATTGGTTAAAACAGTTGTCTGTAACTTTTAGAAGCATGTTATTGGTTGAGAAGCTTTTAAGAATGCTCTGTAACCAGGAAGTCTTTGGATGCCTGGGACAGCGTGAGCTTTGTACCATCTCTATCTCAAATCTATTATGTGAGGCTGATAACAGAGTAAAATAATAAAAGGCTCCTGGAATGCTTGTCCAAGCTCCCCATCCCATTTGTCAATGAAACACTGGCACAAAAACAGAGTTGAGAGCAGGATCTGACCTAGTCACTTCAAATAAAACACACTTGAGAGGTCTTAAAACTTATATCAGTTAAACTGTTTCTGTTCTAAAAATACCAAGTATGTAAAAACTTCATGATAAATGCAATGATTACTCTGCAAAGGATATGGGTCATTCTTCAATAGTAACACTATTGCAGCTCCAAAAAAAGTTTCAAAAATATTTCACGGCAGTAAAAGTAATGATTATTCAGTCAGAGTAAACTAAAGACATGCCAGCGCAGTGGCAACAGGAAGATGTCTTTTGCAACAGTCAGACACATTAGCCCTCATCCTGCGACTCTTCTTGCTCATTCTAGTTCAAATCCTTTCATCTTCAGCTCAGACAGACTGTGGTCTACTGAGAAGACATTGCTCACTCACAAAGGTCATAGGGCTCTTAGGTCCTTGGCGTACACAATAGCTGTATGGCATTGGGATAAGGACTTTTTTCCGAGGATTTACATCACGATAAAGAAAAAATAAGTCCAACCAATCCAGATGCGCTAATTTGACCTTAAGACTGCATGTTCTCATTCTGTTCAGGACAGAGTTAATTTTTGCAGTAGCTGTGAGGAGGCGGAGCCTGGAGCCACATGGGCATGGCTCGGATGTTGCTCTCTACTGCCTTGCATCAGTTGCCTGGAATGGGGGTGAGGGACTCTCTGGCTTCTAAGAAAGGCATGGTTTTCCAGTGGAGCAAAGTGCAGCACTGTGGGGAACCTGGCTGACATTGTTTGCTGTTGCCTGGGTCCGTGTCAAGCACTTTTGCATGTGATTCACCCTCTTTTTGTATATTTTTGTCATAATATTGTTGCTGTTACTGTTTGCTTTTCTTATGTCATTGCCATTTCCAGTAAATTGTTCTTATTTCAACCCATGGTCTTTGTCTTCTGTGCCTCCCACTCAGAGGGGAGGGGAGCGGTGCATGATCTTTTTAGTGGGAGTACTAAATTGGGGAATACCATTCCTAAACCATGACACTGCAAATGTCTCCTGAGGTCAAATATGGACAACTCGAGTGTGTTGTGAATCTGTACTAGGGAGGGCGTGTATATTTTCTGTCTTCACTTCTGTGGGCACCTCTCTAGTTAGCAGAACACTGGGAAACTTGGACCACTGTACTAGGAACAGCCAAGCCAGTTCTCAAGAAATAGCACTACTTGGGATCTGACCTGCAATCTGTGGAGGAGGATGATATCGGAGTTACTGGTTTATCTGGCCGGCTGTGGAGCAATAAAGGATTTTCTAGTCCTTTTCATTAAAGAAACCTAGGAATATAAGTCCACGGAAAGAAAGCAGGACTAATTACTTACCTGTATGACAGTCAAGTGTGATGTACAGAAAACCTAAAGGATGATTTTATAGGGGCTTGTGTTTTTTGAGGTATTTAGCAGTATGGGATAGCTGTTATGCTGTGGAGCATTCAAGCTGAAGTGTTACATAGACATGACCTGTCCACTCAAAAGCCTAAAGGCTACATATCTACAATCCAGGCCATAACGCTTGCCAGCAGCAACTGGAGTAGTCGACGTTGTAGGGGTACTCTCTAGTATGGCTGCATGAGATAATGTGGAAACATCTAGTTGCTCTGTTTTTAAGCAGCCAAATTGCAGACTTCATCCACTCTTTCAAGGAGATGAAATTAATTTCTGTGAGAGAATCAGTACATGACCTGTATGGCCTGTATACCACATGGGTCCTGCTTAGCATCTCTACTTGTGTCCAAGTAGTTCACCGTGCCACAGTATATATCACTTGATGGAATCAGTATGACATCTCATCCCCAAACACTTCCTAGTGTAGGAAAATTACTGCAAGAAACTTTAATAGGCCTAGTTTGCCCTTTTCACTGTTACTCTTAAATACAAAATTATCATGTATCTTCTCAAAGGAGAACAATGAGGAATAACGGTCTTTTGAGTTCTTCATGAGGATTTTTATTCTACTAATTAGTAATCCTGTTTCTACACAGTCATATAAAGGGCAAGTGTGTGAAAAATGGTATCTTATGGATGAAGAACAGACAACGTTTGACTCATACATTCGTAATTCTTGCAATAAGGCTGCCATTCTTTATGCATGCTGCAGAATGTGAAAACACATGTGACTTCTTCAAAAATAGTATGATTAGTATTAGGAGAATTTTCTGAACCAGTGTCATGTTTCCAGTAGGCTATAATTCTTCCATAATTTGAGTTTAAAAATTCTGAAATACCTAAATTAAAAAAAAAAAAAAAAGCCACACCACAAATAAATGAGAAAAAGAAAAAAGGTAAGTGCATGACAATTGGGTATTCTCCCCATAAATTAGGAATCCAAAACATACTTCTAAGGATGCACGCATACTTTAAGAAGTATTACAGACTTACAAAATGAATTTCACAATGTGTCTGATGTCAGTTGATGACAAAGCACATAGTTTCAAGAGGCCTTGTGAATAGATCTGTAGAATGCAGACTTTAGAAAGACCTCTGTTAACCCCTGCTAAATGATCTGTAAAGGTAAAGCATATCAATCTCAAATGTATTGAAATTCTCGTACCTCTTTTCAGTGAGTTCAGTTTTCGTTTGGATCAGCAGTGTACTTCTGAGGTGATTCTTCCTATTGTCCACAAGTACAGACCTTTCCTTTGCTTCTCAAAGTACTCATAAAGCATACAAATTATTTTCAGATGCTAACCAGATTAAATGCTGTTCAATTGTTCATAAGTATTTCTTCCACCAAACTAGGATAGACTTAGTCTTGAGAAAATCTCTGCAAAAGCCTGTAGTGGTAATGCAATGGTTTTCTCAGGTCTGTGAAGAATCCTCTTTCCAGGACACCAGAGGGAAGGTGCCACACCATCATTCTCCTCCCCTTCTCCCTTGTTGCATATACAGACATTCCATATGTAAGGAAAGACTTAGCTGATATAATGTAGTTATAAAATAATTCTTGTAGGTTTCTGCTGTTTTCTTTCATGAGCCTGTCCTATTTGTAACATCTCTTTATAAGGAGGGCAAAATAAACCAACACATTGATGCTGTCATAGTGCTTAAGCTGATGAATCTGTTGACAAATCAATATTAAGGCAACATATTTAACTATTTCTGCCACTTTATTAAACACACATTTCTAGAGGGTCTCCCTTTAAATCTCTGTTGGTTTGCATTTCAAATATCATATTCTATTTAAATAATTATTTGATTAAAGTGTGATATTTAAACTGTAATTTGGGTGCAACAAGAGCATGAAAAGGCAAATCTAGGGTGGGCTGATTGTGTTCCATTCAAACCAGATTTTATTCAGTTAAAAACTAGTTTCATAGCTATTTTTTTTTTTAATCTGATTTTAAATAATTTGATTGAAATTTTTCTTAGTTTTTCTTTTCTTATTAAGCTCTTCCCTAGACAAGATATCTTTCTTCTGTTTTCAATGACTGATGAAGTGATTGCATTCCCTTTGTAATCATAGAATGAAATGTAACTTCTAAATAAAAGCTAAACCTATCTAGCTGAACATCATATTTAGAATTGGGTATCTTTCTATTTGCCGTTGTCTGTAAGTGTTAGACATTTATGTATTTGTATGCATACAAGCATGTGTAAGTACTGATGAGCTCAAAATAAGAGGATCAGGAAGTAGTACTAGAAGTGTGTGAGTTGTGTAAAAGGGGACACGTTATCATGTTACCTCCTCAAGAGTTTTGCTTCAAAAGATGGTGCCTTTAGAATGAATTTGAGAAGCAACGGGCATTTTTGCCTTCACAAGCACGGAAATGAAAAACCAAACACAGTGATGGAGCTTCAAGAGCCACATGATGTGGTTCACAGCTAGAATCAAGTTTCTTTTAAAGATTGGTGAGATGCATCCATTCCCAAGTGTATTGCAGAATGACCTGTTCTGCTCAGAGACTTGTTAACTGGTGGTGGTTATGCATATTAGATTAAAAAAATCTAAGGAAAGGAAATAGAGTAACTAGGGCATGTCTTCCTTTCTTTTTGTTATAATTATATGTGATCCTTTCAAAAAGATTTTTCAAATAATTAAGACACTTTTTGATATACTGACTTTTATTAAAAGTATGAATAATACTACCTACTGAATATGAGCTGTGAGACAAGAGTGTGAACATACAGCGCGTGATAGAAGCCAAGCTAGAAGGAAAAATGAGATGCTGGAAAAGAATCCAATTACTCGGTCTCTCAGAGATTCAGACTTGTAACACATAAGGCAGATGAACATTCCTGTATATGCATATGTTTCAATTCTGGATCCTCTTGGGATATTTCAGACAAGGAAAAACAAACTTCTTACTTCATTGATGTCCTTAAGCTTCCTTTTCTGCCTGAAAAATGAAGGTATTGCTTATAATTGCTTATTGCTTTATTAACTGTGCAAAACATGAATTTTAAATGGCTTTTGTCTTTTCTTAGTTATCAGTTTAGTAAGTAGCATAGGACATATTTTCTTTTGGAAATCAAGTTCAGAGAGATTCTCCCAGTTTGCAGCCATGACAGTACATATTTCATGACCTTTCATGTTTCATACTGAGATAAATATTACTGACTTCTTTTTCTTTGCTTTTATGGCCATTTGCTATAAGCCAGCTCCTTGAGCAATTCTAAAGGCCCTATGGGTTGCTTAATAGTCTGTGGCACATATCATGAAGAAGTACAAATGGCTGCATATATCAAGACACTGCAACTAGTGCTTATTTTAGTGTGAAAATCTATACGAAACTGAGCCAAGTATGCTGTATGATATAATTGGCTCAGTACAACCTAGTCTTGTAAAAGCATTCTTTCTATAATTAAAGTAAGAGCTGAATCCTACTGGGTGATTATTTCCTCTATGATTAGAATACATTTTGAATCCTATTATAGATACAGTCCTCCAGATCCTTTGACTGGGTTGTGAGTTGAATGATACCCAGTGTTTTTCTTAAAGCCTTCACTTTATGAATCAAATAGGTAGGGTAGAATCTTACTAGTCATTTTTTAAAGCAGAAAAATGCCATTCCTCATATATGCTAGAAAAAAATGTTTATTTGCTGAAAAATAAGGTTAAAAAAACTCAATTAATGAAATAAATAACACTTCTCAGTTCATTACCTCATTTTGGAGATATTTTTACAATTTGGACATTGAATATTAAATAATCTTTGTGATACTGAGCCCCATATTTGACTAGTAAGGCTTAACTCTCCAGCAAGTATAAACAGATGGAATCTCAGCTCTCTTAAGAAAACAAAACCCACTGAAAAGTATATTGATGTTCAGCTAACTCTATAATCCATTGATCTGTTTTCATTTTCAAACAGAATGTATATTAAAGTTCATTACTACAGCATGTGGGGTTTTTTTGCCACTGTAAAACTAATAGATTTTAATCTAGATTTGAATTTTACTCAAGGGCAACACTCATCCTCCTCAAATAACATAAAAATTACGTCAAGTACTGTTAAGTGAAATAGTAGAACTGAGAATGTAAATCTGCAGTATTTCTCAATGCTATTCTTAAATATACAAAGTATTTAACTAAATTATGTAAGACACAGCACTAGACAGCTCTTCCATTAGAAATCTGACAAGTCTCTTCAGTCACATCACATTTGATAGTCCAAGTGTTCTACTTTTAAGTATACTGAAACTACATAAAAATTGTTTTAATGTAAAAGATCCTGCACCTCTATGTTCCTTTTCATACAATAGCTTTTTTATGAGTGGACTGAGCCACAGATTTTAAACATGATTTTCTGTCAGAAATATTCAGATATTCATTAGAATATTTGTCATTGCCTAAAATGCCATCTAGCAATTGTTACAGATCTCCATAAATGAAGTAGATTTCCATAGCTCAGAAAAGCTCATCGAATTTTGTGTTTTAGTAATGATTTGGACATACTGTATTAAACAGTGTATTTAGTAAATATTATGTAACTATCCAGTATCCACAATAGGTACTTTCCTGTCAGGTACACCTGTTCTGTAAATAAATATTATTTTTTCTGGAAAAGTTTAAACAGGTTCTGTCAACTCCTTCAACTATCATTCTACTTTTAAAATATGCAATAGTTACTATATTGATGATAGCAGACACACACATTGTTTCCTAGTTCCATTTTTCTCTTTGAATAATTATTTAATGCATTGTTTATGTAGACAAATACAAGGTATGAAATTACAGGAATTTCCAAGTAGATGCTTACTTTTGTTTTCTTGGTGCTTGGGTAGCAGTACGTCCTTCTGGAGCAGGGGTTGGATGGATCTAGAGGTTGAAGTAGAATTTGCGTAAGCAGAGGTCATACAGTTCCCCTCACAACTTCTCCTCAACAGCCTGCACCTGGATGGAGATGTTCAGATAAAACTGCTCCCCTTGGCTTGCCCACTTCCCCCTGCCTTTTTTACAGTCAAGCATACACACTGTCATATCTTCCTTTATGCTTGGAGAAAGAGTAATCCTCAGCCTTCAATGTGAAACCACTTTTGTGGCGCAGGTACTGACAAAATTTGCAGTGTTAGTGTTACAAGGAAAAGGGAAGGGGGAGGATAGTGTCACAGTACAGTAGTTCTTATTACCAGGGACATGTAGTAAGGGTGACAAGTACTCTATGTATTGTTTATTCCATAAATACCATAATTATTTTATCCTTGCATGATGACATCATTTTCAATATTGTAACAGAGTACGCTATGCACAGATGAACAGCTCCTGAATCATTGTGACACATAAGCCTGTGTTTATGTTTTTCTTGCTCCATTGGGATAACGTAAAGCTTTATTTAAACTTAAACAGAAGTAGTAAGACTACATGTATTAAAATCCACGCCTCACAAAAATTGTCTGCGTTTTTCTTACCTTTTTTAGACCACTGAGACTTCAATAAAAGTTAGCAGCATGACTCTTCTGCCAGAAGTCATGCCACTGTCAATTAATGATTTTGGTGACTAATATTTACGGTATTTATATTGATAACTCTGCAATAATTTGAGTTAAAAAATGAATAGTATTTGAAAAACAAGACTTTCCATTATCTAAAATTACTCAAATACAGAAATTTATTGCTAGCACCAGTGTCTTCAAAATATGATATGAAATTTATATTGTTTATGAAGGTTTTTGGTATTTGTATTTTCTATTCTGTATCTGCTATTTACCTGACCAGCAGTCAGGTAAAACACTTCACAAATTTGATAAGAGGGTGTAGAAGGCTAGTCAATATGTCAGTAATATTGTGTTTGGTATCTCTGCTAACAGACTGTCTGTAGATCACTAAGTAAGCACCAAATGGATTTGGTAAGTTTTTTAGTTCCAAGATGACATGACACATATTTAATGCATAAATAAAATATCCAATTGCCCTCTAAACCTTGTCTTGCTATTCTTATAACATTAAACATTATTTGCCTGAGCTCCCTTCAGTGGGACTTATGTCATGACTAGAGTATGTTCATGTGGATGAAGTCTGCAGAAGCAGCTTCTTCATGTACTGTGTACACAAGTCAACTAAAGCTCATTCAAAAAATACATAGTACCTTGTTGCTTAAATGCCTCACTAAACTGCTTTCAAAGTAGTAACTAATGTAAATACAGATATTTTTATACAATAAATATTTCTGTGCAGAGCATTTTAAAATTTTGAGTAATATTTATTAGTAATATACAATATTTTTTGAATTATCATACATTTTTAAATGATTTTTTTCTTAACTTATATGCAGATAACATAGGTCACCATATGAAACACATCCTGTGGAGAAGGTTCTGCAAAATGGCTTTCAGTATTTCAATATCTTTTTGGTGCCTAAGAGGGTTTTCCTATAATTTTTCATACATGTTTTGATCAAATACTAAGTATTCAAATTTAAGTATTCTAATAAAATACTTACTGACTGAAGATTGTTCTAGTACACATTAATACAGTACAATGAGGCAAACAACTTACAAAAGAACAGACAATAGCTATGTAATTATTAAGACACTAATATAAATAAAATAAGTGCACTTTTTTTTCTGGGAAAAATAAAAATGTAGATGAAAGAAAGCAATATCACCTTTCTGTATCTGTGGCATATAGGTAGATCTTAGGGCCAGAAATCAAAGGCACTGGTGTGAACTGAAGTATTATTTGCAGTGAAAATGGCTTAGTAGGTTGCAAACCAGATAAGAATTTTATTGAGAAAATGATTAATCCCCATTTTATCTCTTTCTTTTCTACAGACACTTGTGTATTTTTTTTCCAATACAGTTGAAAAAAGGAATTATTGTAA
Organism: Aphelocoma coerulescens; assembly: GCF_041296385.1. Lineage (NCBI taxonomy): Eukaryota > Metazoa > Chordata > Aves > Passeriformes > Corvidae > Aphelocoma > Aphelocoma coerulescens. The sequence continues at coordinate 102,781,679 of NC_091016.1, forward strand.
TGAAGATGAAGGATACATTTTTCTTACTTTATATTCTTTACATAAACAACCTTCATTTAAGGTGGAACACATGAGTTGACAAAGCAATTTTTATTAAGGAAAATGCTTATCTACTCGTTTAATCAGAAAAAATAGGCAAATATGTTTGCTGTCTTTTTTGTACAGTTGGTATATTAATGTAACTTGCAGACTGTATTCACAAAACATGGGGAATTTCTTTTAAAAAAGAGTAGGAAATGGACAGACTTTTGAATGGTACAGAGTGCAAAATTGCAGATGACTAAAAAAGTAGGTGGCAATTCACACAAATACACATGTAAATAAATGCTTTGTAAATTCACATATGTAATGAAGCTAAATTGATCTGTGGAAGTTTGTCATTCACAAGAATCAATAACAACATAAGCAGTAATGCAGAAAGAGCGGTGCTGTCCTTATTTAGAGCTTGGCTTCTGGTACTTTAGCTTTGTCATACTGCTGGAATGATGCCCAGATATTAATCTTCTGGACAGTGGTATTGAAAATTTCTCAGTATTGAATTGAGCTAATCTTACATTATTGATCATGGTTATCTATCTTTCCTGAGATTCAACAGAATGTAAGGAAAGCAGGTGTGTCTCCTTTAAAATACTTGCATAAAACACCTCATGTATTGAGATACACTCAATACATTGAAATATTGTATTCACTGGATTCAACTGCACTAAATGTATATGAATAAGATTACTGCTATTGATTTATGGTGAATATCAACTAGACCCAAGTAGTACTACATCATACTGTTTTAATGATTCATATGGACTCACTTATCTTTTGCACAGACATAGCAAAATCACTCTGTTTTTGACTGAGAGATTCAATTAGATAACGTTTTGTGTGTATGATACTGCAGTTTTCTATGAGACAAACAATTTGCTTAAGTTGCTAGATTACTTTTGCCTTGTCATGAATACTTTTCCTGTACCATGCTGGATATAGTATATAATTGTTTATAATTCTTTGGAAAAGTGAATATCAATGATGATTCACTTTTGTAGTGCTTTAACAAATGAAAGCATAAAATGCATATCTATCATGAATTAAGAAGTAGAGGAAATACTTTAATGCTTTTAATTTTTTTTGCCATGTGCTGTTTTGCCAAAGTAACAGTTAAACACCATGCTAAGCTGTATGTTATATTTTGGCATATGAAGAGAAGAGTGCTGTATATTATAATTCTAAAACAGTTTGGCTGCAAGAAAATCTTCTTAAGGAAGGCAAGCTGAAAAAGAGATTAGATTTTAAGCAAATTTTAGGTGTAGGTTGGCAGTTTCTCATGAAGGCTGTGCTGCCTGCCCTAGTCCAGGGGTTCAGAGAGCAGCAGAGTTACCCGGCTGTCTTGTTGCTTTGCAGTTTTCTGGATGGATCTGCTCACTTCACTGAGATGTACTGAGGTGTGTCTCTAGTCATAAAAGGTATCACCGTTACCTGGCAAAGAGACAGTGTGTTTGCTGCTGTCATTTCCCATTTTGCTGACAGGTCAGGTCTTGCAGTCAGAGCTCCCACTGAGTAGTGTCCAGGTCCTGTCCTCATAAATATATGGAAAACACACATCAATGAGGAACAACTCAGGGCCTTTGAAAAATCTACTTGCAGCTATAAAATCATATCCCCTTTTCTCAAGCCTCGTAAGCTGTGTTTAGCAAATTTTTGTCCACTGAGAATGCTGTACTTTAGAAAAAAAAATAAGTGCTGAAAACCATTGTGGATTTTTTCATTAAGTATAAGTTTTATAGAAACCACATTATTACTCCTCTCAGTGGTCTGGCTGATTTCTAAGTGAAGCTTAAGATGACTGTTTTGATGTAAAAATCCAGGATGGAGTTGCTCTTAATTACAAGAGATCCATCTCTTTTGCATGATTTCAAGACAGATTCTTTCATCCCTTTTATTTTTAAAGGAAAGGAAGCTGGCCAGTCAGCTTTTTAGAAAGTGAAGTACCAAAAACAATGTAAATGCTGTGTTAAAGATTGGCACTGTGGATCATCAAAGCTTTAATTTAATAGCCTTTTTTTTTAATCAAGGATGACTTGCGAAAGGTAACAATGGATCCCAGCACTTTTCTCTCATAATTCCTCAGAATTCTTATTACCTCTGAATGCCACTATATTAGTATATTAATGTTAATATTAACCCACCATGGTGGAGGAGGCGTAGGAATCAGATGATCTTTAATGTCCCTTCCAACCTTTGGTCCACAGTTGGCTTGAGTGATTTCGAGCACCTGAGTATAGCTGGTAGGTGTGCCTGGATGGGAAAATGCTTAGAACAGATATGTGAGACTCGATCTTTGTAATTAGTGTATTCTGTACCCTGTGTTACAGAAACCACTCCAGAATTGTGTAGAATAGCTTCAATATTTTCAGCATGTCAGGTTTGTCAATCACAATATGAGGTGTCTAATGATTTTTTATAGTAAGAAATCCAACTTTTTCATGCAAATACATCCTGGATACCACTAAGCTGATATAATTTTAAATATATGAGATTCAAAGTTTAAAATTTAGAATTGATATGGATTTAGAGAGACATTTTAAATTTTCATTTGTTAATTTGGAAGCTCAACTGCTAATTTTCCATTTGAAGAGAGTAAGAATAATAACAATTCTGTGTTTTCAGGTATTTGTTTTAGGTAAATGCTAAGAATACAAATTCTCAGATGAATCAAAAAAGACTTCATTAGGCTCAACGGAAACATTCTTCTTTAGTGCCTAACAATAAATATGACAAAAGAAAAGTACTAGCACAAATACTGGAAATATAAGAGGTTTAAATTTGTACATCAGTTTCAGGATGAAATGTCTTATGTCTTGCCTACATATGCATATAAGCAAAATCATACATGCTCAGAAAATCAGGTTTCCACATGCTAATTTAGTCTCCTTTGCTTTCCCTCCCAAGCTTACACACGTTTTTTAGGAGTAATAGTTGCCAAAGGACAAAAAATATCATTACTATATTACGACTTCATCTTAAAAAATAAAAATAACTAAAATTTATTTCAGTAAAAAATTAAACTACTTCTTTCTTTTGAAGATAGTCACTTGACATTGCCTGGTTTTGGATTTTGAAATAAATGCACTGGATATCACTATGAGTTTTAAAATATGGACCTACTAATTTAAATAATGCATGAAGCCTCAAAAAATCCACCTAATTTTACCAGCAAACTACTTGTTCCCAGATAAATTCCATCTTTGTTGCAGAGATTATGGATTATTGCAAATAGCCTTGATGAAAAATGGAATATAATTCAAAACATCCGGTCAAAGATTACCTACATCAATAGCATGAGGAAAAGTCTTCCTTTAAAGCTGAAGCTACCTTGAAATAGTTTTTTGCTAGTATATATTAACATTATTTGTCTCTGAATTTGACTTGTCTTGTGAAAAAAGTTCTTTTCAGAGAGTATTTTACTCCTCTGTGATTTTATTTAATTTTCATTAATGTTAGTAGATTAGTTGCAGGCAGTTTCATGAAAATAAATCTTTTTGCTTTTGTGCAATGAGCTGTTGCTTCATGGATTTGGAGTCTCTTTCTCTCTGTTACCATAACCAGAGTTCTTACATGTCAAGCTAAAGGACTGAGGAGCTTTCTTGCATCTTTATTCTAGGAGAGTTCTCTTCAATATTTTCCTTTGACAAGTCCAAGCACTATAAAGAAGATAATTTTTTCTGTCTTTCTCTCTTATATCTCTAGGAACCTGTGATGTAGTGATATTTTCAATGCCTCACCATCATTCTTTTTCTTCTTTATCATCTGTTTCTCATTTCAAGGATTTTCTAAAGTATTGTGAGAGAAGCAAATTATTAGTAAATTCAACTTGCAGACAACAATTTTTGAAAAAGCAACCTAAGGGCATCCAGTATGAAATTACACTTTTAGTAGTTCAGAAATTGTGAAGTGTAGAATTTCAATAGAGTACATCTCATTTGTTTCCTGTGGTAGAGGCAGACAAGCCTGAATCATTGGTCACAAGAAGGTCAATAAAACAACATTCATTACCTGGAGAAGTGATGCAGGGCCATCTGTCAACTTCACCTTTTAATAAAATTTCCCAAAAGGAGACACACTGGGGAAAAAAATAAAAACAAATGAAACTAGCCTGTTTAGACAGTTTGCATGACCCTCACAGTAACTTTGCCTTCATCTTCACTGGAATGTCAGTCACCAGTTTGCTGTGAGGCTGTTTGCAGATATTATACAAAAACTTGTGATTAAATATTTCTTTCAAAATTGCTTCACTTGAATTTAACCAGATCCCAAAATGAGAAAGGACATTCCAAAAAAAAGGCTACAGGATCAAGCCTTTTTTTCTGGGAAAAACTAATGTATTTTGTGGTATGTGAAATTCTGTTCTCTCTTCTGTGGGACCTGACCTTCAAGAAAATTGTTCATGAAGGGAGAATAATGAATACATAATTTGAAAGTTGTTAATCACCAAGCTATAGGATATTGCATGCAAGAGTACTTCGCCATATACCCTGTTGTAACTCTATATTTATGTATTGAAGAATATGAACTTTCTTCAAAAGAAGAAAGGAAGGTCAGTGATTAGGGAACATGATTGAATGAGTGCAATCTTAAGTTTTAGCCTTTCCTGGATAAAGCCTTTATGTATAACTCTGCTTTTGTATGTAGGTTTGGTTAAGAGAAAATGCTTTTTATTTGTTTAGACATATCCCTCTATATTTCAGTTTTGCTGCTTCATTGGCATATGATGATATCAACAGCAGTAACTATTCAATCAAGGCTGTTTTACTGTGTTCTGTGAAGAAAGAAGCATGTGAAGACATTGACAGAATCAAATCTAGTATATCAGCAGTATTTTTTCATTGTTTTGCTCGGTATTGTGGATGAATATACTGGTAGTATAATACATTTAGTTTAGACTGTAAGTAAGAAACAGCAATATATATTTCTCATTTTGTTACCTATTATTGATTAACTGTGGAATCATGGACAGATTATTCTTTCTCTGTCTCAGTTCAGCGCAACAAAGATAAACAGTCTTTAGTTAATTACAGACTTGTTCTTTAAGAATTAGTGGGTTTTAAATACTTTGCAAATGTAAAATGTTGCTTCAGAGATAAATTGGTTGTAGCAGAGGCATTCTCATTTGTGTAAAGTATTAAAGCTGTAGTCAGCAAGAAAATGAGTCATATTTAAAAAATACTGTTTCTCACATTAGCATTTGTTAAAGATACATGTCAGTCTCAGTGCATGAAAAATCTGAAACTGATATACAGTCTCGTTAGCATGATCATCATATTTACTCATATGCATATTGTAAGGAATCTGAAATATCTCATCTGGTTGACTTACTGTCTGTTTTCTGAAGTTTTTTGAAAAAAACATTTAAAAACCCATTTGAAGATAATTATCATCCTTACACAAACATTTTAATCTGGCTTTTATCCTTTTATGAAGGATATCAATAATCTCAGTTATCTCATATAATACCTCTATACAAGTTGGCAGTGTTTCTTGTACCTTTGCAGGGGCAATGTTAGATATGCTAAAGTAATTAAGATGTGTGTGCCCACTTCTAATATTTCCTCTGCTGCTGAACTTCCCTCCAAATCCCTCCTGGAGAATTTGGAAACTAGAACTGTTTTCTCTCCACAATATTTCTAGTGCTCTCGAAGAGAAAAATGAACCAATCTCCTCAGAACATTGTGTTGCAGTTGAAGGGAAAATCCTGCTTCCAGAAATTTTTCCCTTCATTGTGAACTAACAAAAACACATTGCAATCTGTTTTCCACTTCCAAAATCTTTTCAAGCATAACCTTTCCTTGTTTTAATACTATATTCTAGGGAAATCCACAGAATTAAAAAAGTGAGACACAATAGTTTTTTTCCATAGGTTTGTGAATCAGCTTTCTGATAGCCTCAACAGTACTTCTGAACATACTACTATAATAAATTAGAGTATATGTAATTTTAAAGATCAAAACAAAAGATTGACTAATTCAGTACACTGACCTTAAAGACCATAAAAAACTGACTTCCAAATTATATTTTAAATGAATTTTAAATATTGCTTTATTGATTGTGTGAATGCATCTTTTCCATACTTGAATGAGTCTCTGCATAGACTGCCAGAACGATATTTTTTTTTTGCATATCTCACGTAGGTGCTGAATAATTGCAAATACCATGTGTGCTACAGTTGTTTAAAGGTGTTTGACAAAGCTGAAGGAGAGGAGAGGGCATAGTAGAAAATAGGAAAAAAATTGCCTTTCATTACTTTTTTTTCCTTGCCAGTTACATTACTTTGCAAAGTGGGCAGCTATTTCACCGAAGCTCTTCAGGCCTGCTTGTCAGAGGCAGATACTCTGAGAGGAAAGAGACCTTTTTCTGACCACTGAAAGACAGACACTCAGTCATCAGAGGAAGTGACTAGTGTAACTTCACAATGAATGTCCTTTAAGAGCAGCACAGGGAGCAGTTAGTATACTGGGAGCAAATGAGCTAGGATATGAGAGCTAGGGAGTTGCTTGTACTGAGATACATCTTCCATTTATGTCTCTTCATATCATCATTATACGAAATAAGGAAATGATATCAGCAATTCTATTAAGAACACACAATCTCAGCATTGTACACAAACCTTCCCAGCTAGCAGTATTTGCCTTTGTTACATCAGTAGGAGAAAAGTTGTGACTCAAGGGTTTTTTGCCTACATTTCCCTTGTGTTTGTTGCATAGCACTGATAATATCCATTTCTCCAAAGTCCTTCTGTTAGCCTAGCAATTTTTTTTTAACCAAAAAAAGCCCCAAACCAATGCGAAAAACCCCACATACAAACCAAACCAAACCAAACCAAACCAAACCAAACCAACAAACAAACAAACACCAAACCAAAACAACCCAAACTCTACACCAAGCAACCCACAAAAAATCCCCAACAGCTGAACTAGACTCTTGCAGGAATTTGTACCGTATCTGAAAGAGTGATCATCAGAATTGGACCACTTTTATTTCATCCTAAAAAAATAAAGCTTGTAGTCCCAGATTGCTTCTAATGTCATAGCATAAAGTACTTCATGCTATGCTGATTTAAATGCTCTTTATCACCTTATGTGTGATATCACTGGTATATAAAAATCCGAAGCAAGTCAAGAGCATTTTCCAATTTTTGTGAGTATGTTTGTAAATTGTGTTATACTGAGGAGGTTGGTTAATAACCTCATCAATGATGACTTCTTACTTTTCTCCTTCTGAGTAGTTTACAAACCAATTTTTAGAACACAACTCCTTTAATTTACAAAAAATATTTTTTAAAAATTCCATAAATAAAGGATGCTTGAAATACAACCATTCTTTTAGGAACAACGTGTATTCTGTCACTTACTTTATTTTCAAAATGGTTGCTCTCTTCTGCTTCACATGCCAACAACTTCCAGTTTAGGAAGAGAAATATTATAAGTATTAAAAGAAAAGTAAATTAGGGTGTTATGCTCTATCAGTCACTGAGAATATAGGCTAATCATTCACCATAAAATGAAAAAGTTTAGGGTGTTCAGCATTCTATGAACATTCTAAACTTTACAAATTTAATTTTGAAATGCATTACCTTCTGAAAATTAAAAGAGGAATAAAGTTTCATAATTTGAAAAAAAAAAAAAAGACACCTTTCTCCTTGTTTGGAAAGATATTTCAAGATACTTACTGCTCATACCTAGAGAGGAATGTTATGATACAGGACTTTTGGGTTCCTTTCTATATTTTGGAAGAAAATGTATTCCCACAGACACACAGTTATAGGAAAAAAAAAAAAATCCACATTATTTGGGGGTCTATTCAGAATATTTAGAAGCATTGCATGGTGCCTTTTTGTTCACCTTACGGGAGGATATTTTTGAGGTAGTACATACTCCATTCCAACAACTGTTCAAGGTGCCAAAGACAGAATTGCTTTGGTATTGAACAAAAGCTTTGGAGCAATTAATGAATCAGTCTTTGGAAGATTTTCTTAAAGTCCAGCCTTGGTTCAACAGAACATTACTGAAAGAAACAGTCACTTGTGGGGTGAGAAAGGAGGATGCAGCTTCTTCTCTGCCTCCTTTCTCCAGCTGGGTGCATTTTGCTGTGACACCTTAGTGACAAGGTGACAGGTGACCTTCCCTATGGAGTCCTATCAAAAGCCCAGTTACACAAAGAATGGAGTATGCATATGGAGGTATTTGACATCATTCTTTGTCAGATACTCACTATCTGACATAAATTAAATCTCCTAGAAGTTATGAGAAATGTTACAGAATGAGGGGAAATTACAGGAGATGGTATGGCACACTGAAATCACAAGATGGCTTACCTAATAAATTTTAAAAAATCTTCAGATGTAATAATGACTTAATGGATTGTTCCTTTTAGACAGTCATTGATATTTCAATTTTAATGGTTTTGAGAGTGTATTAGAACTGTGTAATTAAGAGGCTGTGTCTGTAACTGAGAACACCACACTAGTGCATGCTAGACATTTGTGTCAGGATAAGATATGAACTATTGAAGGAATAAAACAATGTATTTCATAGATAGCACTTATGCAGTAATCCATTCCTGGTCTTTTTCTTTTTTCCTGGGCTGTGTAAAAGCTGGTTACTGCAGCCCTAGGGCGATAGCACCATGTTATCTGTGGCTCCAGCACTACAGATGGGAGACATTCCCATAACTGCTAAATAAAATATAAACCTGCTAGAGTACAAGGGAGGTTTATCTTTTCTGTTGCTGAGGTCCATGATGAGTCTTCTGTCCCTGAAGAATTATTTATTTCTCTATACCAACGCAGAGAAATGCCCAATCTTGCCATATTTGATTTACCTTCTTTTCATGGCCAAAACACATTGGTAGCATCCTTTAATATAAGTAAGATCTCTCAGTCTGATTCACTGCTGTATGTTTACAAAATCTGTAAACTGTAATACCTAACACTTTTTACAATGGCAGTTTCTGTTTTTTAGTGTCACTGAATCTTTGCTTTCCACTGCTCTATTCTAAAGTGTTGTTAAAAGGCTTGAATTAGCAGTGGATTTCAGAACAGCATAATAATCTAAATGTCCCATAGCCTAAAAACTATGGTAATATTATTGCAGACTGAAAAACTCTTTTGCTTATTGGAATGGGACCTGCCAGCTTCCTCCAGATAAAAATGCTCTTATTGGTCAATCAGAATGAGTAAGGGTTTTTTCTGGTAAATGAGTGTTGGGGACCTGACAAGAGAAAAAGTCATCAAAAAGAGGAATTCACAGAAGTATTAGAGAACATACACTTCTTTAAGGAGCAAATCCAGCCATGATGAGCTGATGTTACCAGAACAAGTTATAAGGGCTCCTTCAGTAACCATCTCCACTCCAACACAGAGGCTCTCATTTCCTGTCACTCTATAACGATTTCTGAGTGAAAATGCCATGCTCAACATTCCGTGCAGCACAGCTTTAAATATTAGGAACATATTTGTAATCAGACAAAATTTCTCATCACGTCTGTGTTTGAACCACTCTATGAAGATACAGTAAATATGATGTATCTGAGACAAGAACCTCACTTGAGTTAGATGATTTTGGATCGTGAGGAATTAATCTAATCTCTAATAAAATAACTGAGAAAACAACTCTGGGGTGGGGTGTGCTCCAGGCCACAGCTTAAGTCACATACTGTTTTTACCCTCAGATAATTAATTTACTAACTGCTAACTTCATCTCTCATGTGTTGCTAATCTCTTTTTAAATTTCCTCAATACGTTATGTACATTTAAAAATAATTTTCATACAGAGCCCCGTTAAAAAAACAGTGAATTGTTAAAATGGCCCATCATTTTCAAGTGTATTTCAAATGAAGTTACCACACTCAGATAGATTTTGTGCCTATTTTAAGACAACATATAACTTCAGAAATAAGAAAAAGAGAAGGCGATTGTTAGGAAAACTGGATGGGGAAAGTTAGATTGGAAGCATTTTTGATGGTATTTTAATCTCTCCTGAAAAGGTCTTTTATTTTATAGTGTAGAAGACATTTCAAAATTAACTTATGCCTTAATATGATGGTAAATTGTACCTACAGTGTGTCCTGGTAATTATATTTAAAGAAAACCTGATTATTTGTTATCATAGTGAGCAGAACCTTACCCTTTCAAAAGACTGAATTTTTTCTCAGTCTAATAAAAACCAGCAGGGCATAGATGGGGGAGAAAAGTTCTACTCTTACTGGTCAGGAAGGAAAGTAGAATAATTGAAAGAAGATAGATGTGAAATGGAAAGTGAAGGATATCTGCGAGTTTGTAGTGCAATGTAACTGCCAGCACATGGTGGTATTGTTATGATTCGATTATTAAGAGATGCCTTTGCCTGAATTAAGGTACAAACAAGACCACATCCTGAAGTCAAGATTATGGGTTTTATTTAACAGTAAATGAGAATGAGAGAGAGAGCGAGAGAGAGAGAGAGAGCAGAAGAGAGTCACTACCCTGTGAATCCTGCAGCATCTTGTTGCATCTTTCTTCACCCTGGTCTTCTCGGTGGTGGGGGTCCCAGAATTGTTCTTCTGGGGTGTCACCTTTATACAGTCCAAGTTCTGGGTGTCCATGGGTTGTTCCCATAATCTGGGCTGGCATGTGTGTGTGCAGTTGCTCTTGCAGGCGTGTGACTGTTGACTGTGAAGGGCTGGAAGCTTGCTCCAAGTCAATCAAACCTTGTGAGAAAGAAGAGACCTTTCTGACCTCATTAGGCTTTTTACCTGCTTTAGTAAGAAACTTAGATGCCCCACTATTAAACTGTAGGTATACAGCTCTGAAGTGTGAAATTCAGAGTATATAGCACTTGAATTTTGTATAATTATACCAATCAGTAGAAAACACTAAAAAGAATACATAGCGAAAATTCTGAATGGGATACATATATGGATCTATACAGAGAGATTTAGGTATATAGGCATGGCTGTCTTTACATCAGTGATTCCTACAGTTCTTTGAGTACACTGTGCCATATTTCTTTCCCTTCTGGACATGTTGCTGCTGTGTGCTATGATGAATTCAAGCTTGTCTGTACATGTTAGGTGTACTGTGAGAAATCCCTCTGGGAATTTAACTTTCAGGACATTGAACTTATGAAACCCAACTGGGGCTAGAAGGCAGATGAGTACATGAAAAGTTCCAGTCAGAGGCACCCTAGTCATGAATTGTATGCTCCGGAGGAAGGACGTTCAGCCACACTTGTCAAATGTTTACCTAGGATTTGTTTTATTCTTACAAATCCACTACTACATCCTGGTGAAGTAGACCTTTGAAAGATTTTCGATATCTTTAATGTTTAATGATCACTTCAGTCTAGTAGTGCTAGATTGCAGAGAAAGCTGGATGAGAAACTGTAAAACTTAAAGTAGAAGAGAAAAGGTTAAAGGTTACTCATGATAAACTGATAAACCTGTTAGTATCTTCAAAGCTACCTTAATTAATTCCATGCCCAGAACATTGCTCCAATTTTGATGAAGGCAGGTCTGAGTCCTGAAAAACTGTGAAAGCTAGCACTTACTTCTGACAACATGTCAGTTAGAGTGATTATTTCTACTACTTATACTTTTACTTCTGTAAAGTATATTAAACTTTGATATGTGTTGTCAAAGAAATGGAAATGCTATACTCTTACTTATGAATTAGATAGCTGAATGCTTTTGAGCATCTTTATGGATCTCTGTGCTTCATTTTATGATGTCTAGAATGTCAATAATATTGCTTTTTTACCTCCAAGGCACCCATGTGCTTGCACACATACATGTTTGCTTTTAAAATTGCAATCTATGATAACAACTGTAATAAACAAGAAATAGAATATGAGTAATTGAAAAGATTTGACATTTTGTGTATTTTTAAAGGAATGAATGTAAATGGCATAATATGTGGTTATGTGTATGAAAAATTTTTCTTTGAGAAATGAGACATAATTACCTGTTTAAAAATCAAGTTCCATCTTAAAGTTAATGATGTGATATATAAAAATACAAAAATATACTACACCAGTATAAAAAAGTAGAACATAATTTACTTTTTTAGTTTGTTTTCTTTGTAATTACGTTTACTGTAATGCTTTAAATACAACATCCTGTTCATCTTTTGTGCTCATTAGGTCTGTTACTTAAAAGAAATACCTAATTTGCTCAAAATGGGAAAAAGTCATAAAACACTGCACACTTCTATGAGATAAACCAGTAAAATTTTCCAGTGAGTGCACTGACTATATAATAGGCTTGATGTTATGGCAAGTGTATGTTGAAAATATTTTTTTCAGTATGTGTGAATATAATGGAGATCTATACTGTCAGTTTAGGAGCAATTATTCTAACTTTCTATGTACTGCTCTCGAAGGAGTTCAAAACTAATCTGAAATACCTGATTTATTACTATTCATTAAAAACTTTGAATGATATCCCTGAATAGTTTGAGAATTACCTTTAATTACTCCCAGAAAAGTTTGGGGTCAAAATAAGATTTAGACTCTCGAGAAATAAAAATAACAACAACAAACCTCAGGCCCAAACAGACTACCAAAAGTCTCCTCATAAAACCCCACAAAACAAGAAAAAAAAACCAACCACAAAACTCCAAACATTTTTTAAGATTTATTTTCTTCTCTGGAAAATTCCCAGTTCCCTGTCTTTGGACCTATGCATAGTAATAATGAACAGATTAGAATAGACCATTCATTGTGACCTCTGTTACTTGTTTTGCTACCATTTGTTTTCTCAATTTCATTGTTTTTAGACACTTTCAGTGTCCATCTCTCTAAAAATGACTAAACAGTTTAACATTCTAAACATCATTCCACAAGAGCTACGACCTCCATTTTCATGTAGAAAATCAACCATCCTAATCTGTTTAAGAGTACAAATTTCATGTGATGTGATTTGGTGTGATTTGGTTAGGGGATGCATGGCAGGATGAGTATATTATTTTCCAAACAGTACAGTACTTTTTGAGGACTCTGTTATGGGTTTTTTAATCTTATGTCTGACTGTGGCCTTTTCACTATGGTACTGATTTTCTTCTCTGACTTCATATGGTTTTAAGAAATCCCTTCAAATTTTGCAATTAGAGTAAAAGGTGCACAAAACTGAAGTTGATTTTTGAATGAGTTTACATAAAGGATTTGAAAAATACTAGTTTGAAAAAAAATATTCCCCTTCAAACTCTTTCCACTTTCTGAATTGTTATTTATGTATGCTAAGAAAGAAACGTCAACAAGAGATTCTGCAGTTTTCTAGTCTTTCACATAGTTGAAACTTCTCGACCTTGTGATCTTTATAAATGCTGAATCCTTGTAAGTCAGTGCTAACCAAGGTATACATTTGCTTCTCACCAGCACTGCAAAAGAAACTTGGTAACTACAGTATCATTCTGTACTCCTTTGCTTTTTTGAAGATCAGTAAATCTTTTATGCAGAAGATCATATGATGAGAGTAAGAATCCCAGAAGGCTGTATGAGAAGGATGATGAAACCTTTGCATTGGATCTTTTAAGAGAGCTCTAAATTTCAGATTTCCTGCAGGCCTCCTCTCACTATGGAACCCTGTTTGCCACACCATTAATTTCCATCTTCATTGTAGCCTTATGACACTGACCAGATACATCTGTTCTCCTACGAAAATCTGAATTTATATTCCTTAAAGAAAAGAAAACAAACACACAGTAGGGGTGTTCTTATTGACATTTCTGTACAGGGGTCCACAAACAACCTCTCTTTATCTTAGAAATGTGCAAACTCATACACAGGGCAACTTCTTTGCTAGCAGTGCTGATCAGTGAGATGACTGAAACATCCTCTACATTTTCATGCTGAAATAGAAAGGCATTTGCTTCTAATAAAGTATATTTATAATGATAGAGAGATAAATTAAAATGAAGTTTACTTCTATGTTTTATTGATAACTATAATTTAGTCTAATTAGACATACATAAAACACCATAAAGACTATGAGTACACTAAAAATGTATCTACTTCCTATGTTTCCAAGACAGTTATTACCTCACACCTACCATGTGGTCGAGAACACATTTATTTTTCCAACACTCTGTCTTTTGAACAAGTTGTTCAAAATAATAAGATCTAAATTTGTCACATTAAACAAAATTTTCTTGAAGAACTAGGAAAGGCTAATTAGAAAGGAAAGACTGAAAAAATCTGATGGAGTGTAAAACCCTCACAGAGCTCTTGTCTGGTAAGCAGGATGAGTCTTGGATTCCTGTGGAATATGAGTAATGAAAGGAATACAATTCCACCATCATTTCATTTTAGCTAGTAATTAAAGACCCAGTGAGACATCATAATTTGGCATTGGTACGAGCTAAAACAAACCTGAGGAAGGATTTGTCATTTTGACTTCTATCTACACACCGTTCTAAAAGCTTGGGATCTGCTGTGTCATTGGTTACACTTCATCAGCAGCAGCTTGAAAGGTTGTCTAGGACAGGTTGCAATGGTATATACATCATTATTACAGCTGGTGAGGGGGTCAGTAGCTTGTACCGAGGAAGAGGTGACCAGCCCAGGGAGATGGTCCCAAAAGGAATCGCCTTCCCAAGGCCCGGTGTCTTCCCTCAGCTGCTGGCCAGGAGGGTCTGTGCAGAGGCTGTCAGCTCTTTAGTGATTGTCAGCTCATGATTTCAGCTCAGCTCTGCAGGGCAACCTCCAGGCCAGACCAGAGAGAGATGAGAGGCTCGTGTGGCTGGTTCTGCACGAAGGTAACTTTATTGCGAAGGGAAAGCTAGGGACGAGCAGCTCTCTCTTGCAGGGGCAGAGGGCTAGCTCTTATAGGGACACAGGGGGTGGCTGTCAGAGGGTAAAGGCCAATGGGTTACAAAGGATCTGCATAGGGTCTCCCAGAGGATTCTGGTTCTGTCTTTTTCTCTCTGTAACTAAAGAGTAGCTGCCTTCCCGGGGGGGTCCTGCTGGGAGATTGCTCAATCTCCTTATCTCAGCAGACATCCCTCCAGGGCAGTGGCTGGGCATACCCTACACATCATCACCCTCTTTGTTGTTTTGTCTTGAAACTAAGAGTATAGTTCTGCAACAAGAAACATCGAGTAACCTAACCTAACCTTTTCTACCTTATATGAGAGTTCAGTACTTTCTGTCCAGGCTCCTTTAGAAATTCCACCCACAGAGGCTTTATTGTTTACTACCAAAGTTACTCATTCAAAGTTACTTGACATTATTTTGATTTATCAGAGTGGTGTAGTAACTCACTTAAATCCTAATGTAAATAAAGAACCTGCTAGAGACAGGTTTCAGGAATATGTTTCAACTTTCCCATAGAGATCATATAACATCACATTTTCCTTCAAGAGAAGATCTGCTGTTAAACATAGTCCAAACCTCAGTTTTTGCTGAATTAGTCCCCTTGTCACTAGCATCCCATACTCTTTTTCCTATATGAAATAGTCACCCAGATTGATCCACAGTTGAATGTTTAAGCACAACCTCATTTCCAATGCTTCAACAGGGTTTTACCTCTATTTTAAAATAACTACTGAACCCATTATGAGTGGGACTTACCCTGAGGTTTGTTGCTTATTTAGTGAATTTACAGCTTCCCACAAGTGGGATTTTCTCCTGGACACAGGAGATTTTCTCCTGGACATAGCTACATTCTTTTGTAGCTATTAGTTTAGCAGCCTGTTCCTCCAATCTACTCTCCTATTACTTTCAGGTTGTAAAGTCCTTTGTCCATTGAAGCACACCATTTTTACTTCTTTGTTCTCAATGGGTTCTGCTATAAAATTGGATTTCTCAAGACAAATATTAAACCATTGATTTAGACCTGCAATTCAGCTTGTTTGGAATACTCCCTCTACCCTGACTATTTCTAGCTCTGTAACAATGTATTTCCAGCCTTCTGGTTCTGTAGTGCTCTGGTTGAGGGAGCACTATGCAATAATCTACTTGCCAAGTTTCCTGAACAGATTTTGAAAGTGTCCTTTTGAAATGTGCTGTACCATTGTTTGAGGAAAAACAGTCAGTCTAAAATTTGTTTTGCTGGTACATTTTTGCAGGCCATCCTCATATCAAAGCTCACTGAAATAGCAGTGGCCACTTCCCCACAGGTTTCAATGGATTTGCATGCTGCAGCTGATCCCTGCTACTGCTCGTGGGATGAAGGAGCAAGGGGTCCTGCTGCCTGAGCTTGGTCCTGACCACCAGCTCTCCCAGCACAGCACTGCATAGCCCATGCAGTGGTCAATTAATTAATATTTTGCCAAAACATTTCCACCAAACACAGAACCACTCCCCATGGGCACTGTCTGGGGTCTTTTTAGTATTTTTGAGTGCAGTCAAAAGGTATTTTGGCTGGGCTTCAGCACCTCTGTGGGCTGAAGTCCCACCCTAGGGCCTAGTGTTTCTTGTCCCCCCTATTCATATTTGTAAGTCAGCTGTTCACATTCTTTTGATTAACTGAAGGAGAAGCATTTAAACAACCAGTCCATCCATTCAGCAGATCCATCCAGGTGATCTAGCCATTCATTCAGACCAAAATCCCCCAGGTGTCCTTGGCACTGAACAAAGCTTGGCTCCCTTCACAGCAGCCCCTCTATTCCCTATGTCCTTCCCTCTCCTTGAGGCTTCCTGGTGCCTGGTGCCCCAGGTACTCATTGACTAGTCACATAGTTCTTTTAACTATCTACTAGCTTTTTCTTTTGCAAAATGTGGTGAATAATTGGTTCATACAATTGTGGGTCATCTCCATCTTTTCCACCATAAATTGGTGCAGTAGGAAAACGAGAAAAGTTTTCATTCTTTT
The DNA here is from genome assembly GCF_041296385.1 of Aphelocoma coerulescens. Lineage (NCBI taxonomy): Eukaryota > Metazoa > Chordata > Aves > Passeriformes > Corvidae > Aphelocoma > Aphelocoma coerulescens. The sequence continues at coordinate 102,798,509 of NC_091016.1, forward strand.
CCATTTGTACTTTTGCCTTTTGGAGTGTCATTTGTTTAGAAAAAAAGCACTGAATCATATGGCAGATGCAGTTTTACCAGTAATCCACTCTGTTTCAGTGTTTATTCTTTTTCTCCCACCACTCTAGTACCATTTTAATCTAGTCTAAAGGATGCAGAGACAGAGAACATACTAAAAAAAATAAACCTCTTTACAGGAAATAAATAGCTAAATTTTAACATTAAAAGAGAATTTGCATTATTTCATTCTATTTTCATTTGTGTTTTCATCAAAAATAAAAACAGAGGCACATATTTTACTATTTTTAGTAAAGAACTAAATAATGAAACAAATAGTCACATAATATAATTTAATTGTTATTACTTGGTTAAAAAAACCCAAATCAACTCCAGCATGGTTTACATTACATGATTTTTGTTCATCTGGATAATTATAGGTAATTTTCTCCCCTCATGTTACACTATATACCACATTTCCTTCGAGTTGTTTCAGACTATCTTGCTTCTATTTCATCCTAGCAAAATAGCATCCAGCTTCTCAACAAAACCTGTTTATTGAATTTGATCAGCAACTGCAGTCTAAAAAAATGATACACAGATCTCCACAAAATTCTAATTGTGTATTTTGGGAACTAATCCTTATTGGTTTCCAAGTTATTCATCAGCTGTCAAAGTAACTCTTATGGCAAATCTGAGTTGAAATGTCATGGCCCTTTGAGGGGTACTTAAATAAGAGCAATACTTTGCTGACTTTAATTGCCACATGTACAAATATTCTGCTTTTGGGTAAGAACTTTAATTAGATGGTATTTTGTGCTGTTTCTTGATTTTCAGAGATAATTTTTAATCATCTGGGGATGCTTTTTTCTTTGTTGGATGTGTCATTAGCAAAAACATTTTTCATATTTTTATTTATATGGATTTCAGCTTTTTAATGTAAATACACACATAAGTAAAAAGACTGCTGTCTTCAATAATACATAAGATGATGCTTGGACCCCAAAGTCTGTAAAAAATTATACATAATTGATGCTGTCAGCATCAATCTAGCTTTTAAAACATAGATATCCAATGAATGACATTACATTTAAGGAGAACTGGGAATGATGAATGTACACTACTGCTAATGCATACTACCATCATGATATCTATTGAAAAGTTATGATTCATTGCAGATCTCTTCAAATGCCATGCTGGTCTAAACTAATGCAGACAATGTTTTCCCTCAGAAGGAAATAACTTACAAAATTAAATTATACTTCTCAATTTTAGGGCTGATATTACAATTTAGATTTGTATGTATATGATTACATAACATAAAGCACCACAATTTCCAAAGACAATTAAAAAAAACCAGATAGCTTATCACAGCTTCCGTCTCAGAGTCCTTTAGCAATCACAGATATATACAGTCATACTCATAAATCTGTAACTCCCAGACCTGGTTGTATTCTCCCAAATGCTGTTCTTCATTAACATGACATCTTCAGTTTATGTGCATTGTAAAGACATCACCTTGAAAAGCAAACACAATATTTAGAGTTCGGTAAGTGCAGTTTGTGCAATTCACCTATTCCTGAATTCATATTTTAACTTTCATAGTTTACACAGTCGCACATCTTCCCATTTTGACTATTTTTACTCATTTGTAACAAGCGGTTCCCACTTAGACTTGAAAAGATGTTAGGAATAATTTCAGACACTCATTTTCTCTGGGGAAAACATTCATTTTCTCTGACCAGTTCTGCTGTTCTTGGCTGCCTGGTGCTCTGCTTTCAAAAGGACAGCTTTGCCTCTCTTCAGTCTGTCACCTGCTCTGAGAGTTCTTCCACAGTCGTCATGTGGATACTTCCAAGGGTTTTATTACCAGACTCCTGTTTTCGTTTAGACTTCAGAAATGTTCCACTCTCTAGTCCTTCTTCCTCCATTATACTTTTTCAAGCTACTCTCCTTGTGGATGTCACAGGCATTGTTCGGTTGTTAACTACAGTAATGCATAATTTGATTTTGTTATGTGTATTCACACATTCACTATCAATTATTCACATTTCAGACTTGTCTTGGGGTGACCTTATGATGTGTATCCCATATCACTGCCTATGCCCAAAAATTAATTTCTGTGCCTTTCTATGCCTCTAAACTGAGCCTGAGAGGGGGAATGAAAAAATGGAGCAAAACTTTTTCAGGGCAGTTTGCAGCTTGTTCAAGGTCACACACAGACAGCAATTGGTTTCTCAGCTGTGGCAGGGGAGGGAGGAAGCACCCGGCTGGCTGCTCCCAGGACAGTTCTTTTGGCCAGTGGTTCAGCTGCTTTTTCTCCGGAGAGAGACTGAGAGCTGAATTTTTCCCTCCCTGGAATTTCGGATTTTCTCCCTTTTCTACTGGACTGCTTGATTGCTGTAACATCAGAGCACATCAGGAGGACTTTCCACTGGGCACAGACGGCCCTGCCCTGGCCCAAGCCCCAGCTCTGAGGAGACCAAAGGGAGGACTCTAAAGCTTTCCCAGGTTTTTTCTCCACAGCGGAAGATTTTATTATTTAGCATTATTATCCTTTTCCCGTGTGTTTGGTAAATAAATAGTTTTATCTTCTTCACTTTCCTTCGAGGAAAATTTATTTTTTCCCAAACCTGGTGGGGGAGGGGTGGTTTGTGACCTGCCTTCTCTCAGAGGATATATTTCTAAATTTGGACAAACCGGAACCAGACTGAAAAACCAACAATACAAAAAAAAAAGCCCTTTCCAAAAATATATGACATGAAACTAAGAGTTTTTAAATGTCTATTTTCTACTTTCAATTACTTTATTACTTACTGTATTTGAAAGTAATACATAACTTATTTTAGTTTGAAAGTTCTTGTTTGTTTATGTTGAATAGTTTATGGTGAGTACAGGACAAAGACAAAAATTAACTAGTGTGAAGCAAAGTATTCCAGACCATGTTCCTGTTCAAATTAATAAAAAATTGCACAGGGAATACTAGTATTTTTCTATATCAGTCAATTCAGGTTTAATATGTACTGTCTTGTTATAACTGATTAGAAATAAAAGCACTGAAAATGATTTTCAGTGTAATTGGTTCCCCTCCTATTGAAAGAGTAGAGGAATATGCCTACAAAGGCATATTGGTGTAATAGATTTCTCTGCTAGATAATAAAATGAGACATGTAGGGGTCTTTCCCCAGTGGCACTGGTATTGTGCTATATGAACCTTGACAAATGTTCTCGATTTCAATCATCAAATCATCTTTTTCATTCCTTAGGAAGTGGACATAAAAATGATTTTTCTGAAAAATAGAATAAAATAAAGACTTCATCAAACCAAAATGTTAATACTTGATAAAACCAAGCAATCAAGAATAAATCTAAGCAGGAGAATGCTGAGAGTTGTTATTACCAATTATATATCCTTCTGATATGCTGCATTAATTTCTACAAAACATATGTATCATACTCTTACCAGTAATGGTTAATGATGATGTGTAACAGCTTGTGTAAAAATACTGAAGTGAAATTCTTTTTCACTATGATTAACACAGTTAGTTTCTTATGGAATAGAAGCTACTTGTGTTTTCAGGACAGCGAGTAGTATTGTCCAAGTTTTTATCATATTAACATTGGGGCTGACAGTTGTTAGCAGATCATCACAGTTTTAATTTTTTAATCTAAAGTTTATCCTGAGCAGATAGCAGCTGATGACTATCTAGAAGAGACATCTATTCTGAATATTTGGCCAGCAGCAATGATCCAGATGCAGCAAAGATGCAACTCAGAGTTAAGTATGTTCAGGCAACTGTGACAGAACATCTTTTCCCTTTGTGAAAGGCTGACTTGGTTGTGATAAGTTCTGCCTTATGTTATATATTAAAGTTGATCCCTCACTGTACTAGAAAAATGCCTAAGTATCATCATAGGTGGATTCTAAATATTTTTTTTCTAATTAATGCCTATAGTAAAATCACTGCTAGCTTGCCAGAGCACCTACAGAGACACAACCCACTTTTGAAAACTACCCAACCAAACATAATTGTTAATAGTAGCAGTGTCATTCTCTGCAAAATGCTAGATGTTCTACATGATACCTTTCATGGCTTTGGCACACACTCCATTTTCTGTCACTGTTTTTGTTGTCATCGGAAATGAGCTGAGTGTTTAGATCCTGTAGGCCTCTTTGGTCCTCTTTGATAAATCAGAGAGGAGATACACTATAGATTTTGTGTCAATTAACATTTTACTTGCAGCAGAGAGAGTAACCTCAGCCACTTGTTTCCTGGAAGGAATTGGAAAATTCTAGAGACTGACTTTTCCTATCTTGTTTCCAAACGTAGAAGTCACATAGAAAAGAAGCATCTATTTGTAAAATAAATTAGGTATAATCAAAGAAATTATTCAAATAGATGTTGTGTTGTATGAAGTTTCTGTTTGTTTGGGTTTTTTTAATACCTGGAAATTGTCTAATGTGATTATTTCCATAATGTAATTCCGCAACTAATTGAAAGAGACTTAGTAAGTACAATACTGAGATCTCAGGGTTTTTTTTAATTAGTATAGCCTATATAAGCTAATTAAAGTGTTTTCTATGGGTCTTTAAACTTAGTTTTAATTGCCAGATTATTTTTTAATATGGAAGTAGGATTTTTTACTATTCTCAATAACAACAGTGTAGAGCAAATAGTTCAAGCAGAAAGTGATTAAAAATTAAGCAAATTCTACTCTGGGCCTATATGTCACCTGGAGTCAGAAGTATTTTAAATAAAATTGCTTAGAAGAAAAGAGAGGGGTTTTTTTCTTTACTCGGCATTTTTTTTATTGAGCATATTGATCAAATAGAAACTAACAGATGAAGCCTTGATATAGTGCATGCACCAAACATTACATCTGGTTAAATAGATGTCTGAACACCTATTACTTCATGTGGAAAAGGAGCAGACCATCCCTGGAAGAAATCTGTATAAAAATTTAGACCTCCTAGCTTTGCTGCTGGGAAATATGTAATTAACTTTCACTCTACTTCTGGTATGAGTAAAACTTAATTTAATATTCTGCTTCAGAAGTGTAGAATACTTTTGTGCCAGTATTTTACAAGCAGCATTTTCTGAAATCCAGATGTATCACCCTCTTACCAAGATTATTTTGAAACAGAATATTTACATCCTTCTTCTAGTAGACTTAGAGTGTTTACATGAGCCCCATAATACTTAAGTAAAATACCCACTGCTCAGAAACTGGGTGCTTCTTTTTCCTTCTTGCTGTGGGCAGTATAGTAGTTCAGAATGATTTCTGAGCTTGCTCTGACTTCTGAATCAGGCAGCTCTGCTACCGCAAGCAGCCCAGCTTAATTAGCTCTGTTGTGCTGTTTTGCTATTTTGATTTTCATATGTGTGAGACAGCTTGTCTCCACATCATGTTTTTGAAGTTTTATGATGGAAGTATGAGGAAGTCCAAGGTCTATTGGTTTAGAAAAAGAATACAGAAGCTAAAAATGACTGTCCATCTCATCCTTTGAGCACTCACTGGGGAAGAGGAAGTTACATAGCAGCATTAAATATCCAATTAATAAGATACAAAAAATGTACTAATATGAAGTAGAATGTGATTTTACCCACTTCTATGGAATTGCCGTAACCATAAAGCTCCTGTGTCATTCTTCTTCCTGTTCTCTTGCTTTGGTTTGTTTTCTGTACGTGTATGTGGGGTTGTTTGTTTGGGTTTTGTTTGGGGTTTTTTGATTGTGTTTTTGGGTTTACTTTTTCTTTTTTTCTCCTTTTTTCAGTTCTTGCCTGTGTGATTATAGTTTCAATAGGACAAGTGACAGGTACCCAGGCTCCAGAGTACTCCAAAGCCTTGTAGCTAGGACTGTCTTTCTCCTGAGAAGTATGGCTATGTGTGCAATAAGAGCAAGCTGAGCTATTGTAGTCCACATTTTTATTGCTGTTCAAAGCGTGGAATCAAATTAGGTGAGCCATGATCTATGCAGGATTCTTCGTGATCTATAAAACTGTATAATTCTCATGAAGTTTTCAGTTTAAAATTAGATGTAAGCTTTCGTGGTGATTTCCAAGATATCTGATGACTCACCAAGTTATGCAATCCTAAATATTTAGAGCTAGATAACACAGGTTTTGGTATAAAGGTTTGGGACCTAAGAGAATGTATCCACTCTTCTCCATTTGCCAGACTGGAACATACCCAGGTCTTTATAGAAACATCACAGGTGACTGCAGGCTGTTGCCTCACATTGCTCTCTAAACCACTGGATACCAACTCAGATCCATTGAACTCTTCCCACTCACTCAGGAGCAAAATTCCTTGCATTCAGGTTCCAGGTTCTAGTTTCATATCCCAGAAAACATACACCCTTTTTATTGGCCTGACAATTCCCCACTTAGAATTAACTTCAGCTAACCTTAGACATGTGTACTACAGGTGTCTATATGACCCTAGAATCATTTATATTCAGCGAATTTTAAAAAAATTGTACAATTCATCCAATCTACTTAAGATATTTGCCTCAGTTTAAGAGGAATCATATTATGAAAGCACTTTCTTCTTTCCATTGCCTTTGAGGAAGTTTAGATTAATTTATGTTGTGCACAACAGCCTTTAATCGGATGTACACCATCCTCTATTTCCATCCAGTAGTAAAAACACCCAGAGGGAAGAATTTACTTGGCGTATGGGACTAGGAGCTATGTAAGACAAGGTATGCAGATGCTAATCAGTGAGGTCAAATAAAAATGTGTTGAATATGTATTGTATATTCATATTATGGAAAATCTGAAACATTGCAGACATTTGCAAGATGCAGTGAGGTATAAAACTCTGTATATATTCCAGGCTAAGCAGAGAGACTTGTGCTATGCAAGTAAGAAAATGGAAACTTAATGTGGTGACATGGGAGCTAAACCTTTATATTAAAAAATTGCCTATTGCTTTTGGCAGGGTAACTCAGACATGAAGTCCATGGAATTACATGACAGGCCATGGCATTATTCATTATAAGAACAGAGCACCAAAATAAGAATTGTCACAAAATTGTCTGAGTGACCGTACTGATGTCCTGTATTGGATGGATCATGCCAATATGGGCAGTATTTTGACACCGGGGAAAAAGAGATATAATAGTCTATAATTAGTCTGAGTCCACTGAATCCAGTATCAAGCTTTCTTCCTTTGTTAGAGCTTTTGTTTTGAAATTACATATTTCATTGTAGATTTTAATTTCCTCTCAGTTATCTAATTCAACAAAAGAGGTTAAGAGAGGTACTTATTAATAACTCATTTTTTTCCCCTTTGCAGTGTTTCAGAAAAAAATGTTTTCTGCAAAATTGTACTCAGGAGTGAAGAGATATCAATATTTATGAATTGATTTACATAGAAATAGGCTAATTATTATGTTGACTGATTTGAAATATTCATTGTTTAAAATTTTAAACTTTGGTTTGTATTTTCAATTTAAAAGATGTGTAATGTGTGTGATGTAACTTGACTTGTCTGGAAGGATCCACCTGGCGCAGGGAGGTGGGTGCTCTGGTGGGCTACCACAGAATGCTCCATTCCATTGCTGCAGACTGGGGTGATGCAGAGGGAGAGATGGGAGACAAAAACCAAAAGACAATAAAACCAAGTAAAATATGCTTTATGCTACATATCTGGGATCAAGACTGAGTTACACATTTAAAGTTTCAATTTTTTTTTTCAGGTATGGTTCAGTCATATTATCATGGCCTGTTCTTACTATGTTATAATTATGTGCAGTCCCACTACTGTATAAAGACAGTGCAAACACTGTAAATAATTGCACATAAAATCCATATAACAATATTAAGTTTCAACATTCTCTCAGAAAATTTTGAAATTACAAATAAAAAATACCTTAAGTTTATTCCTTCTGCAAATTTTTATTTTAGGAGTAGTGTTAGAAATTTGATTTTGCTCATCTCTGACTTTTACTATAGGGTTGTTAGTGTAATGGCTCTACTTTGTTACTAGTGTGTATCTTTTAAACCATATTATCTGGTGTCATAGGTTAGCTAGTACAGTCCCGGAAGGGATATCTTTGCTAAGGGGTGCTTACAGCTTCCTCTGGGATCTGATAGAACCTATCAGGTGGCCAGTTTGAATATGGACAATTCTTTAAGCCACTTAAAGTTGTGACCGCCTCTGTGATACACACTTAAGAATAGACAAACTCCCCCCCAAGCTCTCTCTCGTTTCCGGCGCTGGCACAGGTGGCTGCAGGCCCCGTGCAGGGGCCAGCGGGCCCGGCCAGGCCCTGCTTGGGCCAGGCCGGGCCGGGCCACGGCCAGCCTGGAGCCATGGGCCTGTTCCAGCCATGGAACCCCCCCCCACTGCCTTGCCGTGGGCAGCCAGAGAGGCTCGGAACCCCCCCTCCACTGCGGCCGAGATTCAGCAAAGCGGCACCTCTGTCCGGCAGAGGCCAGGTGACCAACAGCGATAAGCCACATTCCAGCTGTAAGGCCGAGGTGAGATTAACCCTTTTATTGCTGTGAAGAGCTGAAAACCTGAGGGAAGAGAGAGAGGAGATGCTTAAAGCTGAAAGTCTGTTGTGAAGCTATGATATATCAGAGTATCCTGTTGTAATTTCATGAAGATATGGGGGGTGGAGTGTTCAACTCGTAAGCAGAAGCACCTGCGCTGAGATAGGCAGATGCTGACGCAGCTGTAATTTCATGAGAAGTTTGGACAGAGAGAGATGAACCAGATGAACCAGATGAGGACTTTTTGCTCCAAAGAGGAAAGGAGAAAAACCTCAATTCCTAGAGATGCTTCCAGAGATAGTCTTAAAGATGAAGATGACCCTTTGCTCCCAGGGAAGGAGAAGGGCCTCTGTTTTTTTTTGTTTCTGAACAGCTCAACCTTAAAATTGTACCCCAGAAAACTTTCAAGAGTGGACCCTCGAAAGCAGTTGCGGGAAAAGCTGCAAGTCGGGGGAAGGGACTCACATCGCAAGCAGAGAGACTCCTCTTCCTAAATGGACTGAACAATATTTGGGAATGGGTGGCTGTCTCGGTGTGATACTGTTTTCATAGCATGAGCAAAAAGAGACTTCTCTTTCTAAATGGACTGAACCAGGTTATTATGGAAGTGGTAAACAGACTGAACATCTTAAGGGTTGTCTTTACATTGTCAGTGGGAGACGGGAGGAAGGTGGGGGGAGGAGGAGAGTTCTAAAGGTGGTATAATTTTTTTTCTTTTCTTTTCTTCTTTTAGGTCTGTTAATAAACTTCTTTATATTCATTCAAGTTGGTGCCTGCTTTGCATTTCTCCTAATTCTTATCTCACAGAAGATAAACAGTAATGAGTATTTTAGACCAAACCACTACACTAAATTGGTGTTTCCGCCCGGTTACAAACCCAACCCGCGACATCTGGAAAAAAAACCCTCTTTAGTATTTGACAGCAACATTGTGGTGTTTTTAAATAATGAATGGTTAGTCTTAAATGATTTGAGACATTTATAATTACACCTTAAAGTAATTAAATGATTCAGTATCTGTAAGACAGATGGCTGTACCACAGAAACCAGCCTCACAATTGGCACTAATTAGCACCCTTGTTGGAATCTCAGCAGCGGCCAAAATATTAAATGGGTATCAAAACTAAATTACTCAGCCAGAGAGAGTTTGTCCAAGTTGATATATTGATAAGAGATTGTGAATGCCTTAATTGCGTGTATGCTTGCTCATAATTATTTTCTGAAAGCAAATAGGTGACTTCAGACTCCTGTAAAGATAAATATTTTATTTCCTATTAAACTAAAATTAAAGTGGCCTGTGTTTGTGAGAACTGAGAGAATGCATTCCCTCAGAAGCTAACAATTCCAAAGTTACTGTGAAAATACATGTATGCGACTTCTTTCTAACCATGTCCATATACAGTAATTTCTGGAGGCTAGTTCCAGATGTTATGGCTTTATAGTACTTATTTCTTCTTGCAGAAAGACTTAGTTTTTAAAAATAAAGAAATGCATGCACATATTTAATAACACAGCATAGTGCCTTATGAAATGTGGTTGTTAAAAAATGCATGTACAAACCTTATTAGCTGTCAAAAAACATCCAGAAATACTTTTCATCAGTTTTTTTTCAATTTTAAGTTGGGCAGCTGATCTGCATACATAGCAAAAACAGTGAAATGAAGGTCCACAGTGAGATGAAAGGCAATGGCTGCAAATTGAAAATTAAACTGTTTCCAGAAAGACCTTGACACAACAGACTATGATAACTCCCTAGTGATACACAAATTATATGAATATATAAAATCTGAAGGAATTTAGGACATTAGTTCAGAAACACACTTTTAATTAAAACATATGAATGCTTTTAATTTCTTATAACTATGAAATAAAATATAAAATGCCTACTCAATCAACACAACCTCATAATAAAGCTACACTCAGTCCCTTTTACAGCCTAGCTTATATGTAGCTATGGGGGAGAGGAAGGTGAGAAAGCAGGGTGAGACAGGTTCAGTGGACTTTAATTCTGCTATGATTGTGTTGCAGTACACAACAAAAGAAAAACTTGTAAAAGAAGACTCAGTTACTTATTTCTCTTACAGGCATTTATTTTCCATTCTTAAGTCACTTGGGGTAGCTCTACTAAATGATTTTGACACTGTGTTTGTCTCTCTTCACTTGTCACCTTTCTTTGATGTCTAACAAAACTCTGACCTAATGTATGCAAATGCATGACTTAGGGGTTTTTTTTTTCCTTTCATATTTCTTTTAATATTTCTTAAAAATCCATTCTTACCAATACTTTTCTCATATTATTTTCACTTACAAGAACATTTTTACAATAAAAAGGGTTCATAATAACTGGGTTGTCTATGGAAGGTGCTCAGCTGGCATCTCTGGAGTGACAGTACTGTAACTTGGCCAACAGAAAATCCATGGTGGTACAATTTCAATAGGGGTTTTTTCAGCCCTTTTATGAATGGGAGAATAATTTGATTTCATTTCTGGTAAATGAGATGACAGCTTTTAGGTGTGTAGATAGCTATTGATTTGTTTGTATGGGAATGTTAGTTCAGGTGTGTTGGTGTTCCTCTTACTGGCTGTCTTTGAGGATGCTGTTAGTATAACAGTAAATGGGGAACAGTCTAGTTAATTTTTAGAATTTGAAAGAGAAGAAAACCACTTTGCCCAAAGTCTTTTAAAAACACTAACAACATAATTATGCTACCTAGTTTAGTGACTGAACTCATGTAGTTCTGAAATCTAAAGGTGTGGCTGGTCCCATATCTTTGAGAGAGGTAGAAAGCAGTCCAGTGCCCCTGCCTTTGCCTGCTGACTACTGCACTAGTTCTCAGTGAGTCACTGAAGATGTCTGCTTTTCTTGCTTTATTAATTTGGGTTTCAGATGTGCTAATAATGCCTTATTAGCAATATTTACAGAGGGAGTTACCACACAATTGCTCACAGATTGCCATTAACTTATGAGCTCCTACTTTGCAAAGGCTATTATTAGGAAGCAGACTGTGGTCATTACTTCCATACTAGTAGACTAGTGAATGGCAACCAGAGGTAATTTGCAGTCTATACTGAGTATATTTTAAAACCAACAATAATGCTTTTGTCACTGTTTTGTTTTGGGTTGTTTTTCCCCTATCAAGGCTTAATCCACACAAAAACCCCAAAACTTCTTCCATGGAACCTTATCGACTGAAAGGGGGTCTAAGACCTCACAAGAAAATTATGACAAATCCCCCTGATGACTGCTAAATACACAGAGCCTGCCTGGGACATAAGAAGTCCCTGAGCCCCTGTAGGAAGCTAAAAGGGTATAAATTGAGTTTTGTCATGGAATGCTTTCTCTGTTTCTACACTTCTACCAAAATATCTGTTATTGGTCACTCTAGCCAGAATACTGAAGTAGTGTGTGGTTGATCTGATCCAGCAGTTTGTCTGTTAGCTGAGATGGCTATGAAAAGAGGGTGGGGAAAGTTGTCTGGTTTTAACTAATTGTCTTGAAAAATGTCGCCCACATACTTGTACCAATAAAACTGCAGTAAGAGTACAGTCACCTTGATGCTTAACCAGAATTTATTTTGGTGGTTTTGCTACTGGTTTTCATTTAGATGAAGGCAGGTCTCTGCTTAAGGTGTATCAGTGTAGTGGATATATCAGAAGTTGCTACACAAATCCTTACAATACAAGAAAAAAAACAATAAATGAGATGATTTATTTGAGTACTCAAACGCTGCTGAGCTTCCATGCTATTATTATTAACGATGTTGGGAAAGTTAGTTTTGGGTAGGTATCTTTTAAAATTACTGTTTGAAATCAAATATAGTAGATAAAAATATAGATTGAAAAATGTATGTGATATATTCAGTATATACTCTTTTAACTAAAATAAAAAAATGGAAAAGCAGTGCTGTGGAAAGAGCTCTGGGGGTCCCGGTTGACAGAAAGTTGAACATGAGTCAGCAGTGCCCTGGCAGCCAGGAGCCAACCGTGTCCCGGGGGGCATCAGGCACAGCAGCACCAGCCGGGCAAGGGAGGGGATTGTCCCTCTCTGCTCTGCACTGGGGCAGCCTCACCTTGAATATTGTGCAGTTTGGGATACTACCATAAAAGAAAGATATTAAGTTATTAGAGAGTGTCCAAAGGAGGGCAACAAAGATGGTGAAGGGCCTTGAGGGGAAGCTGTATGAGGAGTGGCTGAGGTCACTTGGTCTGTTCAGCCTGGAGGAGACTGAGGGGAGACCTCACTGCAGTTACAGCTTCCTCGTGGGGGGAAGCACAGGGGCAGACACTGATCTCTTCTCTGTGGTGACCAGTGACAGGACCCAAGGGAATGGCCTGAAGTTGTGTCAGGGGAGGTTTAGGTTGTATATTAGGAAAAGGTTTTTCACCCAGAGAGTGGTTTGGCCCTGGAACAGGCTCCCCAGGGCAGTGGTCACAGCACCAAGCCTGACAGAGTTCAAGGAGCTTTTGGACAACACTCTTGGGCACATGGTGTGGCTCCTGGGGCTGTCCTGCACAGGACTGAGAGTCTTAGTTGATGATTCTTTTGGGTCCCTTCCAACTCAGAATATTCTGTGATTCTATGAAAATTATATGGTGTATAGAATACATATACATAAATAAAGATACTTTCCTTGGTGTGCAGGGATTGTCTCAACCCCACTGATGAAAGCAGGGGTGCTAGATTAGGGACTGCTTAATACTTCGTGAGAGATTCTTCAATAATGTGAATTAATGTAACAGAGATCCCATATTTTATGCAATTAGTTCTTTGCATTCACTTCCAGTGTAAATTCAAGAGCATGATTTCAACTGTAGTCTGGGAATAGATTACTCCTATTAAATAAAGTAACATGAGAACCTTATGTTGTGATCCTTTGCCAAATGTTTCATGGCTTATTACAGCTCTGGAAGCAGTAAGGCTGATCAGTGACTGAATGATGATCTGAACATTTTATTGAAAGGAGAACCTGTAGCTTAGATCTCTGTTGTCTGCTCTGGAACTCACATTCCACTGCCTCTGACCGCGACTTGCTTGTTTGTGAAGTGCCTCAGGAATCTGTGTGAGGCTCAGCCAGTAGGTGCTTCTCAGCATGGTGTGATTTAGCAGATGAAAAGTGTGCAGAATATAGTTTTACTTTAACAGTTTCCACAGCGATCATTTTCCTGTGGTGTTCAATTATGTGTTTCCCAGTAGCAAGTATGTCCAGATTCTGTTTATTCTCCTTCCTTGGAGACAGTCTGTCTGTGCAGTTTTTTTTTTTTTCCCTGAACTAGAAAAAGATAATATACAATGTTGACCTGTATAAATCTATAAATTCTTACACAAAACATTATTTTATTTCATGGCTCTGCAGGGTTACAGGTATGAGGGGAATTCTGAGCATTTTTACCTTGCTTGCTTCTGTATGCTCTCAGAACTGTACATTTTAGCACTATGCTGGAAAGCATAAAAGACAGGTATTTCCAGATCATACGTTGACAAAAATATTACTGCTGCAAGATGAAAGAATGTTCAGCTAAACTTGCTTTCAACTAGTAACAACCAAACTTTCATCAAAGTTTTAGTAGAAATTTGTTTCTACAATATAAAGATATGAACAGAAAGGTTTTAGAGAAATAAGTTCCATTCATTTTAAAACGGAGATAAACAGTGTTTCTGGGACCATTTGTTTTAAATTGTTACTTGTTGAAAAATAAATACTTTAAAAGACCTTCTTAATATCTGAACACATGATATGGCATAGTTTGTAACTAAAAAGAAAGATATCAGAGAAAGTTGTGGGTAGCAGAAACATTACACTGACTGCTCTGGGTTAGCTCTTACCAGCAGCTGCATCCCACCCAGACACTCACTCACTTCTCCCTGCAGCAGAATGGGGGAGCTGATCATAAAGCTAAAAACAGTTTAACAGGTAAAGCAAAAGCTGTGTGCACAAGCCAAGTGGTACAAGGAATTCATTCCCTGCTTCCCACTGGCAGGCAGGTGCTCAGGAAAGCAGGGCCCCATCACATGTAACCATTACTTGGGAAAACAAATGCCTTAACTCAGAACAACCTCATTTCTTCCTCATCCCCACCCTCCTCTTCCTCCCCTTATGTACTGAGCATGACACCATATGGTCTGGGGTACCCCTTGGGTCAGTTGGGGTCACCTGTCCCGGATGTGTTGTTTCCCAACTTCTTGTGGGCCCCCACTGGTGGGCTGAGGTGAGAAATAGAAAAGGTCTTGGCTCTGGGTAAGCACTGCTCAGCAATAGCTGAAACATTCCTGTGTTATCAACACTGTTGTCAACACAAATCCAAAGCACAGCACCATTCAAGCTGCTCCAAAAAAAAAGAATTAAATCTACTCCAACCAAAACCAGTACACTAACATTTATATTTCAACCTCAATAAGAGTCAAACCAAAGCTTCTGATGTTTATAAATAGGTTTTTTAATGCAAAGCAAATAATATATTGTAAATTTATAGTGGTGAGTAAGAAGGTCACTCATAAAATGGGAACTCTTTAGATGTTACTGCCCTAGGCGAACCAAAATTAGTTCAGTCTTGCAGCACATAGACATTAAATAATTTTGCATCTGGATTTTTTGCTTGGGGAACTACCTATATGTTAAAGTTGGTCTGTGATCAAGGGCCACAGACCTAGCAAGAGTCTTTTTTTTGTATACTAAAGTCAGCTATTTAAATATAACTTAAAAAATGAAATAGAATTATATAAAACATACAGGGAACACAGATTTATATATATATAGGTGTAGATACAGATTGATTTGGTTTGAATTGCAGTTTTCTGAGTAGATGTTGATAATTGGATGGTTAGAATGCTGAATACATATTTCATTTAAGTATGTGATTAAGTATGTAGGATGCTGGTCAGACCATCTCAAATAATTTTGCATTAATAAAACTTAGCACTTTAACAGAAAGTAAGCGGCTTAAAGAGCAAGAATACATAAAGTTATGTATTTTGGCAATGCTGCTTCTTATTTCTGCCATGGAAATAACAGAACACTGATGCACTTTCTCTTCCAAGCTTGACTTTCTTGTCCAGCTTGTATAAAGAAAGTACATCTCCAGAATTGCACATTCAGAGAGTATGTTTTGGAAAGCCTCTTGTAGTTAGCTTGAAATAGTTCTCTGGAGTATTGCATCATATTTAAGAAAGGTTTATTCCTTATAAATATGTAAGGCAACATCAACCTTAGATAGATAAGTGCAAAAGCATGATGTGGCTGCTGTATGAGCCAAGTGACTTGTCAGAGGGATGCAGTGTTTTTCTTTTCCCCAGGCTGCCCAGTTGTGCCAGGGAAATGAAACACCGACCTCCTGCCTAAAATCTGAGCTCTCAAGAAGAGGTGCAATTAATATATCTTCACTGTACTGAGATGGGAGGTGACAGAAAAGTTTAGTTAAAAAAAAAAAAGCTTTCTCAAGTTCCATCATAATACATGCTATTGCTTTTAGTAGTACTGCAGCTTATGCATTCAGTATGTTATCTATAAGTATTGACAGTATGATCATAAGTGAAACTACTGCACGGATCATTTACAATAATCTCTAACGTTGTTAGAAAAGTTACCTGCAGTGATGTATATTTCTCTGTTAAGAATATACAAATTTGAAGCAATTTTGGTATACACTTATCATAAAGCTCTGATCCAAAGCATTGCTATGGCACCTGCACATGACTACCCATTTAAACAGAGCTGTGGAGCCTGTCATTACCTCTCCTGAACATAGTTGCCAAAGGTTGACATGCTATACTGCAATTCATACTGCAATGTCAGTAAGAATGGTTGTACCTTTTAAAGTAATGATTGTGTTTTAATGACTTATTTCTCTATTGTTTCCACTTAGTACTTGATAGATTTACAAAGCTATTTTAAAAAATTGGATAAGGAACCCTTAATAAATGCTCCCATTTTATTTATATGTATGTATGAAATTTGTTATGAACGCAATATTTGCAGCAGGATATCTAATTAGCTTATAAAAATTAATTTTTCAGTGCAGCTTAGCACAGGAAATGATCATGCATTCACTTTGGTCATTACTTTGTACTTCATCACCTAATCATATTAATAGGAGTTCATATTAGGAAATGCATTATTATTTCAAGCAACACATGAAATATTGTTATTCTGATGTGACAGTCAATTTAGCATAAATAATAGAACTTAAGTTCTGCAGTTTTTTATGCCCTTCTGCCTGAACCCAATGATTGGCATATTTAATGTAACCTAACACTGTGGCATGGCTGACCATCGGGAATATTTTTAGCTTCAGCCATCCAGTTAAGTATAAGGGAGCTGGGGTCAAAATCTACCACAGCCCTCAGCTGGAATTAACTACAGCACTATTAGAAAAATCATCTAAAGAAAACTATTTTCTACTATATAAAAAGGGCTAACTATTGGAAAAGATTGCTAAATTTAGCTTTTTTTTTGTAGCAGATTTCCTTGCAAATGTAGCAAAGAACAGGAATCCCGTAAGTTGGCTGCTGGAATTGTGCGTATATACAGAGCAGTATTTACCTGCAGAAAATGGTTCTCCTGCTCAGGCTTCTGCTGTTTGCCTGAACAAGGCTGTCATAACCCCAGCAGAGCAGAGCTGCCAAGGTGTCCTATTGAACTGAGCAGATAGAGTGAGCAGCCTCCTGGGAACCCGAAACCATTGTTCAGTGTCAGAGACAGACTGAGCTGTTAGTAAATGGAGTGCTTTTATAAAGATAGATAATTTATAAAAGACTTGTGTTAATTTGCTGCTTATCTTGAGTTATTATGATTTTATGCACCATTATCCTTTTTTACATTTGTTTAAATATCTAGTATCTGCTAACACATGGTGTTTCAGTCCTTAGGGGAATACTTGCAACTGGAGCTATTTTGTTCTCTACTCTGTAAATCCTTTGATATATCCACTGAGAAAAGTTTAATATTCTAATTTACAAATGAATGATGTGGCACGGTCACTTCTGGTTCTCCTAGGTTGTGGGAAAGATGGTATTGCTTGGGGTGCCCCTGAGGAATTGTGTGAATGGGAATTTATCCTAGACAATTATCTTTGTCTATGTACAATGCCTGTATATTCTGTAGGCTCAGTGAAATGGAGAAACTAAGGTGTGGAGTATGATGACTGCAACTTGCTTTGGACTACAGGTCACTTGTGCTTGAGGCTTTTAATCTGGTTCACATGAAGATCATTAAAGCAATACTTTCCCAGCTGCTGGCAGCACTGAAAATCATTTCATACAACATTGCTTGCAGCAAAGTTCATACACGGTCTGATGAGGGGGGAAAGCAAGACTGAAAGGAATGTGAAGAGTGAAAGTGGAAAACATATAACAGGAAGAATCAACCACAGGGATGGAAGAAAGGGAGGGAAAAGTGAAAAACTTTCAGCCTTGAAGGCTGATGAAGGACTATGAGAGAGTATGGGAGGAGAAAGAAAAATAGAAGGGCAGAATGAGAACTGCAGATATTCAACATGAGACTAAAGAGACTGACTGAATTTTGGGTATAGGAAGGAATATAATTTAATTTTATACAGGCATATAAAATCAGGACAACTTGTTTTTTGAGTCTGCATGGGATATTACTGTAATTTTGTCTATAAAAATGTATGTTTTTAATAGATCTTATTTTTTTTTCATTTTATGAGTGTTGCTTGGTGATATCATTTCACTTAGAATTTCTTAAAATGCTATCTGGTACCAGACAGCTTAATTTGATTCATCTCAGAGAATAGCAGAATAGTAGACTCAGGTGAAGCATTAACATTTTCAACAGGAATGGTGATTTCTATTTTTCATCTTACCATACTTTAGTAAGGACAGTGAATATATGTCTCAATTTACTGAGCTAAATTTTGTTGTCATTCTTGTCTGTAGTCTCTCCCTTAGTTTCTTGTGTGTTCTTCTAGTAAAAAAACCAAATGCTGTTAAAATGAGTGGACCATTTAATAAAACAAGTCATATCAAACAAGGGAGCCATGCTCTTAAAAAAAAAAAAACAAAAACAAAAAAAACCAAAAAAAACGGGAAAGAATGAAGAATTTATTAGAAAAAAATTTTTGATTACCAGTCTTATTCCTTTCCACGGAGTTATCTGATAAAATGTTCTCTCTCATCCTGAGATAAAATAGTTTATTTTAGAAAGCTGAAAAAAAATCTAAAGAACAGTGTGGCAGGGAACTGCTCTACTAAATTGTCAGTGAGGGGCATACAGTAGTCAGTAAACATGAAGGACAGTATTTAGATGAATTGGTTGTTGAAAAGTGCAATTGAGAGGAAAGGTACATCTTTAATGATTGTTCTGTAACTCAGTAGTTACTCTTAAAGTGTTCCTCTTCCTGTAGATAAATGATAGATGTAGAATGAAATGCCTGAGTTTATTTTCCTATATGTTGGAGAGATGTAGAAGGACAAAATAGTGAATAAGCTGCAAATTGAGTGAAACTTGGTGTTTCACTAAACGTGAAATGTTAAGTCACTAAGTGTGACTTAACAGAGGAAGGGCTGCTCTGCTTCTGCTCAGTTTCCTTTCCAATCTGAAGAAGCCCAGGGTAAGAGAAGATGTTGCAGCGCCTGTGCAAGGTTGTCTGATCAGTCCAAGGATGTTGACAGCACCATTGTGCCAGTTCTTCCCCAGGAACCAACATGCCCAGACAGTGGCAAAGTGAAGAGCTGTAGGCAGGATACCAAGGCACAACACCAGCATGGCTGTGCACACTTCTAGGTGAGGGTGTGGGTAATGATCTTGCTGCCTTGTGATCAAATGAATGGAAGCAAAGTAGATCCTTGTCTTCAATAGAGCTCATTATATCCCAATGTCAGGAACAGGCTTTTCTAATAGTGGGGATATTGACAATATTTTTGGGGGGGGGAAATACATAAAATTCCCTGGAATTATTCAGCTGCTTCAGCACAGATAAATTGAAAAGATTAAATACAAATTTTTTATTTAACACAATACATATAATAAGTTAGTAAAACATCATGTTTTATGTAAACTTTATTTCTAAATTCAAGCGTCTCAACAGAGCAGTAGGATGATTTCCATAGAACCGTATTTCTAATTACTATTTAATTTCAGCCATTACTGGCTGGGAGGTATTTTTTAAGTAATTTCTTAGTGAATCATTTGCATTTTGAAGACTATTTCATCAACTAGTGAACTAACTTCATAAATCCAAACTGAACCCACTAGAATCTTTTACTGCATGCAGCAGAATATATTAATTATTAAACTGGCAGAATGTGAGGAAAAGGTGGCTGAAATTACTGGGTAATTCAGGTTGCTGTCAGTAAAGACTGAGCTACAGGTCTAGTCCTATATTTGCTAGGCCTGACTAGTTTCATATTTAAACTTTTTTGCAATGTACACTATCAAATTACCTTCCAGTGAATGAACATTGAAATAGCTTCTAGTGTATTTTCATAGGTTTTTAGTAGGATGTAATGCCATTTTGGTTCTTCATGATGTTAAAAATAATAAAAAAAAGCTGAGATACCTTAATGCACTGCTGTGTATGAATTATTCATTATCAAGACAATTTCTCTTGAAAACTTATGATTTGGCAAGAAATATATAGGTCAGAAAAAATGACTAGGATATGAGGCTAATGTCAACAGTGGATACTGCAATGCATGAATTTTATGTACTGTATTATCTTTTCCTTGCCTGGTGCCTATCATTCCCATTAACTTGATCATAATCCAGAAAATGCACTCCTGAGTTTCCCAATCCGATGCTTTGGAATTTTTAAGAATACACACAATGCAGAAGTTTCCATTGCAGCAACTTTCTTCTAAAAGGCACGTGGAAAAGGTATTGATGATTCTCCACTTTCATTTAATTCATCTGACTTCAGTTGAACTATCTAAAAATTCAATATTTAGTAAAGCTACCTCTTTGTATGGCTGAACATAGTATGAAGGAAATAATCTGGTCAAATTTGGTATATTTAAACCAGTAATGAATCATAAAGCAACAGCACAAGAGGTAACAAAGGTTTTTCCCCTTAACTGCTGGTAATTTTAAACAACAAACAATATTTGATACCATGAGTGTACGTTGAAATGATAAATCATGAAATTATTTTTGTGGAGTCTCTGGCATATTGCAAAATTGTGAGTTGACATCTTCCCTTTCTTAATATAATTAAAAATATTCAGTGATTGTAATAAAGTTCTGACAAATGGCAATGAGATGAAATTGCTGTGTGATTCCCTGAACTAATTTATCAAGCTCTTCTTTAGCAATACTTGTTCAGGCAGGAACTGCATGTAAACACAGCAACTGCCATACTGCTTGTAAGGATAGAAAGTTGGTAATTGCCAGTGGCCTTATCTTTGTAGCATAAACCAATGGTCATTATATAAAGACCTGACTGATACAAACAAAATGGATGTGAATGAATCTCATATTTTTTCTGCACAGTGATACATCTTCAACATAAGAAGGAGAAACTGCCAACAGCTCATTTAAGAAGTCAGTGTTGAGTACTATGGAAATTGTTTGAATTCTGTCATACAGAGGATAGAATAAAGTGTTTTCCATATCCCGTGGAGTGCACACATCATTAGTTCCTGAATATCAAAAGAGAGAGCACAAAAGCCACTGCTATGCTATCATTTGGTTCAGACTTCTTAGTGGTTGAATATAGCACAGTTTTATGGATACATAACTGAGTTGTGCAGCCATATCAAGGCTTGAGCTCCTGAGCCACCTGCAGGGTTAGATGCTGCTGTGTGTTAAGCATCATCTGGATAAAAAGTTTTCAGGGTCAAAATTAGTTATCTACCTAGATTCCATGTACTACTCTGCTATACATGGAGTTTTATGTCTGTTGCTTTTCTGCAGAGGATTAAATACCATTTCCAAAAGTGATGTTGACACTTAAATTTCCACATCCCATTTACCTTTCTGGGGACAACAGAAATAATAATATTTAAAAAGTCAAGGACTGTTGTGACAGTTATAAATGGCTATAGAACCATATATAGACATACACAGTGTACTTGCAATTTTGGTTTTAGTGGCTGAAGTCCAAATGTGGCTTAATTTCTCTTACATTTCACCTTTCCAGTTTAAATTTTCATTCATTTTAACAAAAAACATTGATATATCACACCCGAGGCATTTCGCAGCAGATTTACAAAGTCTACTTGGTTTCTAATATGTATCAGTTGTCTGAGTTAATTTCCAAAACAAAGAAATATACCAGGAAATAATTTTCAGCACTGAACAAGCATTGACTTCTTGATGAAAATAATTCTAAAATACAATTATATGTTCATGGGCTAAATTGTTTCCCTTTTTTGTTTGTTTTGTATGTTTTTTTTGTTTAAATTTGGTAATACACTGAATCTCAGTGACTGAGATCTGTGAGACTTGCTAATGTGATTTTTCAGCCACTAGTTCCAGGTGATGGGGAGAAACATAAAATTCATATATAGAAAACCATGAAAGGCATCCCAGAGGAATTGAAGTACTTGAACTTCTAGACTGAATGATTCATTTAACTGTCATATCTCCTGCAGTAACACTTTCTTCTTTTCCAAGAGCTGATTTTATGGCTTTTCTCATGGAGAAAAAACCTAGAACCTGCTGGAGCCTTTTGCAGAATTCGTCTTGTGCTGGTCTCTCACACAAGTGTTGGCCCACTGACGTTTCTGTGCCTCAGAGGGAATGCTGAAGCAGTGGAATAGGGTTTCTGGCTGCTTCCCAGCACTTTTGTGAATCACCCAAAAAATGTCTGCTTAGAAAAGAGAATAAAGAGCAAGAAAGTTGCTGGTCCTGATCTTGTGCAATTGACAGATGCAAGAGAGGGAATTGGTTAACTGAAAGAAATTTTTTGAAAAAGAGAGGAGTCTAAGAGAACAGACAAGAAGCTTTCAATGGAAATGTGCTGCAGAAAAATGTTAACTCTGATCTCATGCAGACGCTATGATTTTAGCATGAGAATAAGCAATTGGGAAGAAATGGAATAACAGAGACACTAAATAGGATCACAGGGTAGACAATCGTATTTTTAGTGTAAACAAATTACATCCTAAATGAATTTTAGTGCTTTGTATGTTGTTCCGAAATTGCAGTTCAATGCAAGTGGCCAGAACATTCTAATTTGCATTCAAATATGTGCTTAAAAAACCCACAGAATTGAGGGGATTGGAAAATTGTTAATGGTAGAAGAAGTGGAATAGATGATATATTCCTCTAAAGAACTTTCCCCTACATTTCCTGTACTAAGACAGGTAATTTTGTCTTGTCTTTGTTCACATATCCAAGTCTGTTTTCACTCAGATCTCCTCTCAGAGATTTTCTTAGTATCTTAGGTTTCAATCAGTTTCATTTGCTGTTCTTAATTCCTGAGCTTAAGTACTGTGTGGCCTGGAGTATAGCCTGCAACTTGAAATTACTATTGTTTTAGTCATTACTCTGAAAAGTAATTTAACTGCTTCCTCCATTGATATTCTAAATGAAGGGTTGCTACTCACTTCCAACAAATTTTGTCCAGTTTTCATTGTAATGCTCTGTAGGGCTGAAAACCATAGCACTATACAAGAGAGTCTCTTTTCATAAAACATACTACCAATCTAATTTGCTCAACTTCAGGCATAAAAATACATTTTTTATAATCAGAAAGTGAATGTTGTGGAATTTCAAAACATTGCATGAAATTTTGATTGGTTAACAGTATTTTATAGAATTTTAAGATTATGTTATTATCTAAATGTTTTTCTGTGTTTACAATATGTATTGCAGTTTGCCTGAAAAATAAAGCTAAATCAATAATGTGCAAAGAAACAGGCTTGGGACACAAGTGCAATAGAATTCACTTAAACGGGGATGCACATAAATAGACAATTCTCATAAGTGAAAATTTTGCTCGGAACCAACTTTTGTGTAATTAACTTCATAGTTTACTGATATATATTACTTTGTTCATTTACAGAGTAAACATTTTGGGATTACAGATACAGTGTGATCTCTGGAGTGAACACATTTTTTTTTTCTTTTTAGTTCAGAGAGATTAGATTAAATATGGGCACTTGTATTGCTTTCTATAGGTGATGAAGCTCCTACTGAAAGACTTTACGTGAGAATGAGCGATTCATAGTGGCTCATTTGTTAGCACTTTGCTAGTGAAGATCACTGTCATATAATGGCTCCTTTTTACTTAATGTAGAACCTGAACTGGTGATTTGGAAACAGACTTTCTTAAAGGGCTTGTTTTACTATCTATCCTACAATATAAACTTTCCTAATTTATTGTTTCTTTGATTCACTTTCATTTTCTTTTCTTCAGAGTAATTTCATTTGGAGAACAAATAGGAAGATGGATTTGGCTTTTTTTTTTTTGTATGATTAGGTTTAGTCACAGATACACATACCAAGAGATATTTACATCACTAATAATAGGAATGTACAACATGAAAGTACAACCATCTCTGTTCAAAAATAGCAGACATAAGCTTTTCACCTATCACACTGTGGTTTCTCATGGCACTAAATGATATGGATGTACATGATCCCTAATTTGGAATCCAGGAACCAGTGTCAGGTCCTCTTTCCACCAGTGAGCTGGCTTAGGGCAAAAATCACAAACATAGAATAATTTAGTTGGGAAGGGATCTCTGAAGAATGTATGCCTCACTCTCCACTCAGAGTAGGGGTGGCTTTGAGGTGAATTTGCTTCATATTTTTCTTATGTACTGAGGTGAAGCTGGACAGTATTTCTTGCCCATCTTGAAGCAGTGAGTAATTTGTGCTCATTTGCAGTCTTGCAGAGCCTCCCTCTGCTTCTATGATGAGTCAAAGTTGATAGAGGTGGCCTTGCAGTGACAGTGAACAGCTCCCTCAGCATACCGGAGTGCATGCCATCAGATTCTATGCCCTCCATAGCTCTGTCTTCTTCTACTGAGGATGCTGCTTCACTACCACAGACCTCTATTAGGCCGGAGGAACTGGAAGGCCAGAGGACAGACCTTTCCAGTGAAAACTAAGGCAAAAAGGCCTTTGAGTATCTTGGTCTTTCATCATTGGATGAAAGACACCCCCATGTCACAGAATTATTAGATCTCTTGTCCTACTGAACATTGTGCTACACACTCTTTAGTCTGTCTTTTGCTGCCTGAGTAATTTGGATGTACAAAATCTCTCTTCACCCATTTCACCTCCCTCACATTTTTCTAATTCCAGCTGTGCTATGATTTTCTTAACTCCATTCCTGCCTGCAGCACAACATTTCTAAATCTGTCATGACTAGTGTGTCCCTGCCCCATCTTCTGGGTACTTCATTTTGTCTTTTAAACTCAGATAGGAGGAGATGGTTTATCTCTGCTGGCCTTCTGCTATGCTTGCTTTGCTTTCTGCATGTCTGAATGGGTGCTCTTCTGCATAGAGGAAGGTTCCCTTGTAAACCAAGTAGCATTGCCTCTTTACTTTCCAAGGTTTTCAGCAATGGGATCCTGCTGAGCAGACCCCTAGATAATTGAAAATCAGTTCTCATGAAATGCAGGGGTTTAATTCCTTTAGTTATAATTCTACTGTTTTTCTTGCTTATTTTCTTCAAGAATTCAAACTTGATAGTTTCATAGTCATTGCAGCCCAGGATGCCCTTGGCCTTCACGTCCTTGGCCACTTCTTCTGTCCTGTGATGAACAGGTTCAGCAGAGTATCTACCTAGTCAGTTTGTCAGTCTCTTTCAGCAAGAAAAGGTCATCAGCAGGCTGCAGAAAGCTCTCTGTGTTGCTCACACCCAATCTTATTTCCTTCTCAGTGGGTATCATGTTGGTTGAAGTTCCCCATAAGTAGCAGTCATGATCATCAGGTTTCTTTCTTCTGTCTAAAGAAGCCCTTCTCTGATTCTTCTTGATCATGTGGTTTATAGCAGGCACCTACAGCAATGTCCCCCCTGTTAAGTCTGATTCAAGGCAACTTTCATCTTATTTCAGCCACTCCTCAACGCAGCACAACTGTTCCTCCATATCTTTTCAGGAATATAATTATTTTACACTATGCAGATGTAGAATTACATTAAGACAGTAAGAAGTTTGGGGAAAAAAATTAGAAATACAAAAACAATTTGAGCTCATTCATTTACATGCAATAATCCTCAAATTTATTAAACTTAATTCCACATTTGGAAAAAGTACAAATTACTTAGTATTTATTATGTGAACACAGCAGATTATTCCTTTCATAAGTAACCTTCAGTTTTCCAGTCTTTTCTGGATCAGAGTGTAAGAGCATAAGCTTGTAATTGAACAATGTCAAATCTGGTAGACAACATTTTAATCTCAGTAT